>NC_053438.1:58024479-58389468 GCF_007990345.1 Gossypium hirsutum | reverse complement strand
ATCATGGTCTGAAGAAGGGCAGAAGGGGTATTCCTGCATTTATGGTTTGGTATTTTCCCAAAGTCGTGGCACTCCAATTTGCAGTAGTTGATTTCTTCGAAAGGTTAAAACATGGAGATCAATGTCCCACCATCCTAGCGAGACCTTCAGGTCCCATAGTATGTCGAGATAAGGAGACGTTTATCGGATGTGCGCATTGCTCAAGTTTGATTTGGTCATTCTAGAAGAAGCCACTCCTTCCATATTTTCTAAAAACTCCCCGCTAGAAGCTTACCACAAAAGAATGGCGAGGAAGTACCGAGCAACATTGGGTATCAGTTTTCAGAATCTTCGCGTCGAGATATAACATGGAGAGCACCCTGGATCCGTCCTCAGTTCTGCTATACAAATGTGGAAGCCAAGATTGGGTACCTTTACTCGGTTATGGGAGGAGTTGATATGCTCCGCTATTAGTCCAAAGGCAATTTTCTTCGCGACAATTCCTCCCCGTAACTGGAGGATTAGCACAGTTCGAGTTCGCTTTCGCGGGTGAAGATATATGAGAGTCCGAGACACTGCAAAGTATTGAAGGAAATTCATTTCATGAATTAGCTTGTATGTGATACCCTTACCCAAGATTACGACATATGGAGGAAGCAACGGGTAAATAGTCAGCAAATCTCATCAACAAACTACACCATCCAGAATCCTTTCTCGGAGGAAACGCCGTCTGAGCTAGAAATGGCAAGACAAGAATTCGAACGAGAAAAGGCCAAGATGTCTTGGGACCTTAGTGCCCTTCAAGAAGAAAACTATCAACTAAAGATTGAAGTTCAGGTTGAAAGGTCCAGAACTGAAAAGTACAAAGAGAAGCCGAGATTGTGAGAAACGACTTAAGGGACCTTTATTGGAAAACAAGAAATTAAGAACACTATAAAGAATAGCGGGTTGGGCAAGTCGACAGCAGAATGGAAGGAAGAAATTAGCAATATCAAGGGAGAATAGAGTTTGGAAGGGAAAAGCAAAGAAAGAGGAGGAAAAGGCTGCGCGCGCTGTGATAGAGTTAAGAAGGAAGAACGCCGAGTATGAAATAGTGACTGCAAAATTGGCGATAGTCAGTCTGAACATCAAGAATTAAAAAGAAAACACGAGATCTAGAAAATATGCTGCAATCTCGTCAACAACAATTAGATAACCTCTTGAAGGCTCTAGAAGAAAAGAGTGAACAGTACGATAGGGACATTCACGCGTATGAAGGAACTCTCAAAGAAAAAGAAATGCAACTTGACTTCTTGATCAATGAAATTCGTAAAGCGGCTATGCAGTTGTTCAATTATCAGATGAGCAAAGTTCTCAGTGCCAATTCCCTCGAGCTAAAGATCGAGCATATAGAGTTTTAGAGCAAGTGAAGAAACAAGGCAATGTGCTAGGAAATTTGTGTAACTGTTGGAAAATGAGAACTTTGTGTAATATACTATGTGATAAATGAAATGCCTAATATGGGGCTATCTTGAAATCAACACCAATTTCTTGCATTTCATTCATAACTGACATTCATTTGACATTCATGCATTCATTCATGCATCAATTCATTCATTGCATATCCCATACTCGTTCGCTGAGGTTAAAACGTACAATTCGCAGTTGCAAGACTTCAAGACTGGAACCACGTCATCCGTATAAAACGCGCCGACAAGCTAGAGTAATGGAGAATGAATTCAATGAGAGAATTGAAAGGATGGAAAGGGCTCAAAGGAATTACAAGAGCAACTGGCCAAATCGCAACAAGAGACGAGAGACCTAATGGTGAGATCTCGAGAGGAATCTATCGAGCAAAGAGATCAGATGGATAAAATGATGGAGATGATGACAACTTTGGTCAAAGGAAAAATGCAGAACCCCGATGTTATGGAACCTCAATCAAGAATTGACCATGATCAGGATCCACTCTATCCCCGGGATTCACTCCACCGCCGCATATACAATACAAAGAGGGTATACTCAAGAGGAACCCACTGGCTTGGAACATCGACCTATGCCACCTGCTCCACCCACTAATTTGGGGCAAGGAATGTTAGCATCGAACCCAGGGGCTAGTCCTGCTAATCCACTAGTTCCAGATCTGGATGACCCAGCAGAGGTAGCCAAGTTGAAATTGGATAACCATGACGCAAAATATAGGAGTCTAGAGGAAAGACTCAAAGCAATAGAAGGCGCTGAAGTCTTCCCCGCACTAGGTGCCAAGGAACTCAGTTTGGTACCTGATCTAATTTTGCCTCCGAAGTTCAAAGTGCCTGATTTGAGAAGTATGATGGGACAAGGTGCCCAAAGCACATCTCATTATGTTCTGTCAAAAAATGACCGATTATGTGAACGAGGATAAACTACTCAAACATTGCTTTCAAGATAGTCTAACAGGGTCAGCTCTTCGGCGGTACAATCAACTTAGTAGAGAAAAGATTCGATCCTGGAAGGACTTGGCGTCAGCATTTGTGAGCAGTACAAGCATGTATCGGATATGGTGCTAGACCGTATGACCTTGCAAATGATGGAGAAAAAGCCATCAGAGACTTTTAGACAGTATGCGCAGAGATGGAGAGACGTCTCAGCTCAAGTGGAACCCCCATTAACAAAAACGGAGATAACCGTTCTCTTTATCAATACTTTAAAGGCGTCATTTTATGACAAATTAGTGGGAAGTGCCACGAAAGAGTTTGCGGATATTGTAATATCTGGTGAACTCATAGAGAATGCCGTCAAGAGCGGTAGAATGGAAGGATCAGAAGGCTCAAGAAAAGCAGCACCCTTAAGGAAGAAAGAGCCAGAAGCCCTCATGGTGGGAACTGGGAGTCGTTACATTCCCAATTCGTATCCTAACCAACCCCGACCTCGAAATTATCCACCCTCGAATTTCTACTATCCCCCTCAAACCCCTTACTACCAAGCACCACATCCGTCCTGCCCCGTATACGCCACAACAACCAAAGACCCGTCACCACTTTCCCACAAAACACGGTACCCGCCAAAGCCAACCCAGAAATGAACCAAGACCATCAAGGCATAATCCGAGAGACCGCAATTTACCCCCATCCCTGTGTCGTATGGGGAATTGTACCCAAAACTTTTAGAAAAACAGCTAATTTCTCCCCATTACATGGCACCCCTTAAACCTCCATACCCAAAGTGGTACAATCCAAACGCTAGTTGTGCATACCACGCAGGGAACCAAGGGCACTCTGCTGAGAACCGTCTCACTTTCAAAAGGAGAGTTCAATGACTCATTGACGCGGGTATCCTACGATTCGATAGTGCTAGTAACGCACGGGGAACCCGTTCCCTAACCATACCGAAGGGAATGTGAGCACAGTGGGGAAAGAGGATGAATGGAAGGTCAGAAGATGTGTATCAGAAATAAGGACGCCTCTGCAGAAAATCTGGGAGGTATTGGTTAAGAAAGGATTGCTCTGTCACTCTGATAGAATTTTTGGAGAAGAAGGTCAAAGTTTTTGCAATTTTCATGGGATTGTTGGACATGACATTCAGTCATGTGAGGACTTTAAAAGGTTACTTCAAGACCGGATGGATAATAAGGAGATCAAGGTCCTTAACAAGAGTGAAGATGCCAACGAAAGAGAAGTATGCGTCTCTGATAGCCAATCATCAAGGCCCCTTATAGTGCTGATCGACCGTTGGTAATTTATTACGACGCGATGAGAGAGCCATTGAAACCACAGATGGTAATTGAAGTACCATCTCCTTTCCCGTATAAGGACAACAAAACAGTACCGTGGAGATATGATGTTAATATCGTTACACCGGAAGTTGAAAAGTCCAAAGCCATAACTGAAGATGTTGGGGAGGTAGGTCATTTTACTCGAAGTGGACGATGCTATTCTAAAGAAGTTGAACCGGTAAAGAAAAGTAGCGACTCGAAGCAAAAAGGGAAAGCAGTGATGCACAAGGTCGAAGTCGAGCAAGAAATTCCACCCGTGCAAGAAACTAAAAAGCCTGTGAATGAGGAAGAAGCTCAAGAATTCTTGAAATTTATTAAGCACAGCGAATATAGTGTGGTGGAACAATTGAGCAAGCAGCCAGCACGAATCTCGGTTCTATCTCTACTGTTAAATTCAGAGCCATACCGGAACGCTTTATTGAAGGTGTTAAATCAAGCTTACGTGGCCAACAACATATCTGTCGAAAAGCTTGATAGGTGGGTAAACAATCTGAATGCGGACAACTTCATCTCTTTTAGTGATGATGAGATACCGCTAAATGGTAGAGGTTCGGGGAAAGCGCTGCATATCACGACCCGCTGCAAGGGCTACATAATACCGAACGTACTCATCGATAATGGGTCAGCGTTAAATGTTATGCCATTGGCTACGCTTTCCAGAATACCGATGGATTTGTCCTACTTAAAGCCCTGTCATTCCATGGTAAGGGCATTCGACGGGACGAAGCGCGAAGTCATGGGAAAGATCGAAATCCCTTTGGAAGTGGGCCCCTACATCTATGAGGTCGAATTCAAGGTCATGGACATTACACCCTCTTATAACTGCCTTTTGGGAAGACCTTGGATTCATTCTGCTGGAGCAGTCCCATCATCCCTCCATCAAAAGGTGAAATTCATCATGGATGGCTGTTTGGTCACAGTCGAGGGCGAAGAAGACATCGTCGCATCTATCTCTGCTGATGCGCCATACCTGGAAGTAAGCAAGGACGCAGTGGAATGTTCTTTTCGATCCCTTGAATTCATCAATGCCAGTTTCGTCGCTGAGGGAAATAGAATTCCGATGCCAAAACTATCGAGAAATACCAGAATGGGTGTCAAGTTGACCGTAGGAAGGGGAGCTCGTGCGAAAAGAGGTTTAGGGAGACATCTGCAAGGAATAGTGAGGGCTTTAAAGTCAGTGCACCACAAGGCCCGATACGGTTTGGGGTTCCAGCCTGACATGCGCCAAAGAAGAAGACAGTGGAAGAAGGATCAAGAGAGAAGAATTGTAAGAACTTTGGGCCGAGAACCAGAATGGGAACCAATAGAGTACCCTCCTTTGTCAAAAACATTTACATATGCGGGAATGATGTACCCTGGACAAGATGATCCACGAAACATGCTGGGATTAATTGAAAGGGATTTTCAGAATGTCAGTATAAATTTCATTGACAAAGAAGCTGGTGCAAGTAAAGATGTCTCGAGGATGCGCCTTTGCCCTCCTGGTTTCATGTTGAACAATTGGATTGCTGAGGAGCTTCTTGTAGTTTATAAGCCTTCAGAGTAATGCTAAACATCAACCTTCTATTGTGTCCTTAGATATAATAGAATTCTTTTGTAGGAGCTTGCATTCGCTCTTTATCATTTAAGTGAATATCAATGAAGATGCATTTTGTCACGATTTTTCGCATTATCACTAATTTCATAGCCTATCCTTACATTTGCCTCATTGCCATGACATAACATTTTGTTGTTGTTTCCAATACTTGGATGTCCCCCGATAGCTTCCTTTTCCATTCAACTTTCAGGTGCTCAGATATTGACGACATGAATAAGCCCGTTACGAATCTTGAACTTGATTTTGAGAAGGCTGTTTGCTTAGGAGAATTTGAAGCCGAAGAAAATGCTGAAGATTATGTCTCGTCTCCTGAATTGTTAAGAATGGTGGAACAAGAGGATAAACAGGTTCTGCCTCATGAAGAATCTGTGGAAACAATAAATTTGGGCACTGAAGAGAGGAAACAATAAGTGAAGATTGGGACTTCTATTTCAGAAAGTACCAGGCATAGTTTGATCACTTTACTCCGCGAATACAAAGATGTTTTCGCGTGGTCATGCCAGGACATGCCAGGGCTAGATGAAGATTTAGTGGTCCATAAGCTCCCATTAAAGCCAGAATGCAAGCCCATCCAGCAAAAATTAAGACGGATGAGGCCCGAAATGCTGTTGAAAATAAAAGAGGAAGTCAAAAAGCAATTTGATGCTGGCTTCCTACAAGCCTCCAAATATCCAGAATGGGTGGCTAACATAGTCCCGGTACCAAAGAAAGATGGAAAAGTACGAATGTGCATGGATTACCGTGACCTGAATCGAGCAAGCCCAAAAGATAATTTTCCCTTGCCACATATTGACACGTTGGTGGACAACACAGCAAAACATTCATTATTTTCTTTCATGGATGGATTCTCAGATCAAGATGGCCCCTGAGGATATGGAGAAAACTACATTCATAATAATGTGGGGAACGTTCTGCTACAAGGTGATGCCATTCGGGTTAAAGAATGCTGGGGCAACATATCAGAGGGCTATGGTGACGTTATTCCATGACATGATGCATAAAGAAATAGAGGTCTACGTCGATGATATGATTGCTAAATCTCGAGGAGAAGAAGAGCATGTAATGAACCTCAAGAAGTTGTTCGAAAGGCTGAGAAAGTTTCACCTAAAGCTTAATCCAGCCAAATGTACATTCGGGGCTACCTCGGGAAAGTTGCTAGGCTTCATTGTCAGTGAAAGAGGTATCGAAGTTGATCCAGATAAAATAAAAGCCATCCAAGAATTACCACCTCCGCGCACGCAAAAGGAAGTTAGAGGATTTTTAGAGAGATTAAATTACATCGCCCGATTTATCGCTCAACTTACCAACCAATGCGACCCAATCTTTCGGTTCTTCGAAAACATAACCCGGGAGAATGGAACGAGGAATGCCAAGTGACCTTTGATAAGATAAAACATATTTGTCCAGTCCTCCAATGCTAGTACCGCCAACTCCGGGAAGACCATTATTTTGTATCTGACAGTGTTCGAAAGTTCAATGGGTTGCATACTGGGACAACATGACGAGTCAGGAAAGAAAGAAAAGGCGATCTACTACCTCAGCAAAAAGTTCACTGAATATGAGGCAAAATATTCGTCCATTGAGAAATATTGTTGCGCTCTGGTTTGGGTAGCTCGGAGACTCAGACAATATATGTTGTATCACACGACATGGCTAATTTCAAAGCTGGACCCAATAAAATACATGATGGAATCGCCGGCACTATCAGGAAGAATGGCACGATGGCAGATCCTCCTTTCGGAATATGACATTGCCTATGTAAGTCAGAAGTCGATAAAAGGGAGCGCAATAGCTGACTTCTTAGCAACTCGAACGACAGAGGAATATGAGCCTTTAAGATTCGAGTTCCCAGACGAAGACTTAATGTGCATCACAAAAATAGAATCCGAGTCATCAAAAGAGAAGTCATGGAAGATGTGTTTTGATGGTGCGTCAAATGCTTTAGGGCATGGAATTGGAGCAATCCTGGTATCACCAGACGGGAATCATTATCCGTTCACTGCAAGACTGAACTTCTTCTGTACCAATAATATAGCAGAATATGAGGCCTGTATCATGGGGCTTCGTGCAGCTATCGAACGAAACATCGAGATTTGGAGGTGTACGGGGACTCAGCCCTAGTGATTTACCAAATCCGTGGAGAATGGGAAGTGAGGGACTCAAAATTGATTAAGTACAGCGATTAGTGGCTGGATTGATCAAGGAATTCAAAGAAATAACTTTTCATTACTTCCCACGAGAAGAGAACCAACTGGCTGATGCCCTAGCCACTTTGGCTTCAATGTTCAAAGCAAGTAGAGAAGCAGAAATAATGCCCCTCAAAATGAGCATATATGAGGTCACTGCACACTGTTGTAGCATTGAGAAAGAAGTAGACGGACGGCCTTGGTTCCATGATATCTTAGAATATACCAAGAATCAAAGGTATCTCGAACAAGCGAATGAGAATGATAAAAGAACAATTAGAAGAATGGCAGCGGGATTTGTTCTTGATGGGGATATCCTGTATAAAAGAGGAAAGGATCAGATGCTTTTGAGATGTGTGGATGATGTTGAAGCCAGAAAAATACTTGAAGAGGTCCATGAGGGAATTTGCGGAACGCATGCCAATGGTTTCAATATGGCCAGAAAGATCATGAGACTCGGTTATTATTGGCTGACAATGGAAAGTGACTGCATCAATTTTGCCAGAAAATGCCACAAATGTCAAATCTACGGCGATAAAATTCATGTAGCCCCTTCACCCTTTCATGTCATGACTTCTCCGTGGTCTTTTTCTATGTGGGGCATGGATGTCATAGGGCCAATTTCTCCAAAAGCTTCAAATGGACATCGATTCATTTTTGTGGTTATCGATTACTTCACAAAATGGATTGAAGCCGCTTCGTTTGCCAACGTGACGAAGACTGTAGTGTGCAAGTTTTTGAAAAAGGAAATCATTTGCCGATATGGTTTGCCTGAAATAATCATCTCAGATAATGCCACGAATCTGAACAATAAGATGATGAAAGAAGTGTGCGAACAGTTCCAAATAAAGCATCATAATTCCTCACCCTATCGCCCAAAGATGAACGGGGCTGTTGAAGCAGCTAACAAGAACATTAAGAGGATCATTGGGAAAATGACTGAGACATATAAAGATTGGCACGAGAAACTTCCATTTGCTTTGTTTGCATATCGCACATCTGTGCGAACATCTACGGGAGCAACTTCTTTCTCTCTAGTCTATGGAATCGAAGCTGTGCTACCTATCGAGGTTGAGATCCCCTCTCTGCGAGTATTGATAGAATCAAAGTTAGAAGAAGCAGAATGGGTTCGAGCTCGATATGATCAGTTGAACCTCATTGAAGAAAAACGTCTAAGGGCAATTTGTCATGGGCAAATGTACCAAAAGAGAATGATCGCAGCCCATGACAAGAAGGTACGACCAAGAGAGTTCCATGAAGGAGAACTCGTTCTGAGAAAGATTCTCCCAATACAAAAAGACCTGCGAGGAAAATGGGCACCAAATTGGGAAGGACCATACGTTGTAAAAAAGGCATTCTCAGGAGGAGCTTTAATCCTTACCGAGATGGATGGGAAGGAGTTACCGAATCCAGTGAATTCAGATGCGGTGAAGAAATATTACGCTTAAGATGAAAACCCGAAAAGGGCATCTTAAAAAAAAAAAGGATCAGGGCGAAAACCCGAAAAGGGCATCTTGATTAGTACAAAAAGATTAGGATGAAAACCCGAGAGGGCGTCCTAATGAAACAAACCTGGCGGTCGAACGATAGGTCAAGTAGTGAGACTACAGTATTTGAAGCACTTCTGAAAGCTCGAAATTTTCTACGCAAGAAGCCATGCTCGAAAAGATTATTGATTGAGGAACGTGGAAGAGTTCATGTGTTGAATATCTAGAGCATTTGTATCCGTTGAATACGACCTTTTCTTTCTTTTTGACATTTTTACTCTCATTGGTTAACTTTCTTTGTTTGCCACACTTGAAATAAAGGAATATGAGATATCCTTTGTGTCCCTACCTGACCATTTTCATGCATCTCATTATGTGTTTATTTAATGATAAATAGTGAAATGACATACTCTAAACAAAAGAAATGTCAAGCATTACCCGGATAAGAATTTGATAAGTGCAAGATCTTCAAAGCAAGAACAAAGTTTAACCAAGGGCAAAAGGGTGATATCTGAGAAACGTCGATTACTCGTAAAGCTCGAAGACAGGTATGAGGCCTGAAGAGAAGGTCGAGAATCAAAGCAATGAACGCAGATCCTCAACAATCATGGCGAAAATGACATACGACCAATATGCTTAAGGAGCACTGCATAATCATGTAGGCATAAAGGCATTTAAGACAAACATGTGCATATCATGATGACATCATGCATGGCATATACAGGTAATCCAGTAAAGCAAGAAATCTTGAATGAGAGTCGCACTGAATCAAAGGAAAAGATACCCGAGTTCTACCAAAGGACTGGTTTTGGTATTTTGATGTTTAATATTCATGCTTTCCAAGGAAAATCAACTCATATTGTGAGAGATGAGTTGAGCCTCAAGACACGTTGAGGTATTTTTAATTTTTAAAAAATCAACTCATATTGCGAGAAGTGAGTTGAGCCTCGGGGCACGCCAAGGTATTTTTAGTTTATGTTTTAAATTGACTCATATTGCGAGAGGTGAGTTAAGCCTTTTAATTTTTGTTTTTCAAAATCAACTCATATTGCGAGAAATGAGTTGAGCCTCAGGACACGCTGAGGTAATTTCAATTTCTGTTTTCCAAATTTCAACTCATATTGCGAGAAATGAGTTGAGCCTCAGGACACGCTGAGGTAATTTCAATTTCTGTTGTCAAAAATCAACTCATATTGCGAGAGGTGAGTTGAGCCTCAAGACATATTGAGGTATTTTCAATTTCTGTTTTCAAGAAATCAACTCATATTGCGAGAGGTGAGTTGAGCCTCAAGACACGTTGAGGTATTTTCAATTCCTGTTCAATTTATGTTTTCAAAAATCAACTCATATTGCGAGAGGTGAGTTGAGCCTCAGGACACACTGAGGTAATTTCAATTTCTGTTTTTCAAAATCAACTCATATTGCGAGAGGTGAGTTGAGCCTCGGGCACGTCGAGGTATTTTCAAATTCTACTTCCAAAAAATCAACTCATATTGCGAAAGGTGAGTTGAACCTTGGCTCACGTGTTGAGTCACTTTCAATTTCTGTTTTATGTCTGTTTTCTAAATCAACTCATATTGCGAGAGGTGAGTTGAGCCTCGGGGCACGCTGAGGTATTTTCAATTACTGTTTGGCAAAAACCAACTCATACTGCGAGAGGTGAGTTGAGCCTCAGGACAGGCTGAGGTATTTTCCATTTCTATTTTTTAACTTATGTTTTCAAAAATCAATTCATATTGCTGGAGGTGAATTGAGCCTCAGGTCACACCAAGGTATTTTCCATTTCTATTTTCATTATTATGTTTTTGAAAGAATCAACTCATATTGCGAGAAATGAGTTGAGCCTCAAGACACATTGAGGTAATTTCAATTTCTGTTTTCAAAATTCAACTCATATTGCGAGAAATGAGTTGAGCCTCAAGACACGTTGAGGTATTTTCAATTTCTGCTTTTCAAATTCAACTCATATTGCGAGAAATGAGTTGAGCCTCAAGACACGTTGAGGTATTTTCAATTTCTGCTTTTCAAATTCAACTCATATTGCGAGAAATGAGTTGAGCCTCGGGACACGCTGAGGTAATTTCAATTTCTGTTGTAAAAAAAATCAACTCATATTGCGAAAAGTGAGTTGAGCCTCAGTTCACATGTTGAGATATCTTTAGTTTTTGTTTTTAATGTCTTTTTTAAAGAGTCAATTCATATTGCGAGAATTGAGTTGGGCTCAAGATCACATGCCAAGTAAGAATAAAGATTGAAGTTGATGAAAGACACCAGACTTGGTCTCCCTGAAGCTATAGTGGAACCGGTCAAAAGTTGCAAGTCTTGTCTCCCTGAGGTCGCAGTGGAACTGATCGAGGATATCAAATCTTGTCTCGCTAGAGTTACAAAAGAGAAGATCACGAATCTCATCTCACTGAAGTGATAAAAGAGCATATTGAAGCTGTAGATCTTATCTTTATGAAGCTACATGGAAGCAGATCAAAGCCACAAATCTCATATCCTTGAAGTTACATTGGAGTAGATTGAAGCTACAAGGCATATGTCAGAAGATGTAGTGGATTGAATCTAAAGCTACAAGATACAATGGACTAGAAGAAGACTATCTGAACAAGAAGAGCACCAATGAAGTCAAGACTCGTAAGATAGGGCAAAATTGGCCTTTCTTTGTGTCTTTGCTCTATTCTCGTTACACGACAATGAGCAAATAGGGGCAGCTGTAGTAGGCCAATTTTGGCCCACTAATACCAAGCCCATTTCCCCCTCTTACAACCCAAACCCGATTGATCCATTTCAATGCACTAAAACCCCTGCCCAAACCTTAGCCCAACTACCCAAAACCCAACACTTGACCCAGGCCCAGAAGCCCAAACTCCAGACTTAGGGTTTCAGAAACCTTAGCCTACTCAGCCGCAACCTTCCCCACTTGTACTTAGCCCCATACACTGCTCCACTATAGCAGCCCCATACCCCCACGCGTCTGACACCATCTGCCGCCGCATGCTCCTCCTCCACCACCAGCTCCTCCATACCCTGCAAAGACAGAAGCAGACCAAACAGAATAGGATAAAAGATAAACAATATTTTCCTAGTTTTGTAGTCGGCTATAAAGCTGAGAAATAAGCATTTGTAAAGGGGGATTTTTGCTATGAAAACAAAGATTTTCTTTCAATATTAACAGATTGAATACAAGAACCATTCGAAAATACATATACTATCAGGGGCTCTAACACCAAATTGGAGAATCAAATCTAAAACCTAAGGTGACCTTTTTTCTTTTTTTCTTTACTGTTTTGAGTTTGTTTTTTTACATAAAAATACTAAAAAATATCAAAACATAAAAACATATGTATTATTAAGCAAAAAAGAAGAAGAAATTTTACCTTTTCTAGCCACCGCGTGCGGTGGCCGGCGCCGGCGCCGGCAACGGTCCGGCGATCGGACCGGAGCCCTCCCCCTTGGCCGGAAATCGCTCCGGACTTCCCTCTCCCCTCCCCCTTTTCTTTTTTTTTCTCTCAGCTGTTTCAAATGAAAAAAACAAAAAAATTTGGCTTATATAAGGATCCAAAACGCACCGTTTTGGACCCCCCCTTAGAGCAGAAAACGACGCCGTTTTGATTCGGGTAGGGTCGACCCGACCCGTCCGGCCAGGGTCCGCGTGTTTTCTTGAAGCTGAAGGGCTAATTGCGCGATCGGCCCTTCCGCATTTTTGCTATTTTACAATCAGGTTTTTAATATTTTAATTTGGCCCCAGAGTTTTGCCCGTTCATCAATTTAGTCCCTCCGTGCTGCGCTGCGTTTTGGAATAGAGAATATTGCACTTTTGGTCCTCGTTGTTTTCACGCGTGTCCATTTTAGTCCTTTATTTCTTTATTTCTTTTTAAATTCGCCCTGAAATTCTGTTCTTATTCCGATTTAATCCTTTTTCGTTTATTTTTTTTTCTTACATATTACTAATATTGTTACTATTATATTATTATTATATTATTTATTTTCACTATTATTATTATTATTTTCATCATTATTATACATATATGTATATATTTATGTAATATTATTAATAGGCGTCCCAACATTATTATTATGTATGTATATACATTTTAATACCGTGCATATATATGATTCTATTTAATTGTTAGTTTTGTATACTAAATTCATACGTGTATTTCTCATGTCATTTCATGTATCCATTTTTATTATTATATATGTGTACAGGTAATAATTTTTCAAAACTTCGTTTTAATCTTATGCATTATTTGTTTCGTTCCCTTTCATAATATTATATATTGGTATATATATGTTCTTTAGGTGTATGTGTTCCTCAATATTTATTTTATGTACATATGTAAATATTATGAATATATATTTAACATTACTAGTTATATATTTTTATTATCTTATATATCTTTCTAATACCATTAATATTTATATATACATATTTTACATATATACTCTTAATTATTTTCATGTGTATATTCATCATATTCTCTTTACGTTCTCATATTCAATGCTAACATTGCATTTGATCTTGCACGCGCGGTTATTATTTTCTAATATTATTGTCATGTTTGTTATTTGTTTCAAATATGCCTAGCCTTATCATTTATTTATTTTTATTTCATATCAATTTACTTTGCATTATGTCGAAAATCATATATTTGTCTTGCTAATTAATTTCAATAAACAAGGAAATGTACCGATTTAACATTAAGTCATCGAGTTCATCGCTATGTTGGGTGAACGTAAATTGACTCGTGTTAAAACGGCATATCCTTCTAAAAAACCGGAATAAACTAAAATTTCTCGTTTTTTTCGGATCATAACTAAACTTTACATTGAGTTCGCTTTTTTGAAAATTAAGACAACATGTGTTTAACGAGATACCAATTTTGGGCGTCGCGAGGGTGCTAATACCTTCCTCGCGCGTAACCGACTCCCGAACCCTAATTTTCTCTGGATTTTCACGCAGACCTAAAATTACCTCTTTTTAGAAAAGCTTAAAAATAAAGTTTTCTAAAAAAGGAGAATTTTGTAGGTGTCCGATCACACCTAGGAAAAAGATCGGTGGCGACTCCCTCTTTATTTTAAAATCAAACTTCAGTTTTCAAACTTTTTCACTAGATTGCCACAATTAGCGACCCCGAATCCACCAAATTTTTACGTCGCTACAGGTATGTTTTGAATATTACTCTGAAATGGTCCTAAAAACTATAAGGATCTCCTCCGCAGTCCAGTTGTTCAGAACACTTCTAGGGGTATAGGGACAAATTCTTGATAGGTTCTCTTCTTCAGTTCCTTCTTTAGAGGCACAAACACCTTTCCCCTCTAAACCCTCGATATCTTCAAAGAATTCCAACTCTTTGTTGTCCATCAGGCTCTGTACTAAAGTTCTGAACTCGGTGCACTTTTGGATTTTATTAAATTTAATGAATATAATGAATGAAAAGATGCATACAAAAAGACACTGATTCTAGTTCAATTCCATTAGAACAACTTTACTAGAAAATGAGTTTCTTTACATAAAACGGATACTTCCACTTTATCAAGAAACCCCTTTTTCATGACAAACACTCTATTTAGCAACTGAACACGAATCAACACCTTTCCTCTAAGATGAAAATGCAATACAACCATAGCCAAAAAAAAATGAAACAAGTCAGTATATTTTGTATAAATCTTGAATACAAAGCAAAGAAAAACAATTAAAACATTTCTCTTTTGTAATCTATTCGGGTAACCGCTAAAGGTTTGCATAGTTCTTCCTAAGGCAAACTTTTAGGGTTTACTACATGTAGTTTGGTTCTAAGGTAAGGGTACCCGAACCGACAGATTCTTCAATCCTCACCGATTATATGATCATACGGATCAAGTTCAGTTCATGGGAATACATTTCTTTATGTTTGAACGGAGGTGAAGACCTCACGAAGACATAGGTGCGAATGTATCCCGAAAACGATCCACTATCTTACAAGGAGGTGAAAACCTCTTAAAGGAAATAACTTCTCACTCCTACTTAAGAAGGGTGTAATAGAACAATTACTATGTCATGCAATATGTGTGAAAACATACAAAGACTAATTCTTAAATCACAACTTAACAAAAAATAGGACCATATGTCTAGGTCACTGTGACTCGAGATTATTAACAAGAATATTCACAAACATTTTTTACAACTAAAGCAAGAACATGAATGAATGATGAAATGCAAGAAAGGATTGCAAATTAAATTAAACCGAATTCTCAATTTCTAACAAAAGGACCAAAAAGTAATCAACCCGTGGCTTGACTCTCTTCTACTCTCCAGTGGAGTCGCCAAACTGTCAAAACCTTTTTGGAAATTGATTTTTTATTTTAAAAATAAAGATAGAGTCACCACCAATCCTTTTTATTAGGTGTGATCGAACCACCTTGAAACTTAATGATACGACCTCGCTTACGAGGTGTAACTGAGTCGTTAAAATGTTCGATCATCGAATTAAACAGTTCTCATTTCGGTTTAACAAAAGGTTTATATTTTAAAAGAAGATAGTTTTAACAGCGGATAAAACAAAGAAAAAATGATGGAAGGATGGTTATATGAACTTAAAACAAGAATAAACCCTTAATAGAAATTAATGACTCGATTCTTAAATGTTTTAAGGTGATTGGTGAAAAGCTGGATAGAATCGAGACCCGCTATCTAGCAAGATAAGAACCAACGGTATAAGGGATGAACACTACACTCGAAAGTGATAAGTTCAAGAATGGAGATAGGTGACGCCACTACTAGCAAGCTAGATAAGTCAGATCGAATCACCAAGAACAATGAGAGTTGAAAACTCATAAAGATAATATATTTCATTTAAATGACAAAATTTCAGTAATGTAACCTTGCAAATGACCTATTACAAGCTATATATAGACACAAAGAATGGTCATTTAAATTCGGCATCTATGTGTTCACACACCTATTAGAATGTTCACACTTAAAGCATTAAATCGGTTCTTGAATTTGGCTAATTCATGCACTAGTCGAATGGTGACTTTCTTCCCCTTGGTGCGTGCATGTATGCTTAGCCATGAAGGTTTCCTTCAGTTCCATGAATGTTCAACCTTTAACTCCCCTTCCATCCCCCTTAGCTGAATGATAGATGCATGGACATGCATTTCCCTTTATTGAAGCTTTAATGTGTCTTGAACACATGAATTGATAGTTTGCATCTAGCTGATTTATTCCCCCTTCTTTCGATGCATGAATTTTTGGTACATTGGTCGAATTAATGAGGCTGAACTCCCTTAAATATTGTACATGAATTCTCCCATGCATGAAGTAATTAATCATCCAAATACTCCTCTCCTTGCCACTGTTCATGCGTCTCCATTGAATGCCAAGATTTCTTTCACCTTAAGTATTGCTTGAGACGTGTATTTAAATTCCATACGATCGGTCACAATGTACGCACATTGAAGGCTGATTCATGGTACACCAAAACATGAATGGATGCTTCTTTGAAAATCGTATGTGCATGTACTCATTATTGTTGTTGGTGCATGGATGTCCAGGTGCTTGCCCTCTCTTAATGTCGTCCAATGAACCTATTGATGAACAACCAATACATTCAGATTACAAGACAAAATTAATGCACGGTTTAAATACTAACAAAACACACACTTAATTTGTCCAGCAATAGACACAATTAAAGTGTCTGAACTAATACCAATTTGAAATAGATAATAAAGCTGTACGAATTAATACAAAATTAATAAGCTTATAACATGTTTAAAACATCAAGCTTATGACATATTTAAAGCTCAATCATTAAATTTTAGACCATGACATATTAATAAATTTTAAACTAACTTAATTAACTAGCTAAAATTGAATTAACTCTTTATTCAGCAATTAAATTACTAAGCTAAAGGAAAACTAGAATTAAGCTAGAATTAGATTGCATGGCACGCTTGAATCGTAAGTCCATGATTGTTCAATAATTCCAGCAACCAAATTAACAAATCTAAAATCAAAACTTCATTTTGCACTTGGGACCCTTGTGTTTGGGCCAATTCCGATGCCGTCGAACTTCATCGTGACATGATGCGACCGAGATCACATCACTTAATCACTTTAATAAAAGGTTAAATTTACTAAAATGATGATTTTCGGTCTATGAAATGTAAGAAGTGGGTTCGAGAGTCGGTTACGTATGAGGAAGGATTAGCACCCTTATAACGCCCAAAATTGGTACCTAGATGATTACTTGATGTCGTACTGCAGAAAATTGAAAATTTGAAGAGAATTTAAAATAAGATCCCCTCTTTGCATAATGTTATTTGATTAAAATCTTGCTAACTAAATTAAATTTTATGAAAAAGGCCTTCTTATTTCAAGTTAATAGAGAAGAAAATACATGCCCTGTAAGTTAGGGCACAATGTCTCGAATCCTCAAAAATAAGAATAATCGCCATTTGATAATTACCTAAGTCCTATGTGTCTTAAATTTTAAAAGGACGTTCGATTATCTCGATTTAAGGAGAAAGTTGTACCCCGTAAGTTAGGGCACGATTTCTTCAATCTCCTAATTAAAGAGCATCGTCTCGGTTCTAATTATTTCCTATACGTCATGTAAAAACGAATATAACATTTAATGCGATGTGCAATTAATTTATTTGGGCATAGTACAAAGATGAACAAATATTTAAGCATGTTAGGTATTATAGTAATGGCAAAAATAGAACAAAATAACTACGTGGGTAAAAATGGAACTATAATATAGCAAAATAATAATGAGAATACATTAATAGTAATCATGCTAATAAATAATAATACATCTATAATAGTAATAATAATATTAATCAATGATGGTAACAATAAATAATTATGATGTGATTAATACTGTATTTAATGAAAATAAAAAAATGAAAGTATAAAAATAAAAAAAATGTAAATTATAAGGGGGAAATGTAAATGACATTAATTAGAAATGTTGCAAAAAATTAAAAAAAAAATAAAGAAGGAAGGGTTGAATTAAATAAAGGGACTAAATTGAGATTTAAACATAATTTAAAGCATGGATTGCAAAAAAAAAGAAAGGGGAAATAAAAGACTAAATTGAAAATATAAACAAATTTAAAGTCTAAATTATAAGAAGAAAACAGTATAAAGGATTAAAATGAGAAGAAATGTATAGGGACTCAGAGGGAAATTATCCTAACCCCATGTCATTCCCTTAGGCCAACAGTGGGTCAAGGGATTAACTTGTAAAGAAATTAAAATTAAAGGGGTTAAATTAAAATAAATAAAAAATAAATAAGACGAAATTAAAAAAGGACAAAAAAGCGGAAGGACCAAAATGGAAATTAGACCCTTCCCTTGAAAACACACGAATCTTGGATGGATCTGGATCGGGTCATTTGGTCGTGTCAAAACGACATCGTTTTTGGGGCTTCTGAAGCCAGGCCAAAACGACGTCATTTCAGTAAGTCTATATAAGTTAAAAAATATTTAAAAAATCATTTTAAACCTATTTCAAAAAAAAAAAATCTTCCTTTCTTCTTCTTGTTTTTTTTTCTCTCAAGACCCTTCCTCTATCCGGTCACAGGCCGTCCCAGCTCCACTATAGCCATGGTCATCAGTGATAGTGATCGCCGCCTCCGATGGTCATAGATCCAAAAAAAAACCTTTTTGAGTCCCTTTTTTGCTTGGAACCGAGATCTGGGGTTTAAATCCTCAAAAACTCAATCGAAGGTCAACGAAAGGACTAGAAACCTTTCGATTTCTACCTTTCTGACGAGGCTCTCGACGGAACCCTAATGGGTTCAGAGGTCCTTCAGGTCAGAGAAAGCCTTCCACGACGGCGGATGACAAGGCGTCGCAGGTAAAAGATTAAACCTTTTTCCTTTTTTTATGTTTTCTTCGAAAAACAAAACAAAACATCGTTTCTTTTAACTTTGTTGTTTTTTCATATTTTTTCATATATTTGATTTCTTCTCTTTTATTTTACAAAGAGTTTTTGTTTAGCTTTTATATTCAAATCAATTACAAAATATTTTTTTGTTTTTTTCTTTCACTGCTTTTCTGTTCTGTCCTCTATTTTGCTCTCTGTTTCTACTTTTTTTTCTTTTTTTGCAGGTGTTCGGGGCTGTCAACTGCGCTGGGGAGCCATACTTTGCCATTTCGGTGAAATGGTGGTAGAAGAGGTGTGGGGACTTCGGGAGGCGTGTTTGTGGACATGGTAGAGGCGGCGATTGGAGGGATTAAGGTTTTTTATTTTTTCAATTTGGGTTTAGGATAGTGGGTTTTGGGCTTCCAATTATTGGGCTTTTAGGGCTTAGGGTTAGAAGATTAGGCTTGTTTTTATGTAAATGGACCTTGATAATTAATGACCTCTTTTTTGGTTTGATTTGGGCCAGACGAATTTGGCCTATTACAAATACCTTGTAATGGTGGCTTGGAAAAAAACACACTATAATAAAATTAAAAACAATTCTTTTCTCTTTCACGCATCTATAGCTATTCAAGTTTATAGCTAATTTTTTTTCCATTTCATTATTTTCCATTCAATTGCTTTTTAAGTCCTTTCTCATTTTCACTTATCATTGTTACAATCAAATTCACTTTTAAACCTCAATCGAGTATGATTAATTTCATACTCAACTAAACCCTATTTAGCCAAGCAAATTGGGCTAAATTGGAATGGAAAGCAATAAAAGGGGCCAATTTAAAAAGTTACAAAATTATCGGTTGATTAAAAATCAGATTGTGAATCTTTCAAACTTTATAAATAAATAAAAATTCTGATTTTAGTTGGTTGTTAGGAATAAACTTAGGAGGAATCATGTTAAATTTGATATAAGAAAAGAGTATAAATACCTTGAATGATGGCTTTAAAAAAACACGCTGGAATAGATTAAAAAGAATTCTTTTCTCTTTCATGCATCAGCAGTTATTCAAGTTCATTGCCATTTTTTCCATTTCCTTATTTTTGGTTCAATTTTTTTAAAATTTTCTCTCCTTTTCACCTATCACAATTACATTGATATCCACTTTTAATCCCCAATAGAGTATGATTAATTTCATTCTTAACTAAACACCATTTACCCAAGCTACTTGGGCTAAATTGGAACAAGAAGCAATAAAAAGGGCCAAAATGAAAAGTTGCAGAATGAATGACTGATTACTAATTAGATTGTGAATTTGTCAAACTCTATGAATAGAAAAAAAATTGATTTTAGTTGGTTGTTAGGCATAATCTGAGGAGGAATCACGCTAAATTTGGCATATGAAAAGAGTATAAATAGCTACCTTGTATGGTGGCTTTGAAAAAACACACTATAATAGAATTAATAATAATTCTTTTCTCTTTCACACATCAATAGCTATTCAAGTTTACTGGCATTTTTTTCCGTTTCTTTATTTTTGGTTCAATTCCTTTTAAGTCCTTTCTCTTTTTCACCTATCACAATTACGTTCAAATCGAATTTTAAACCCCAATCGAGTATGATTAATTTCATGTTGAACTAAACCCCATTTAGCCAAGAAAATTGGGATAAATTAGGACGAGAAACAATAAAAGGGGCCAAATTGAAAAATTGCATAATTAATGACTCATTAAAAATCAAATTGTGAATTTGTCAAACTCTATGAATAGAAAAAAAACTGATTTTAGTTGGAATCATGCTAAATTTGGCATATGAAAAGAGTATAAATATCTTGTGTAGTGGCTTTGAAAAAACACACTGTAATAGAATTAAAAACAATTCTTCTCTCTTTCACACATCAGTAGATATTCAAGTTTACTGCCATTTTTTCCATTTCTTTATTTTTGATTTAATTACTTTTTAAGTCCTTTCTCCTTTTCACCTATCACCGTTACATTCAAACCCACTTTTAAACCCTAATCAAGTATGATTAATTTCATGCTCAAGTAAACCCCATTTAGCCAAGCAAATTGGGCTAAATTGAAACGGAAAGAAATAAATAGGCCAAATTGAAAAGTTGCAGAATTAGTGGTTGATTAAGAACCAGATTGTGAATTTGTCAAACTCTATTAAAAGAAAAAAAATTTTGATTTTAGTTGGTTGTTAGACATAATCTTAGGAGGAATCATGCTAAATTTTACATATGAAAAAAAAAAGACAAATACCTTGTAAGGGTTGCTTCGAAAAAGCACATTGTAATAGAATTAAAAACAATTCTTTTCGCTTTCACGTATTAGTAGCTATTCAAGTTTACTGCCATTTTTTTTTCCATTTCCTTTTTTTTGGTTCAATTGCTTTTTAAGTCTTTTCTCCCTTTCACTTATCACCATTATGTTCAAATCCCCTTTTCAACCCCAATGGAGTATGATTAGTTTCATGCTTAACTAAACCCAATTTGGTCAAGCAAATTGGGCTAAATTGGAACGAGAAGTAATAAAATGGGCGAAATTGAAAGTTGGAGAACTAGTGACTGATTAAAAACCAAATTGTGAATTTGTCAAACCCTATGAATAGAAAGAAAATCTGATTTTAGTTAATTGTTAGGCCTAATCTTAGGAGGAATCATGCTAAATTTGGCAGATGAAAAGTGTATAAATACCTTGTAATGGTGACTTGGAAAAAAAGCACACTGGAATAGAATTAAAAACAATTATTTTCTCTTTCACGCATCAGTAGCTATTCAAGTTTGTTGCCAATTTTTTTCCATTTCCTTATTTTTGGTTAAATTTCTTTTTAAGTCTATTCGCCTCTTCACTTATCACCATTACAATCAAATCCAATTTTAAATCTCAATCGAGTATGATTAATTTCATGCTAAACTAAAACCCATTTAGCCAAGCAAATTGGGCTCAATTGGAACGGGAAACAATAAAATAGGTCAAATTGAAAAGTTGCAGAATTAGTGGCTGATAAAAAATCATATTATGATTTTTTCAAACTCTATGAATAGAAAAAAAATCTTATTTTTGTTGGTTGTTAGGCATAATCATATGAGTAATCATGCTAAATTTGGCAGATGAAAAGTGTGTAAATACCTTGTAATGGTGGCTTAGAAAAAACACAGTGAAATAGAATTAAAAACAATTCTTTTTTCATGCATCAGTAGCTATTCAAGTTTACTGCCATTTTTTTCCCCATTTCCTTTTTTTTAATTCAATTTATTTTTAAGTCCTTTCTCCTTTTCACCTATCATCTTTACGTTGAAATCCATTTTTAAACTCCAATCGAGTATGATAAATTTCATGCTCAACTAAACCCCATTTAGTCAAGCAAATTGGCTAAATTGGAACAAGAAGCAATAAAAGGGGCCAAATCAAAAAGTTGTTGAATTAGTGGTTGATTAAAAATCAGATTGTGAATTTGTCAAACTCTAAGAATATAAAAAAAATTGAATTTAGTTGGTTGTTAGGCATAATCTTAGAAGGAATCATGCTAAATTTGGCATATGAAAAATGTATAAATACCTTGTAATGGTGGCTTGGAAAAAACACACTTGAATAGAATTAATAATAATTCTTTTCTTTTTCAATCATCAGTAGCTATTCAAGTTTACTTTCATTTTTTTTCGATTTTCTTATTTTTTGGTTTAATTACTTTTTAAGTCCTTCCTTATTTTCACTTATCACCATTACATTCAAATCCATTTTTAAACCCCAATCGAGTACGATTAATTTCATGCTCGAATAAACCCCATTTAGCCTTAGGCTGGTTATCATTTCTATCGAAAATTGTGAGATATGAACCCGTGCTAAAACCTTTTAACACGGTATTCGTTATCTCTCCGGTATATGAGATAGTTACATTCGTCCCGTAAAGTTGATCCAATTTCAGCTCAAAGTGCATGTTGGGAGGGAGTTGTTTTGGCGTATAGTTGGGAAAGTGAGTTTTTCATCTGCCATATTCGAGTTTCCGTGAATAACTTGGCATGATAAATTGGAAAAAGCTAGTTAGGTTCCGTCAAGGGCAATAGTGATCAGATTTAAACGACCCACACGGTTGTGGTCCTTAATTCGAGTTGGACTTTTGTAGTTCGCAAGGCTGTGGAGATCTTAAATCACGAATGCATGTTACGTGGTTAGATAATTGGTAAAGGTTGGTTTGCAGGTCGTACCAGAACAAACTACACAAGAAAGAGTGGGCGATTGGGGCGGCTTTAGTCGCAATAACTAACTTATCGTTAAGAAGAAAAAAAATCCATTTTCAAGGATCAGTTTGAGTTCGGAATGTACCGAGACTAAGGCTAAGCATTCACACATTGATTTACCAATTTAATTTAAATTACTTAATTTTATTTTGCAAACTATTATTCTGTTATTATTTCATTTTATTTTATATTTGTTTTTTATTTATCAACCTAAATCCCCCTTTATTTTTTTTTCAGCTCTGCACGTCCAGGTTGTGGGCATGGCAGTTGCCTAAACTCAGGAATTTGGTCATGTAAATAGGAAAATTAGGAATCTCAGTCCCTGTTGGATCGACCTTACTATTCTATACTACCATTTAATTCAATCAGAGTATAGGAAATTATATTTGGTGGTTTTGACGCTCATCAACCTCTTCTAGGCCTTCATCATCAATATCGTTCAAAACCTCATCAAGATCGGGGTCACTAAAATGTTCAACGTCGTGATCATAATTTTCATCATTATCGGACCCTTCTGCGACGTCTGCATTGGTACCTATCAACTCCGGATGTATTTGTAGACGGGGACCAGGGAAAGGGTTGTTATACGAACTACCATCATAATTTGGATTCTTGGGCATTTGCGATGTCCCTCCACAGTTTGACTGATCTGTCAATTCGACATTAAGATCAAAGTCAAACCCGTGATGTTGACTTATTGGATTGACATTCTAAACGGGCTCTAAATTGGCGAACTCAACGAATAACTCAACTAGTTGGGGGTTCTCATTCCCAGTCAACAGCCATATTGCCATCATAGTCCCAAGTCATCATCATCTAACAGTTGCATATCCATAAATTTCAATGGATTTGTAGAGATTGAAACCTTGTAAAATAATATGGACATCGTCCTTCCACAATGGATAACTATTTTCGCACTGATCTTTCTTTTTATTTCTTCTAGTTTCACAGTTTTATTGAATTACAACCTTACTCTTTGCCGACCTTGAAATACACAATCAACATCACCTTATACAATTTCTCCATAAAAAAGGATGTACACAAAAAACATTGAGTTATTCATTTTCACCACAATTTTTGAGCTCTTCTATTAAACACAACAAATTTTCTATTTTCTTCTTTTCCGGTTCAACTGTTAAAAGAGTGTAAAAAAAATGTATTTGTAGCACCACCAAGGTGGCCAAGTCAAAGAGAATGACTCCACCAAAATAAAAATAAAAATAAAAATTTATAGTGGTCACACCATTCTCAATGACACCACCAAAATGGTTACGCTAAAGAGAATGAATTCACCAAAATAAAAAAAAATCATTTTTATTAAAAATAATTTTTTAAAAAACTCAAAAAAAATGATAGCATGGTGGTCACACCATTCTTTATGGCTCCACCAAATAAAATAATTATTTTAGTTTTAAAATAAAAATAAAAATCACTTAAAAAGATTTTCTAACATAATAAAGGTGATGGCACCAATCTATTTGACTCTACCACTATTATTTATTTTTTAGCCCACGAAATATTCAAAAATATTGATATTGGAGTGATATTTATACAGATCACGCCAGATAGATTGGATCCACCCAAAAAAATTATTATTATTTAATTCTAGCGACCAATAATTAGTTGATGTGGTAAGTGAGTGGCGTCAATATCTTTAGCTCCACCAACTTTCACTATTTAGTTCAAGTCATTTACGTACATAATTAAAAAAGTAAATCATTTTTATAATTAATAAAATACTTTAGATTATATTTTTTATAAATTTTTATTAAGCTTTTCATTATTAATGTAAGAATGTTGAAGAAAGCCCATGGGTCTCCACAAGATAAATTGTCTTGCTTCTTTCGATTGTAAGTGTAAGAAAGCATATATATATATATATATATATATAGCTGATAGGGGCAAGAATTGGTAAGGACGTACTGTTGCCGACACAAATGTTTCAATTTTGGTTGTCACTAAAGGTGATCTTTCAGATCTATTCTTTTAAGTTTGAGCCTGGTTTGGCTCAAAATATATGTTTTTTTTTGTTCAAGTTTGATTCAATTTAAGAAAGATAAATTTAAATTCGACTTGATTTGTCTATATTTTATTTTTTAAAAATTAATTTTTATTTAAAAATAATTTTTAAAAATATATATAATACATTAAATGCGCTAAAAATGTTAAAATAAAAGTTTTTTAACACATTAAATATACATAAAAAATATTTATATTAAAAATCACTACCATAAATATAAT
Source organism: Gossypium hirsutum (assembly GCF_007990345.1). Lineage (NCBI taxonomy): Eukaryota > Viridiplantae > Streptophyta > Magnoliopsida > Malvales > Malvaceae > Gossypium > Gossypium hirsutum. Next base: position 58,364,147 of record NC_053438.1, on the reverse strand, counting down.
AAATTTTTTATTATATTAAAAAATAAATAAATATAATAAATATTTTATTTTATTAAATATAATTTTTAAAATTTTATATTTTGAGTTGAGTTTTTTAGTTGGGTAAGCTTTTTTTTGTTTTGGATAATTAATTTAATTATTACTGGATTAGTCATTTAATATAAATATATAATTATTATTTAACTTATATAATTAATGTAATTAATTTTTATAACATAATATATTTGAGCCAAATCAGGCCAAGTTCGGGCCAAAAAGATTTGCCCAAGGCTCGACCCATATAAAAAATGAGCCTTAAATTTTTCTCAAACTCATTTTTCGGATATCGTATTTTTTTCAAACCCTCTTATTTTTCAGACAAGCCTTCGAGCCTAGTTATCACGGGCTGCTAGTCCTGTGGCTCCTGCTATTCGGCTGGGGTTTGTTCTCGCTGCTCACAACAGCAAATTTTATCATACAAACATCACATGTACGTATCATATTGTATATTGTGTGCTAATGACGTGAACAACTGTATTTTTATGCCTTCGAAGCAAATCTATCAAGTATTAAGAGAGAGAAAATAAAGAGCATTTATTATCGAACATATAATCTATTATTGAATTAATGTGAAGAACAAAGAAAGTTATGCAAGGACCTCTGCTCGCCTTCGGAGGGCGATTGAGAGACGCCAAGCATCAAGAAGGACATCGGGTAGCAACCGTGCGAAACACCACTGAACAGCGTGAGACCAGTACGGCGTGCACCGTGGCTCATAGCCTATTTGGCGGATCGCCGCTTTGGCATAATCTTCAGGCGATGGGACAAACATAGATTTCTCGATTGATGCTACTTTGGATGCTAAATTTGTTGCCACATATAGCGGTACCTGCGGGGAACACACATGTATTTAGAATAAATGATTTACATCTGAATATTACTTTTGTATTTGATGTACCCTCAATAATATATAATTCTGCAATGCCATCTCTTAATTAATTTGTAAAAACTGGAAAAATAATTTCTAAAAAAAATAATTAATAAATTCAAATTGGTATTAACTAAAATTTAGTTCAAATTTATACAAACCCAAATATATCAAACATAATATATAAAAATTTTAATTAAATTAACTATTCGAACTCAAAGGATAAATTTGAAATTAAATTGTTTTAAAAAAAATTTAAAGATTAAAATGAAAAATTATCATCATATTAATGGTAAATATTGAATACTTTATTTTTATTAATATTGGTCATTATACTTTGAGAATATGGTTAGGTATGCTACATAACTTTTATTGGATTGAATTTTACCTATAATTTTTTTATTTTCTTGAATTTTCCATTAATTTTTATTTTTATTAAAATTTATCACTTACTATTGATGATTTAAAAATAAAAATATTTTTGAAATATTTTATTTTATCATTAACAATAAATTAATTTATAAAATATTAAAATTAATAAATTAACTTACAATTTTTATTTAATAAAAAGCTCAAAAATTAAAATATTAAATAATTGTTTTTATTAATTGTGAGTATTATATTAATTCATTATTTCTAAGTATTAAATTAAAATATTAAAAGTTTTAAGCTATTTTGAATTAAATTTGAGTAATAAATTTCAATCAAATAAAAGTAAAATCACAAAATTCAAAATAAAATATAATGATAATTTTATCTCTAGTTACAAAGTACAATGATAAATATCATTCAAAATAAATTATAATAACAAGTTTAAACTTCCACCAAAAGTATAGTATCAAATTTGTACATTACCCCAAAAATTAAAATTTTATATTTAATATTACCGAAAACTAAATAATAAACAGCTTAAATTTATAAATTCAAACCCAAAATAATATAAATCTTTTTTTATCTAAAATAATACAAACCTAAATCCAACCCACCCACTAACCAATGGTTTATATACATGCATATCATATCCCATGTGATATAGATGGTCATGGATGAAATTAAATTTTGCCGGATAACAATCTATATTTTTTATACAATATACTTTAAATCCATTCTTTATGGTAAAGAATTTATATTTTTATTAAATTTTTAGTTGGCATCTAATTTCAGATTCGAATTTTGAATTTCGCCTATCCTCTTTTTGTCAAAAATAAAATTATTATTTAAAATACGTCTAAAATTTTGTTCAAATCCACTTATTTGCAAATAGTCTAATTATATATATATTTTTAATTTTTTTCTATAAATAATTTAAATATATTATTGTTTTTAACCTTTAATAATTTGGACAATTTAATATTTCCATGCTTATACTGATATTATATATAAATTGCAATATATAAATATAAAACTAATGTATCTATCTATAATCTAATTTAAAAATAATTTTAATTTAATTTAGAATTATTAGTTAAAAAAATTGTGCCAATTTTAAAATAGAGTTATTATTCGAACAGAACAGTAAACATAAAATATAAAATAATTGTAATTATTATAATTTAATTTAATTTAAAAATTATTAGTTAAAAATTTGACATAAAAAAATTGTGATCATTTCATTTTTTTTAAAGTTGGGCTGATTTTATTGATATAAAACAGAATTATTACTCGAATAGAGTTTTAATATCTTAATTAATACTTAATTAATATTAAAGTTATATGCTACTTCAAATTTAAGTTTAGCTTTATAAATAGCATTCAGTACAATCAAATAGCATCTAAAAAAAATTACAAGTAAAAAAAATGAAGATTGTTAGAACTATATAAAACCATATTCAAACAACAATGGCATCGGAGAGTGATAAAAAATATTTTAATTGATGATGATGTAATATAATGTTATAATATTATTTTTTAAAAATTTTTATATAAGTTGTTTATACTGTGTGAAGCAAGTACTTACATACGCTCTTTAAGTTTCACTATACGCATCTATGCATGTGTGAGTTTTCAATCAATTCTGTTTATACATGTAATAGTTTGGTACAATACCTAAAATTATCCATAACCCTACTCCTACTCTTAAATAGGAGAATAAATGCCCTCCAGCACATTCGATCCCTTATCCTTCTACATTGGTAAAAATATTGATACCAATGAACTAAGACTCAGTCGACTATATAATTACTGTAATATAATTCCGTTTATGTGTTATATTAATTTAACCTAATTGCAATTATAGGAATTATTTGTAATTAGAAATTGTAGCTTTAAACAAATATTATTCAGTTATTTTTATATTTATTATTATTAAAATATTAAATAATATAATAAATCTAATTGGACCCATTGTAAAGTCCTTTATATTCACTTCCAACCCTATTATGTAGCAAAAAATAAGCAGCAAATTGGACTGTGAAAGAGTGTCATACCTGGCATTGCACGTCAATCCCTCTTAGTTTATATTCCACATACAGAGATCTCGATAACTTATCTATATACCTGCTTAACATTAATTATGTAGAATAATTTTCAATATAATATGGTTATGATGTATTGAATAATATAATAAATATAATGTGATATGATTAATATTTATATTTTAAATTTGATATAAGTAATAATTTTGTATTTATATTTTCACAATTCAATAAAAATAATATAATATATAATATACATACTAATATTAGTAGGTATAACTAAATGGAAAGAGGGTGGAAGATAAATAAAAACGATCAGTGTCTTCTTCTTTTTTTCAAGAATTTAAGGATTTGAATATTTGATGAATGTGTTTGGTTTGAATCAAATTAGATTCCATCATAATTTTGGACTGAATCAAGGTTTAACTTTGAATAGTGGTGAGCATTCGATCGAATCGAATCGAAAATTTTCGAGTTAATCAAGTTTTCGAATATCATTTTATCATTCTAACTTTATTTGAAGTTTTCTCGAATCGAGTTGAGTGAGATGGAATTTGAATCGAATCGAATCAAATATATTTGTTCGAGTTAAATTTTAAAAAATAATTTTGGGTCCTTGTAACCACTATCACCCATCATAATAAAATTTGTCCACCTTAATCAAATTTTTTATTAACTTTCATCACCTCATAATTTATTTATTAATTTTTTATATACTGGTTAACTTCTTTGCTTGCCTAGTTGTTTCAATTATCTTCAGATTCTTGTCACTATGTATTTTGGAATTAAAAAATATATTAAATGAAAAAATATGATTTTTTAAATAAAAGTTATTTTAAAAATAAAATGTGAAATTGATACCAATATAAAATTTTAACAAGAATATTTTATGACATAATTAATAATTCAATTTTAATATAAATATCCAATATGACTAAACAATTCAATAATATAAATAATATAAAATGTGAAATTTAATTTAAGAATATAAATAGTAGATATAAATAAAATTATTACTATTTATGTTTAGTGATTTTTTTGGATAATTTTAATTTTTTATTTTAGAGTAAAGGGTGAGAAGTAAAAGTTTAGGGGAATAAAAGTTTGAGGGAAAGTAAATAGGGGGAGTAAAATTTTGGAGGGAAAATATTAAAAAAATTGGAGGGGAGAGGGTTTGTGGTAGATGAGAGGTGGGATGGGAAGGGAATAAAAGTTTTAGGGGAAAAGTGAGAGGGAGTAAAAATTTTGGGGGAAAATAAAAGGTTTTGAGGGTTTTTAGGAGTAAATTTTTGAGAAAAAATAAATGGGAGAGTAAAATTTTGGTGAGAAATGAATTTTGGGTAGATTGGGGGTTGGGAGGGGAGGGGAGTAAAAGTTTTAGGGGAAAAGTGAGAAGGAGTAAAAATTTTGAGGGAAAAGTAAAAAAAGTTTGGGAGTTTGGGGTAAAAATGTAAAATATTATAGTTTTATATTTGAATTACTCGAATTATTCGAGTTATTCGAATTCGAAAACTCAACTCGATTTGAACTCGAAATTTGAAAAAAAATTCGAGTTGATTCGAATAACTCGATTCGTTTAACTCAAAATTCGATTTTTTTTTCGATTTTTTCGAGTCGAATCGAGTTTTGCTCACCCCTAACTTTGGATATCAAAGTTTGGTTTATTATTCAAAATAATATAAAAAATTAAATTTAAAGAAAAAATAAGGAAAATAAAATATTTTAGAAATTGGGTAGTAAAAAATGTAAAAATATGAAAAAGTACAAAAAAAAGGAGATTAAAAATATGAGAGGAGTATATTGAAGTAATGTATAATGGAAAAAGTTCAAAATGAAAGAATAGTTTTTTTAGAACTCACTTTTTTATGGTGTTTTAATAATAATAATAATAATAATAATTTACTTTACTTTACTTTACTTTACTTTACTTTTAGGATACTTTAGTAATTTAACTTATTGCGAAATTTATATTAAAACAAAAATATGATATTAATATTGTTAAGTTGAGCGATAAGAAGTGGGATATATATAAAGTAGAGTTTTAATTTTAAAGTTTGAAAAATAAAATTAAGAGAGTTTATTGCTTTAGAAGTATTGATCTAATTAGGTTTCAGATTTAATTGATCTAATATAATTTTTGAAAAATATCACAGAAAAAAAGAATTAAATTAATTTTTGAAGCTTGATAATTTATTTTTATATTGAAGTTTTAATTTTTTTTATCTAAGTTAATTCATGAATTTAATAATATTTTTATTTTAGAATTTAAAATTTATTTTTTAAATGAATTACTTAAAAAAATACATGAAAAATTACCAAATTTAAGGATTTATCGAGTTGATAAAAAGGGCAATTTACCAATAAAAGTTCTTTTTTTTCAAAAATTACCGAAATGAACCCATTTTTTAATTATTTACCGGAATTGTCATTTTTTCGGGATATCGCGTCCATGTCAGCGCGATGTCAGGGTACGCGTCAGGAAATCGCGTCCACGTCAGCATCTCGCGCTGACGTGGACGCGATTTCGGCCCACGCGTGAACAGTACCCAACGGTCAAAAAAATAAAATATCGGGCCCATTTCGATAAATTTTAAAAATATAGGGTTTTTTTGGTATTTTGAAAAAATAAATTTTGAATCTTTTTGTACTTGTATTTATTTTTTTAATCAATTAACTCTTCAATATTACATCAATAGCAACAAGTACAAAAAAGATTCAAAATTGTTACCAACAAGATTTGAACCAAAGTACTAAGGGAAAAGAGCAAACATCTTAACCAATTAAGCTAAACTAATTAATTGACATATTATAGAAATATTGTTATTATCTTAATTATATTACTTACGTTCTAACGATTTATCGGACCTATTCCATGCACGTGTCAAATCAAAAAAAATAATACAACAATTCTGTAAAAAAAATCCGATGTTTACTTCAAATAAATAAGGAAAATAATGATTTGAATGTTTTAAAATTTAATTTTAAACCGAAAAAATTGAAATTTAAAGGCAAAAAAGGATCTTTTTTGACGAAAACTGCGACAAACCGCATTTGGTTGTTTGTCAGCACGTAGATCTCAAAAAGTTATTCGAAATAAAAAAAATCGTCTAAATCGGACAATTGAGCGAAAAGTTATGGCCTTTTAAAGTTTTCCAAATTAAAAAACATAAACTGTTCATCCACGACAGCAAATCGCATCCTCGTAGGTGCGATTTGTGTCCACGTAAGCAAAGCGCGCTGACGTGGACGCGATGTTCTGACATATCCTCTGACATCGCGCTGACATGGACACGATTTCGGGGAAAATGGCCCATTCCGATAAATAATAAAATACTGGGCCTATTTCGATAAATTTTAAAAAAATAGGGCTTTTATGGTAATTTGGCCTATAAAAAAGCGTCATATTATTTAACCCGGAAAGAAAAAAACTTATAGGCTTACGCTTTTGTAGCGGCATAGATTGTGTAAAGAGGATGCGAAGGGACAACAATGGAAGCACCAGAACCGACGTTGACAATCGCACCGCGCTTCCTATTTAACATCTCCGGCAGCACCGCTCTGGTAACCCAGGTCGTCCCTTCCAAATTCACTCTAATAATCCCCTTCACCACTTCCTCCTCCACCTCATGGAAATACATGGCTCTAGGGTACGTTATCCCCACGTTGTTGATCAACACACCAACTTCCACCCCCTTCACCGCCTCTTCTATTAACCCGACACCAGCCGATAGATTGCCGGAGAAATCGTGGGCCACGACCTTGATCTTTAGATGGGGAAATTGGGCTCGGATTTCAGCTGAAACTGTTTTCAGCTTGTTTAGGTTCCTACTGACGAGTATAAGGTTAAGGCCTTGATGAGCTAGTTGGTTGGCAAAGGCTTTCCCTATTCCGTCGGTAGCTCCGGTGATGAGAGCCCATGAACCATAGTTGTTGAGGTTCTTGGGTGGTCTGAGAAAAGTGGTGAAAACCCAGTTGAGAAGGGAAATGGAGTGGGTGAGAAAGGAGAGGAAACCTAGAAATGAGAGAGCCAACAACCATGTGGGCTGCATCTTTTGGGATGGTTGATGCAGTGTTTTGCTGGTTGCAATGGAATCGAGGTTTGGGGTTTATTGATATTGCTGAAAATCAGTTTTTATGTTGAACATAGGATTTAACTTTATGTCGTTAATTAACTGCAAGAGTGCACCATAATAAATGCGAAGTTTACATATGTTCCTACACGTACTGATGATAATCCACCATTTATTATTATTATTATTTGGCGACAAAATTTGTCATAGGTTTAGGGTGAGTTTGGATAGGCGGTGCGTTTACCTACGATTAGGGTAAAAATAGCGGTGGCGGTGAGATTCGATACTGTAGCGTGAGACAAAAAGTAAACTAAACGCATCGCACCGCACCGTACCCAATCGTCCATTCAAACTCACCCTTACTTCATTCAAAACTGCTCTACTTCAATCTATTGAATTCATTTACCTAGTAAAAATAATGCTCCATTGCAAACTCTAAAATTCAGCTACACTTCAGATTTCAAATTTTCTTTAATGAACTAATTCAAACTGTAATATTTAATTTATCTAAACTCGACTGGATGATAATGTCAAATACAATTGTCTTATTTCTTTATGGTAATTTTTCAATAAAAGTATTTGAGTGTTCATCCAAAATAGTATTTGCTACATAAAGCACAAATTTAATATTTACTAACTTAATTTGTATTTCTTGTACAAACCATATCTTAACCTCAAAGGCAGTGATAATAAGAAGACAACCGTCCCCTAGTAAATGCGTGACACCCCACCACATTCATAGGTTTCTTCAGCTCAACCAATATTGTAAACTTTTTACTATTAAAAATACTAATTTAACAATTTTCAGAAAAAAAAAAGAAAGGGAAAATATTACCGGTTGTAATTTATTCACGTGTCGATTATTAAAAATGAAATGTTTACATGAATCTAGCAAAACCAAGGGGCCACTGAATTCATCCAACTTTAACCATATATGTATTCATTTTAATTCACTGCATTGAAATTAGTAGTTGCGAAGACTAAAGGACAAGTGATTTATTATACTTAATCATTTAGGAGATGATCAATTAAGGACAAGGTCACAATATAAATATTGACAATAAATAAACACATATAAAATAAAATATGAACAAAATTATTTATAGTTAATTTATGAAATATGAAAATCAAATAAAACCATAATAAACAATTAAAACAAAGGAGAATTGAGATTTTACGAAACGTTGAGGCCCGTGAAACACAGTTTCCTTAAGATAGATTCGGCCACCCCTACGGTACTTGGAGTAATGTTGGTCGAAAGTCTCCCAAGATACAACAACAGTGATCGAAGTAGTAGCACCTCTACTACTATCAATGGAACGAACAATGCCTTTTTCTATCATCGGAATATTTATAAAACACGAAGGATGGAAAAAGAGATTTTTGAGAGCAACAGAATTTCGGTAGGAGAAATTCTAAGAGAGTATGAAAGTGTGTAAAAACCCTTTAGAATCATGGCCTTTTATAGGCATGGAGACTGTTGGAATTTTGGAAAAAAAATATCCCCAAAATCTGTCCTTAAATAAAAATTTTAAATAGATTTATTGGAATCAAATTAATAATATAAGTTTCCATATATAAGCAGATTTTGTCTGCTGAGGAAAATAATTTCGTGTTAGGCTAAAATATCCGCAGGGACCTCATCGAGTTTGGACCTATACCCCCTGCACGCGAGACAGAATTACAAACTTAATCATTCAATAACCCTTTAAAAGAGTTCACATATATAAACACATCCTACACTTGGTATTTAACCAATGTTGGATGTAAGCCTTTTATTTTTCCTTAACAATATTTTCAAGTAGCTTACTTTGACACTACACCAGAGCATGTTTTTAGCGGCGTTTTTTTAGGCCTTTAGCGGCGCTTTTTAACGCCACTAATGGCATTTGCGGCGCTTGAAGAAGCGCCACAAAAAATACCGCTAACGACAACGTCGCTAACTTTTGCGGCGCTTACAGAAAAAAATACCGCTAAAGATCATGTTCTTTAGCGGCGCTAAGGAAATAAACGCCGCTAAAGATCATGTTCTTTAGCGGCACTTATGAAAAAACGCCGCTACAGATCATATTCTTTAGCGGCGCTTAGAAAAAAACACCGCTAAAGATCATGTTCTTTTAGCGGCGCTTGGGAAAAAACGCCGCTAAAGATCATGTTTTTTAGCGGCGCTTAGGAAGAAAACGCCGTTAAAAGTAATGTTCTATAGCGGCGCTTGGTCAAAAACGCCGCTAACAGTAGTGTTCTTTAGCGGCGCTTATTTCACAAACGCCACTATTTGATATGACTTTTAGCGGCGCTTTTTGAAAAAATGCCACTAATTTTGGGATTTTTTTAAAATAAAATTTTCTGTTTTTTTCAGCCCTCCTGCAACAACAAATCAAAAGTAACCAGATCTAAACTAACCAAAAACAATAAATTTATATAATATTTCAAATTAAATGACTAAAATAATATTAATTGATATAAATAAGAGTGAATTCATACTTTTCTTTTCAAAAACGTTAAAAGTTAAAATGATAAAAATATTTATGCAATATACAGTATGACAGTGGAAGTTGCGACTGCTGAAACATCTTCATCATAATCTGAAGCTGCTGTTGAAGTTCGTCGTACTTTTTGCTCTGCTCTGCTTCTCTCGAAGCCGCATCTTTTTGAAGTCGTAGTTGTAGTTCTTCATATTTCTTTTAAACCTTTACTTCTATCGCAGCTTCTATTGCTGCTTCTCTCGCTGCGGCCTCTGCTTCTCTCGCTGTAGCCTCTACTTCCCTTGCTGCCGCCTCTGCTTTAAGTTGTTGTTGAAGTTCTTCATATTTCATTTGAACCTCAAATGTGGTCGCTTGCATCTGAGTCATCTGGTCTTTTAACCTCTGAACTTCAGCTTGAGATTGACTCCCCGAAGCCATGTATTGGTGCGAGCTGGATCCAAAATATTGGGTTGGGCTGATAAAAGATCCTTGAAATCGAACCCGACCATACTTTTCAGGACCAAAACTTCAGTAATAATCCGGTTATCAATGTCTTCAAGATGAACAGAACTATCACTAGAAGCAATCGCTTCGTACTCCCTCTTTTTTTCCTTTAGTTTTTCCTAATAAATAAATCACATAGTTAGGAACGCAATATATAGTAAAAAAAAACAAATGCAATATAACAATAGTCGCATTACAAGCAATGAATTAAACCATTAGAAAATAAACACTATAAATAACTAAAACAAGTCAAATCGTATTAAGTAAACGTACCATAATTTCACCAGCTTTAGGAGTCATAGCAGATCCATATTTCTTCTTATGTGTAATTTCAAAAAGTTGAAGGCGTCCAACTTTTTGACCGGACGACCGTTCCTACAATATAGTAGTAAAAATATTATTTAATAGAAAGTTATACATATTTGAGAATATTAAAAAATTAAAAATACCTCCGCCTCAGCAACACATGCAAAACTTCTCGACCCGGCTGTGTAAGTGAATTTTTGTTGCTGCCGGCTGCTTTTTCTAACTCGTTCACGATCCTACGTTATAAAATTTTTAGTACGTAAATAGTAAATACTATAAACCAAAATAATTACAATAGTTTGGAAGTACGTCGTACCTCGCCTTTCTGAGAATGCCAAAATCTAACCGCATCTTCCCATTGGTACCTCAACATACCCGGCGTGACATTTTGCAATTTCTCATCGAGGGTTGTATTTGTCTTATAATAATTTTTCTTCAAAGTACTTTTATTGTCTCTCCATCTTTTTCCCAATGCATTCTTTACATAAGCAGCCGAGAACTCTAAAGCAAACCTCGCCTACAAAAAAAATAAGTTAATAAAGTAAATATAAATGAAACTATTTCCCAAGCATTACAGATGACATTAACATTTTGTTACCTTAATATTATCGAGGGCTTGGTTTTTTTTGCTATCGGGCATTTGGCGCCATGACTCGTAGTTGATAGGCAACATATTCGCATTTCGTGCTAAAATGCCCATGTATCCTGCTAAAAGTCGAGCTTCTGATCCAACAGGCTGACCAAAACTGTTTCTGCATACCTTGACACGCTCGACTGGATCTAACTCGTATAACTCTCTAAGTAGCGTACGTCCTCGACCTCTATACGTCCCACCATTTTCAGCTACAAATGGTATATTATAATATAAGAATTTGAAAAATAAATCAATTATAAGTCAACACGCATGTAAATTAAATGTAAAATTACTTTGAACTTTCGTAGGATCCTCAGGTGTAATCGGAACATTCGAAGATCCAATTGCTGTCCGTTGTTCAGTACTATTTGTTTCTGTCGAGTTTGGATCATTTTGAACAATGCTTTCCCTTATAATTTTTCTTCTAGGCATTTTATCTGCAATACACATAAAATGTAATTAATTACAACAATAACAGCACATATAAAATAGTTGAAATATATAATAAGACCAAGATTTAATACTAATGTAAGTTACATATAATTAAACAATCGTAAAATCTTACTACATCATTATTCGTAAATATCTTCATCCGTATCCTGACAAACCCATTGAAATTGTGCACTAGTACTAGGGATATTATCGTTTAAGTTTTGTTTTGGAAATGGCAAAGTTTCTGATCTGTCATCGATGTTATCTCTACTTCCACTGCCCATGTCAAACAAGTCTCTAGGGATGTTACAGAGTACAACGTACCAACCCTCATCAGTTGGATCTTTTGAGCAAAAAAACTTGTTTGACTTGAGATGAGAATACATACGGCTCATCTATCAGTTGTTGTCCTGTGTGAATCAATCGGTCAAAGTTCACCATTGTAAAACTAAATTGATCTTGCTTGATTCCACGAGCTGTATTAACATCGGCCCAATCACCTCGAAATAAGACAACTTTCCATTTTCCGTAGTAATCCAATTCAATTATGTCAGTAAGATGTCCGAAATATTCCACATTTCCCTCAACAAGATTATTGTCCCTAGCACTAGCATAACTTTTAATTGCAGAATTAACAACTATTCCACAATTTTGCGTTCTCCTCAACCTCTCGCAATATTTTGTATGAAATCTGAATCCGTTGATGAGGAACGCACTATATCTTTTAACCACTCGATTTGGACCTTGGGAGAGCCATTTAACTTCGTCGTCTACGTTCTTCCCACTCCAAACCTATTGAATGGAAAGTAAACTGAGTAATTAAAAATGTTATGTGAAAACATTATTATTTGTAAGCGGAAGCTCCAACTGCATACCGTTTGGCTTAACCATTCATAAAAAGATTCTGTAAACAACTTATTGATATCTCGATGTTGTGTTCTTCGGGAGCACGAACGAGATCTCAATATTTGTTTGTACTCATTGTGTTAAAAAAATGTTCACTTTGTTAGAAGATAAACAATTATTAGTTTGATAAATATTTATCAAATTTGTAGAACTTACTTCCGTAAAGGTTCCAATGATTCGTGGTGAAACAGAACATATCGATGTGCTTGTACCCACGATAAATGATCTAATTCTACAATTTCAACTTTGCCGATTGGTTCTCCAAAACTTTGGAACAAATAAGTATCGGCTAAGTTATGGTCCGCGAGTCCAGCATTCCTATTTGGTCTGTTCAACCTTGTTTCAACATCTTCCAAATATATTGAGCAGAAGGTCATACATTCCTCAGCCAATTAGCCTTCAGCAATCGATCCTTCTGGATATCGCTTGTTGCGGCAGTAAGACTTTAATTTGGATAGGAACCTAAACACAATATACAACATTATCAAAAGTTGTAACTAAAGGCATAGAGGTGAATGAAGGAAAATTTTAAAAATTTTAATTAACACCTTTCTATGGGATACATCCATCGATAGAAAACGGGTCCGCCAAGAATTGCTTCGTACGGGAGATGGATTATCAAGTGAACCATAATAGTGAAGAAGGAAGGTGGGAAGATTTTCTCCATGTTGCATAAAGTCAAAGCGGCTCGATCCTGTACCTTCTGAAGTTCTTGAACATCCAAAACTTTGTCACAAATGGCTTTCATTAGATTGGATAGTTCAATTATACAAGATGTCACCTTCTTGGACATACAAGATCGTAGAGCAACTGGCAGGAAATCTTGCATCAAGATGTGATAGTCATGTGATTTTAGCGAATATAATCTTTGATCTTTAACACTAACACATCGAGATATATTTGATGCATACGCATCTGGAACCTTTATATCCTTCAACACCATGCAAAAAAATTCTTTCTCCGTCTTGGACATTGAGAAAATAGAAGGCGACAACCGATATTTCCCATTCGGAAGTGGATTGGGATGAAGATCAGGCTGAATTCCCATTTGGACAAAATCAAGTCGACTCTGAAGATTGTCTTTTGATTTTCCGTCAACATTCAAAATTGTACCCACAATGTTCTCGCAGACATTTTTCTCAATGTGCATAACATCAAGATTGTGTCGTAGGAGGTGATGCTCCCAATAAGGCAACTCAAAAAAAATACTTTTTTTTCCACAAGTCCACCTCATTAGGATCATCCTCTTCATCAGAGTCATCATCAGTTTCATCATTTGATCTTCTATTTCTTTGCGTGCTTGGCGGTTGGTTCATCTTCCCATAAATGAAATTCATATCTTCCAACATGAATAAGATTTCAGAGCCACTGGTCTGCGAAGGAGCTTCTCTGATATCTTCAGTACCGTCAAATACGGAACTCTAAAATCTAAATCTATGATTTTTCGGTAACCACCGACGATGCCCCATGTAAGAGAACTTCTTCCCATTGTACAACCATTGCGAACATGTTTGTGCAGCACAACAAGGACACGCATAACGACCCTTGATACTACAACCGGATAAATTTGCATAAGCGGGAAAGTCATTAATGGTCTACATCAACGCTGCACGTAAATTAAAGTTTTCCTTTCTCAGCACATCATATATCTCGACACCAGCCCATAATTGTTTTAACTCTTCAATAAGTGGCTGTAAATAAATGTCGATATCATTCCCAGGCCCTTTCTCTCCAGGGATAATCATAGATAAGATAAGGGAAGATTGCTTCATGCAAATCCACGGAGGCAGATTGTAAGGAACAAGCACTACTGGCCAAGTACTGTACGCAGTGCTCATGATCTTGAAAGGATTAAATCCATCAGATGCTAGCCCAAGCCTCACACTCCTAGGATCGTTTGCAAAGCCTGGAAATTTATTGTCAAATGATTTCCAAGCTAAAGAATCTGACGGATGCCTTAGTAATCCATCATCGGTTCGTCCATCATGGTGTCACGTCATTGACTCCGCTGTCTTCGACGACATGAAAAGCCTTTGAAGTCTTGGTATCAAGGGAAAATACTGTAAAATCTTGACTGGCTTCTTTCTCCACTGTGCATCATTTTCATCATCGTTCCCATCTTCTGTGTTTCTACTAATCCAACGGGATTGGCCGCATACATGACAGCACTGTTGGTTTTTTCGATCGCCCCAATACAACATGCAGTCATTTGGGCAACTATGGATTTTTTTGTACCCAAGGCCTAAATCTTTTATCATTTTCTTCATATCTTTGCATGACTGAGGGATTTTTGCAAACGGAAACATTTCTCTCAAAAACTCTAACAGCATTGTCAACGAGTTTCCGGTCCACCCTTTCAAACATTTTAACTGAAAAAGACGAACACAGAATGACATTTTTGAAAATTTTGATCCCTTATCCAGTTCTTCGTTCATGTCATTAAGTAGCGCGTAGAACTTTGCCGCTTCTCCATTCGGCTCTTCATGAGGTACACTACTGCCCGGTTCGGTAAATGCAGTTCCACCAATATTACAATCATCAGGTGCCACAAAATCCGCTGGGAACGACTGCACACCATGATTGTGCATATTAAATGCATCCCGCAACATACCTTCCATGTCATCCCCTCTTTCAGACTGATGGTAATTAGCAGTACCAGGATAAGATACATCCATCCTTGAAGAGGAAGTACTAGGCAGCCATTCTCCATGAAAAAACCATTGCTTATAACCTCGAACAAACCCATCAACAATTAGATGCTCGTATACAACCTCACGATAATGCCAGTTTATGTTGACACACTTCTTACACGGGCAAAGAATCATGTTCTCTTGGCTTGCATATTGAAATGCAAAATTTAGAAAACTCTACACTCCATTTCGATAACCGTCGCTTACCCTTGACAAATTCATCCAAGAACGGTCCATTTCTTAATTCTTGAAGTCTGACATTGACAATAAATTGCACGGGTTTAGGATTTAGGAATAAGTTATACATTATGTAAGTTGTGTAAGTTATGTAAGTTGCGTAAGTTGTGTATTATGAAACTTATGTAAGTTGTGTATTATGTAAGTTATGCAAGTTATGTATTAAGTAGGTTATGTAAGTTATGTATTATGTAAATTAATATATGTATAATATTAAAAATATAGTAATACTTATTTAAGTTATCAATTTATTATTAATAAAATTTAAATATAGCTTACATAAGCAATCTTTGCTTTTAAACTAATCTTCCACTGAATTATGGGTGGAGAGGTATACGTGTTATTGATTTGACAACAAAATATGTTTAAATATTATTAATAAAATTTAAATATAGCTTACATACGTAAATTAATATATTTATAATATTAAAAATATAGTAATACTTATTTAAGTTATCAACTTATTATTAATAAAATTTAAATATAGCTTACATAAGCAATCTTTGCTTTTAAACTAATCTTCCACTGAATTATGGGTAGTGAATATACATACAAAATTAGGGTAACTAGATGACTTAGCTACAAGTTGACTCTTTGAATCATATGTAAATAAATTAAAATAATCTAAAAGTGAGCATAGTCTGCATTCAATTTGATGCACCATTTTTACTTTGACTTATTTAAAGTATTAAAATAACAGTTTAAAGAATTTCTCCAAATTATATGAATAAGTGACTTGACATTTTGAAAAACGAGCATTTTGAACTTATGATTTCATGTTTTAAGTAAAGCAATTGTGAAGATTTATATACATCATAAAAAGGAGTATTTTGTAATATTTAAAAAAAGGTGAATCACATGAAGAAATATTAAAAAGATGAAGACAATACTAATGTCACTGTCAAAGTGCATTTCGAGTTTTGACTGGAAAATAGAAGCTGAAGACAGCTTGGTTTCACACTTAAGTTTTCTTAAGCGATTTCTAGGCAAACTAGGTCAAAATTTTCCTACATTTAAACCATTTTATCCTTTGTTTCTAGGGCAAATTTTCCTACATATACATTTGCCCATCAAATCCTTTGCTAAAAGCACAGTAGCAGATGATTCCACCGACAACAGAACGATGCAGAAAACAGAAATTTTCCTACATATATATTTGCACATCAAATTTTCCTACATATATATTTGTACCTTCAGAACGATGCAGAAAACAGAAATGAACGCAATGAAATGGAATGGACTGAAACCCTATAAAAAAGCAGTATTAACATCAGTTTGTAAGCAATGAAACCATTCCGAAAATAAATTCACATTCGAAGCATTACAGTACCTTCAGGACGATCCACAAAAAATGAAGAGGAAGACCGAATACCCTATAAACAGATAATACAATTTTTTTTAATTTCAGGATCAACAAACAATAACAAACCAAGAATAAAATTAACAAGTAAGAGAAAACCCAATGTATATGGAGGCAGAATGGGGAAAGCAAACCTTGAATACTTATTCCCCCGACGACCGATTCCGACAATGCTTCGCGACGTTCTTCGTCAACTATGTGTGTTGACCGAATGTACGAACCGGAGATTTTAATCTTTTGCAAGAAATGGAAACACCCAAACAATGAAAACGGTACAGATGAAGAATTGCTTCTTAGAAATGGCTGATAGGAAAAAACCTTAGGGATTTCGATGAAACACTTAGGGATTTCAGAGAGAAATTGGAATTGGGGCTGGGAGCGGGGATATACCCCAAAACTGATCTGGTCATTAAAACGACGCTGTTTCATTAAAATACATTTGTGGCGCTAATAAAAAACGCCATTAATCTTATATCTTTTGCGGCATTTTGAGAAAACACGCCACTACAAATTAAATTCGTCAACGAAACGGTGCCGTTTTGTTTAAATTTTAATTGGATCCTTGTGGCGTTTTGCATAGAAACGCCACTAATAATTCACTTCTTATAATTTTTTATTTCTTTTTATTTATAATTTTAATTTTTAATATATTTCTGATTTAATACATTATTTTTAAATGATAAAATTTATTAAATTTTTTTAATTTTATACAGTATGAATAATGTATATATTAGCAACATTAAAATTTATAAATAATTGAAATTATTAAAAAATATATTTTTCAATTTTAAATTTTAATCAGTAAAACCTAAAATGTAATTTAATGCTTTTGCGGCGTTTTCTGTGAAACGCCGCTAATACCGGTAAACATCATCAAAGCGACGTCGTTTTGGTGAACTTTTCGACCAAAGCAGAACACTAAACGATGTCGTATTACAGAAATATTTGCGGCGTTTTAGGAAAAACCGCCGCTAAATCCCCAAGCCATTGTGGCATTTATTAATAAGCGCCACTAAAGGAATGTGCTGAATGAAAACGAAGTCGTTTTGGTTTAATTTTTTGCGGCGTTTTTACAATAAACGCCGCAAATTCGACTCTATAGCGGCGTGTTCTGTGAAAACGCCGCTAATTATTCAATTTTTAAAAATGTTTTATTTCTCTTTATTTATAAGTTTAATGGTTTTTAATAGATTTTTTATTTTGATAATTGTTATGACATTATTATAAATTGACACATTAATATGATTGTTATGTAACTAACACAATATTAATATATATGTTTCATAATATATAACATATATATATCGTTGCATATATATCTTTTTCTATAACCCTAATTATATTTAATTATAATCCTACTAATGACATATATAATAAGAAGTAAAAAACACAAATAATTTACATTTTTTTGGCTTTTGTTTTAGATGAGTAATTAAACCCTAAAACCCAAAGCTATTAATCCCTATAACCCGTAAATTTTAAAATTAAATTATAAACCCTAACTCGTATTCTTCATGCAAATCTGAAACGCAAAAACCATGCATTGTAACATTCAAATCATTAACGCTAAACCATAAACCATAAACATCAAGCCCTAAAACAGTAAATTTGATCATTATCTTATAAGCCGTAAACACTGACCTCTCATTAACACTAACATGTAAACTGAAACTCTAAACCGTAAACCCCAATCCCCAAGCCATAAACCTAAACCCAAAACCCTGAACTTAATACTGTAAACCTAAAATAATGAACATTATGTAATGAACCCTAAAACCCCAAACCGTACACGACAAAACTTAAATATTAATCCCGAAACCCTAAAATATAATTTATTTCCTTTGCATAAAAAACGCCGCTAATACCAATAAACAGTATAAAAACGATGTCGTTTTGTCTAACTTTCAACCAAATAATAAAAGTAAACGACGTCGTATTACAGAAATTTTTGCGGCGTTTATGTAAAACCGCCGCTAATACCGGTAAACATCATCAAAGCGACGTCGTTTTGTCGAACTTTTCAACCAGAGCAGAACACTAAACGATGTCGTATTAAAGAAATATTTGCGGCATTTTAGGAAAAACCGCCGCTAAAGCCCCGAGCCATTGCGGCGTTTATTAAGAAGCGCCACTAAAGGAGTGTGCTGAATGAAAACGAAGTCGTTTTGGTTTAATTTTTTACGGCGTTTTTACAATAAACGCCGCAAATTTGGCTCTATAGCGGCGTGTTCTGTGGAAACGCCGCTAATTATTCAATTTTTAAAAATATTTTATTTCTCTTTATTTATAAGTTTAATGATTTTTAATAGATTTTTAATTTTGATAATTGTTATGATGTTATTATAAATTGATACATTAATATGAAATTATTAAATTTTTTAAATTTCGATGCAATATATATGTATAATTTAAATACAATCAACATTATAAATTATAAATTATTCAAATAATGTATAACAAATTTAATTTATATATATATTCTATTTTTAAGCTAACAAACGAATGTAACTAACACAATATTAATATATTTATATGTTTCATAATATATAACATATATATATATCGTTGCATATATATCTTTTTCTATAACCAATTATACTTAATTATAATCCTACTAATGATATATATAATAGGAAGTAAAAAACACAAAAGAATTTCAATTTTCTTTTGCTTTTGTTTTAGATAAGTAATTAAACCCTAAAACCCAAAGCTATTAATCCCTATAACCCGTAAATTTTAAAATTAAAGCCTAAACTCTAACTCGTATTCTTCATGCAACTCCGGAAACGCAAAAATCATGCATTAATTAAGTAACATTCAAATAATTAACGCTAAACCATAAACCATAAACATCAAGCCCTAAAACAGTAAATTTGATCATTATCTTGTAAGCCGTAAACACTAACCTCACATTAACACTAAAATGTAAACTTAATTAGCTATTAATTTCTAGTGGGTACGTATTAGACCAAGTAACAACCTCATTTGTCCCTTTTCATTCATTTTCAGTTCTTATTGATATTGAGTACGTACTATATATAAAAATTATTATTGGTACGTAATAAATTATCAATATATAATATTATTTATCACGATATTTGGTGTTTTATATATATAATTACTTTCTTTGATTTATTTAGTACTCTAACTATATATCAAAATTAATTTATTATTCTTATAAATTTTTATTCTATTTTTTATTCTTTACAACACAACAATTTAAGTTTTATGATATTTCATTTTACTCATAATTTAATATATTTTTCTACTAAAGTATTTTAATTAAATAAACTGTGATTGAAAAATAATAATATATAGGACTTCTCTTTAATAAAAACAATTTGTAATATTTCTAAACAATATTGTTTGTTATCATTTTAAATGTAAATTTGACCAATATATAATAAATACAACTTTTTCAACCTATAATATAAAAATGTAATTCAAGCATTACTTGAGAATATATCAAAGAATGAGATAATTGAAATGGTTTTAGATTTTATTATTAGCGGCACTTTTCTAAAAAACGCCGCTAAAAGAACGAATAATAGCGGCATTTTTAAACAAGCATTGCTAAATGACACAGTATTACCAGTGCTTTTCTAAAAACGCCGCTAATGACCAGATCATTAGTGGCGCTTATTAAAAAACGCCTCTAAAGGCCAGAGCATTAGCGGCGCTTATAAGAAAACGCCGCTAAAGGCTAGAGCATTAGCGGCGCTTTACGAAAATCGCCGCTAAAAGGTCGGAGAATTAGCGGCGATTTGTCAAAAACGCCGCTAAAGGCCCAAAAAATATGAAAACGGCGTTCGGCTTAGTTTATTTGCGGCGCTTTTTGGAAAATGCCGCTAATGCTTATTTTTAGTGGCGTTTTTCAGGATGCGCCGCTAAAGCTTAATTTTTAGTGGCGTTTGTTATCCAAACGCCGCGAAAAATGCCGCTAAAAGCCTGTTTTGGTGTAGTGTGAGCATCAATTTCTCATTCATCACTCAACTATTTTGAGCATATGATATACCGTTGTAAAGGTCTAATGGGGTAGAATATGAAACCATAAAATTATGATTCAACTCTCCACCTTCACCTATTGAGAATATGCCTCAAAGTTACTATAAAATGTAATTTTTCCAACAAACCATTCATTCTTAATCGTATCCATCTGTCTATCCAGTTAGGCTCTACATTCATCCTTTGCCTCTCAATAAAATTAACCTTGGGTAAGGATGCATAATGTTTTGTCCAACTATATGACCCTTTAATGATGTCCTCTATACTCCATGACACTCCCTGAAAAAAAAAATTCTTATTTTTCCACATTCGCCACATGATTAGCTCAAAGAAAATTAACCAATCAACCTCTCCAAAGAACAGCTTTGGCTATTTTGAAAATTTTTATCCTTACAAAATCATTAGTTGAGCTTCAATATTCATTCAATTTGAGCTACCAAATTGTAGTCCCCAAGAGTTGCATTAAATTACAAAACCAAACTGTAATAAAAGAAAATTATAAAGCCAAACCAACCAACCGATGTTCTAGACTTGTGTAAGCACAATTGGAATAATTTATACACAACCTTTTTGGGTAGCTATCGGTTCACGTCATAAATGTAATGACCAAGTTGTCAGTTTCACGAATAATGTTTATACAATAATTATATTTGAAATATTAATTAGATTTAATTTATTTTAAATAGTCAGATATTTGGGTTTTTTTTATAGTATTGTAAACGTAATAGTTAAACATCTAAATTAAAAAAATTATCAGTCTCAAAGGTTGTAAATTAGGAAGGGTCTTTTGTAAGATTACGAATTTTACGTCTAATAAATAAATTTATCATTTTATTTTTTTATTTTTTTCTGGTGAAATTTTGTACACATTTTGAAAGTAATGCTTTCAATGAAATTATAAATTTATTATTTTGTTTATATATTTTTTTCTGGTGAAATTTGTGTACACATTTTGAAAGTAATGCTTTCAATGAAATTATAAATTTATTAATTTTTTTTTATATTTTTTTTCTGGTGAAATTTGTGTACACATTTTGGAACTGATGCTTTCAACGGAATTATAAAATGTAGCCAATAATTTTAAGAAAGAAGCGATACCTTAAAAGTTTAGGTTTATATCTTTAGTTCGAGGTTGATTTAGAAGTTAAGGTTCATTCCCTTTGTCCTTAATTGATAACCTTAGCAGAGGTAGGGTGCAACAGTGGGCTGAGCAGGACAATGTCAATCCTTGTCTGCTACACTTGTCATATGGTGACAACTATGGTGTTGACACCATTTTTTTGATGAATGGGGTCGACTTAGATTTTAAAGAAAAAAATGAATATCGGAGTTGCCACCAATCTTTTTTAATGAGGTGTGATCAGGTCACCTCAAAAAGTGTTTGTTTTTAATAAATGATTTGGTTTTATTAAAACAACGATTTTGGTCCACGAAATTCAAAAAAATAGGTTCGGGAGTTGGTTACATACTAAGAAGGGTTAGCACCCTTTTAGCGCCCAAAATTGGTACCTAGTTGATTAATTAGTGTCTTAGTGTCGAAGATTGAAAACTTTGAAGAATTTTAAAAATACAATCCTAAAAAAATTTCGAATAATATGGGTTGGAATTTAGGATTCTCTTGTTTCGAAAGAATATCACATCCAGCACGTTAGGATACGATACTTTAAACTCTCGAAACCAAGATCACCTTATGGTTTCCAAAACCCATACTTTGAAATTTTAAGAGGGTATTTGGCTATTTGGTCAAACAAGAAATCAAAACCCAGCACGTTAGGGCACGTTTTCTCAAATTTCCAAACGCAAAATATTGCCTTATTTAGAAAAATTTTCCTTTTGATGTATGGTGTTAATATGCATAACGGAATAACAAATATAATAATGTAAGTAAACATAATACGAACAACAACAAAATTAAGATAAATAAATAAAAGAGACAAATCAATTATATATAACAAGTAAATAAATGAATAGAATTTAAACTTTTTTAAAATAATAATAGGCACGTAAATAAATAACTAATAATAACAATAAATAAAATTATAAAATGCAAAAATGCAAAAATATATATGTACGTATATATACAACAAAGTTTGAAATTAAAATAAAAAATAATAATAAGTAAATAATAATATTATTATTATTAATAACAAAATAGTGAATTAATCTAAAATTTAAAAATTATAAAAAAAGATATAAGTAAATAAATAAAATATATGGGAAAACCAAAATATCTTTAAACCTGATACATAAATATAAATAGAAATATATAAATAATAGCAATAATAATAGTAAAAATAATATTAATTAATTAAAAAATAGCAAGTATAAAGGACTAAATCGAACTAAAAGACGAAAATTTGGGGCAGATTCGAAATAAATAAAAAAGAAATGGACTATATTGAGTGCGCAAATGAAATAGAGGGACCAAAATAGTAAATATCCCGCCCTCCAATACGCATCACTTTGCGTGGGACTAAAATGAAATAGAATTAAGACTATGCGGCTAAATTAAAATAAAAGAAAAGAAAGAAAAAGGACCAAATCGCAACATGTTGCAAAAGCGGAAGAACCACGCACGCAAATAGCCCAAAAGTCAAAAATGCGCGGATCCTCTGGCGAGTCGGGTCGCATGCGTGGGTTGAGGGGCTAAATGACGTTGTTTTGGGCATTTGAGGCCAGTCCCAAAACGACGTCGTTTTGGAGGCCTATAAAACTCAATTTTTTGACAAAAAAACTTCATTCTTTTCCTTCTAAAAAAACCAAAAAAAAATGCTCTCCCCCTTCCTTCTTAGCCCAAAATCCGTCGAAGGCTCCGGTGTCGGACCACCGTGGCGACCACCGATCGCCAGTGACGGCGCCGCCGTCCATGGCTGCTGGAAAATTCAAGAAAGTACCATTTTTTTTACTATATATTTAAGTTTATATATATAAAAAAACATAAACGTATAAAAAAAGAGTTCGAAAAAATAAATAATAATAATAATAACCTTTGTGTTTTTTTTTCAAATTTGTTTCGTTGCTTGCTTCTTTATTTTTGTTTTTTTATGCTTGAATCTCTGCTTTTTTTTTATTTCTCAAAGAAAAAAATCCCTTTTACAGTGGTTTATCATGGCTTTTATAGCCATTTTACAAAGGTTTTTTAATCTATTTTATTTTTGCTGTCACTTTCGTTGCAAGCACAAGTGGGCAGGGGAGTGGCGGAGCAAGTGGTGGCAGAGTTAGGGCGGCGACAGTTGGGTTTGAATACCGTAGGTGCGGCTTACCTACGGTTAGGTTTTTCCTTCTTTTTTTTGTTTGTTTTGGGCCACTGGAAATGGGTTTGGGTAATTGGGCTGTTTGGGTTTAGTTATTTTTGGGTCTGAATTGTAATTGGGTTAATTGGGCCTCAGGTCAAAATTGAGCCATTACAGCTGCCCCTCTTTGCTTATTGTCGTGTAACGGGAATGGAGCAAAGACATCAAAAGGGACCAATTTTGCCCGGTGTCACTGAATCTTAACTTCTTGGTGCTCATCCTCTTCAATTAGCGTCATTCCAGTCCACTTTGTCTTGTTGCTTCAATCCACTCTACTGCCACTTCAGAGAGATATGACTTGTAGCTTCAATGCACTCTGTTGCAACTTTAGGGGGACGAGATTTGTGGTTTTAGTCTACTCCACTGCAACGTCAGAGAGATAAGACTTGTTTCTTCAAGCTGCTCCACTGCAACTTTAGGGAGATAAGGTTTGATATAATAAGATCTGCCATCTACAGTCTGCTCCACTACAACTTTAGGAAGATAAGACTTGTTATGGTAGATTTAATCCGACCTACTGCAATTTCAGAGGTATGAGATCCATCGTTTTAATCCGCTTCACTGGAGCTTCAGGGAGATAGAATTAGTTATCTTCGAGGAAATATTTGCTATCTTCAGTCTGCTACACTGCAACCTCAGTGAGATAAGACCTGTAGCTTCAACTTGTTTTACTATATTTTTAAGAAAATAAAGTCTGATGGGATCTGCTCTACTACAACTTCAGAGAGTAAGATCCATCATTTTAATCCGCTCCACTGCAATTTCAAGGAGATAGGACTAGTTTCTTCAATCTGCTCCACTACACTTTAGGGAGATAAGACTGGTGGCTTAAATCTGTTTCCCTACTACCTTGGGAAGATAAGATTCGTTGCCTTCGATCTGCTCCACTACTGCTTAGGGCGACAAAATCTGCTGCTTTCAGTCTTAACGTCAGGGAGATAAGATTCGCTGCCTTTAGCTTTAATCTACTCCGCTTTAGCTTTAATCTGTTCTGCTGCAATGTCAAGGAAATAAGATTCACTGTTGTAGCTTCAATCTATTCCACAGCAATGTCGACGAAGCAAGATTCGCTGTTGTAGCTTCAATCTATTTAACTGCAATGTCAGGGAAGTAAGATTCACTGTTGTGGCTTCAATCTATTCCATTACATTGCCAGGGAAGTAAGATTCGTTGTTGTAGCTTCAATCTATTTAACTGCAATTTCAGGGAAGCAAGATTCGCTGTTGTAGCTTCAATCTGTTCCACTACATCGCCAGGGAAGTAAGATTTGCTGTTGTAGCTGCAATCTATTTAACTGCAATGTCGGGGAAGCAAGATTTGCTATTGTAGCTTCAATCTGTTCCACTGCAGTGCCAGGGAAGTAAGATTCGCTGTTGTAGCTTAAATCTATTTAACTGCAATGTCGAGTAAGTAAGATTCATTGTTGTAGCTTCAGTCTGTTCCACTGCACCACCAGGGAAGTAAGATTCGTTGTTGTAGCTTCAATCTATTTAACTGCAATGTCGGGGAAGCAAGATTCACTGTTGTAGCTTCAATCTGTTCCACTGCACTGCCAGGGAAGTAAGATTCACTGTTGTAGCTTCAATCTATTTAACTGCAATGTCGGGGAAGCAAGATTCGCTGTTGTAGCTTCAATCTGTTCCACTGCACCGTCAGGGAAGTAAGATTCGCTATTGTAGCTTCAATCTATTTAACTGCAATGTTGGGGAAGCAAGATTCACTGTTGTAGCTTCAATCTGTTCCACTGCATCGTCAGGGAAGTAAGATTCGCTGTTGTAGCTTCAATCTATTTAACTGTAATTTCAGGGAAGCAAGATTCGCTATTGTAGCTTCAATCTGTTCCACTGCACCACCAGGGAAGTAAGATTCGCTGTTGTAGCTTCAATCTATTTAACTGCAATGTCGGGGAAGCAAGATTCGCTGTTGTAGCTTCAATCTATTCAGGGGGACAAGATCTATAATCTTCAACCTACTCTACTACAAATTCAAAGAGGCAAGGTTGGTGTTGTCGATCTGCTTCGCTACCAGTACAGAAAGACAAGATTTGCTATCTTCAGTCTGCTCCGCTGCAAACTAAGGGAGGCAGGATTTGCAGTTTCACTAATCTGTTCTTTGGGGAACATGACCTGTATAATCCATTTTATAAACCTAATTATGCCTGCAATTAGAATGCCATGATCAAAATGAATCAAATACTCCTAACTAGACGCATATGAATGATATTTGTATTAAACCAAAATGTCATTTTTCGAGAATGATCTTTCTTAACACTTAGGTTGTCGTTGCTTGAAGTTTATTAAAGCTTTATCACTGACGTGCTACAACGCCTTCTTGTTCGGTTGGCTTTTTTTAAGAAACATTTAGTCAGATTGCCCCCACTGTAAGCCTCCAAGTTCAATCGACTAGATGCAAAATTTGTACCATCTTTCTCCCGCTGTAACCCAAGGGTAGAAAGATCTGGCCTTTTCTCAATCCTTTGCTATCACAATTCAAGGATATAGAATGTGAAACTCTTTGATCCTACATCATTCCCAGGGTGTCGTACCAAATGTTTATGCACAATTGTAGAACTTTATCTTCCGAGAAACCTTTTTGTATTACTCAGTGAGCAATGCTTGTTTGTTCATTGAAGTTTTGTCACCAACACAACATCTTGTCATTTTGTTCAACCAATGTTTGGACAGCAAAATCCAAAAGGATAGTCTTAACTTAGACTCTTCCTTCTTAGACATTTCAACCTTTAAACTTGGTGCGTTCTAAACGGTAGTCATGTTTCAGGTTCCTGTATTATTTAGAAACTTTTAGAGTAATATGCAAAACTTCCCTTGTGAAAGTATTACTAGTCCATTAATCATTATTCCAATGCAACATGCTTACAAAAAGATCATAACAATGGATAAAAATAAAATTAATTAGGAGCATAGCTCGAAATAATTAAATTAATCAAAGATAGCCAAGGCAATAAAAAGAAATTGATTGGGGCGTATCGAAGAATAAGGTAATCAAAGATAGCAACTTCAAATATGGGTAAGATGGAAAACTAGGTGCCCCAGATATCGCAGCCTGAGCTTCTCTGTACAAACTTTTTGAAGACCATTTTGAGTTTGACATGTGTTTAGGAGATCTACAGTACTTTGTCGATGCCCCAAGATGTCGTCTACCCTTTCCTGTTGATTCAGGTATAACAAGATCACCACATGCCCCAATCTGATCAAAATTTGAGCTGCTCTGATCATTTCATGTCCCATTCTGATCAAAATTTGAGCCGCCCTTTTCGGGTTTTCAACTCAAATCCCTTTTGGTCTCAAGATGCCCTTTTACGGGTTTTCACTTTAGCCTCTCTTTTTTTCTTTTCTTTTTCTTCTTTCTCTTTCTCTTTCTCTTTTTCTTTTCCTTTCTTCTTCTTTTTTTTTGAAATATTTTTTATTGAATCTAAACTCATAGGGTTAGGCATGTCCTTGTTATATCTTCCGATCAAAATCAATGTTTTTCCAGATAAAGCCTTCCACATAAGGTCCTTCCTAGTTTAGCATAAAGCATTTTTTACATGAAAATGATCTTCTTCAATACCAGGTCCCTCTCATAGAATTCTCTAGGGTGAACTTTTTTTTGTGAGCTCGCATCATTTGTTTTTGGTGCATTTGACCATGACAGATAACTTTGAAACTTTCTCTTTAATCAGGATTGGATCCAAAAAACTCCGAGAGAAGGAATCTTGACTTCAATGGGTAAAACTGCGATAAGTCTAAGAAAAAGACATTGCCCCAGTAGGTTTTTTTTTGCCGTGCCATTTATTTTGGGGCAATGTGGTGTTAATTTTAGGGCAAAACTGATATCGTGCTCTTGTTCAAATTTAGTGCATTTTCAGATATAATCTTTTTTGGCATTCCATACTGACATATGATTTTTTCAAGAATTTTCTGACTGTCGACTTTGTGACATTGGTATATGAAGCAGCTTCCACCCACTTAGTAAAGTAATCGACAACCACAAAGATGAATCGATGGCCGTCAGAAGCTTTTAACGAGATCGGCCCACTGACATCTATGCCCCACATAGAGAAAGTCTATGAAAAAGTCATAACATGAAAGGATGAAGGAGGCACATAAATCTTGTCTCCATAAATTTGGCACTTATGACATTTCTTGGTATAACTGATGCAATTCGCTTCCATGGTGGACCAGTAATACCCGAATATCATGATTTGCTTGGCCATTGTAAAACCATTAGCATGTGCTCCTCATACACCCTTATAGACCTCTTCCAAGATTTTTTTAGCCTCAACACCCTCCACACGTTTTAGTAGCTCAAGAATATCTTGGTACGATCATGTGAAAATATCTTTGAATTCTTGGAGTAGCTCAATGTCATCTCGCTTTGTCTCTGCAGTGATACAAGCTCCGATCTTCACCTCTTTCTCTTCTCCTAAGCTCACAATTTTCACTTGATTCTTTGTAAGGCAGGATCTGTTTCTTGACTTGTTCTACCATCCTTAACAAGTCTAGAAATAGGCTATAATCTATGTCATCTTGAAAGTCATGAGATCCTTCTAAACAAATGTCTCGCTCAAAATGAGATTCTGAGTATGTAGCAACGTCACTCCTGCCGTTGATATCCAGGGACCTATTGTAGGTACAAAAGAATATACAAAGAATGTATGAATTTAAGAATAATTATCTGTACAGTGTGATTTATGAATGAAAGATTGATTTGGAAGAAAATACAAAAGAATGAAATAATCAAAAATAATTATTCGTAAGGAATGAAAGAATATTGGCTCAAAAATGATCGCAAAGATGCATTTCATTAAAATAATGACGTTCAAACATGAGCCTATTCCACAAAAGAATTCTTATTGCCTCTAGGCTGAAAGCAACAAGTGTGTTCTGAACATTACTTTAAGTAAGCTCTAAATACTACAGGGATTCCTTCTGTAGTCCGAGTATTCAGAACACTCCCAAGTTTATAAGGGTAGATATTTAACAAGATCCCTTTTCAGTTGTTTTCATGTATGGCATTGATGTGAACGTTTCTTTTTCTCCTCTTTTTTTTCACAGAGCTCCATCTCTTTGTTGTCCATTATATTTAGTTGGATTCTGGCTAACCGCTCTTACATTTGCAGCTATAGTTGGTCTTGCCTCCCCCTTTGGAGTTGTTCAATTTTTTCCAATCTTTGGTCCATGTCTTTTATTTTTGCTCGGGTACCGTAAGAGTGTTTGGTTGGTTTTCAGATTAACTGAAATAATTTTACTCAATTAGGGTCTTTTAATGGTCCTTAATGCATATGATGTCATGTAATGCAAATGCATGAAATGAATGCAAAAAGGAGACGTTGATTCTTGGTTCAATTATATTAGAACAACTTTACTAGAAAACAAATCTCTTTACATGAAGTGGAGATATATATAGTTTTACCCTCACAGGCGGAGACATTCGTTCCTCTTCTTCATTTGAGTGTTAAGATAAATCTCACGAACTCTTCAAAAAGGGCGTCTCTTTTATCTCTTCTTTGCTTGATCCGGGCTGCGACTCGTTGCTCACTCATCCTCGTGATACTCGTTGGCTTCTCTTTAAGAAAGTTCGGCGGCTCTCGAATAATCTTTGTCATCTTGAATCCTCGGGCAATGAAACAAAGTCGTGTACTCATTCATTAGACTATCACCCTTCCCTCGTTACGTTTTCTCGGACCATATTTGGACGACCGTATTGTTTCCCACTTTATCAAGAAACTCATTTTCCATGAAAAGCTCTCTATTTAGTAACTGAACGTGAATCAACACCTCTTTTCTATTATGAAAATGCAATGCAATCATAACCAAAACAAAAGAAAACAGGTTAGTACAAAGCAAAACCAAGCAAGAAAGAAACAAATAGAGCACCTATTCAGGTGACCACTAAGGGTTTGGAGTGGTTCTACCTAGGGTAGGTTCTTAGGGCTCACTACATACGGTTCGGCTCTAAAGTAAAGGGTACCTGAACCAACAGATTCCTCTATCCTCACCCATTATAGGCTCATATGGACCGAGTTCAGTTCAGGGGAATACATTTCCCTATGGCTGCACGGAGATAAAAATATCACGAAGACATAGGTACAGATGTATCCCGGAAGTGATCCACTATCCTGCACGGAGGTGAAAACCTCACGAAGGAGTAGCTTCTTACTCCCACTTAAAAGGTGTGACCAACGGTCATGAAATGTAATGTGCAGAAAGATACCAAAACTTAAACTAACACAGCAATTATAAACCACAATGATGAATGCCATAATAAAGGCGGATAAAATACAATGAAATGATCGTATGTTTAAATCAAGTTTTCAATTTTTTACAAAAAGACAAAAACTAATCAACTCGTGGCGTGACTCTCTTCTTTTGGGTCCCTAGTGGAGTTTGAAAATGTACCCTTTTTTACTATATATTTATGTGTATATATATGTAAAAAATCATAAACGTATAAAAAAAGAGTTCGAAAATAAAATAAAAAATAATAAAAAACCTTTGCATTTTTTTTAAATTTGTTTTGTTGCTTGCTTCTTTATATTTGTTTTTTTGATGCTTGAATCTCTGATTTTTTTATTTCTCAAAGAAAAAAAATCCCTTTTACAGTGGTTTATCATGACTTTCATAGCCATTTTTACAAAGGTTTTTTAATCTATTTTATTTTTGCTGTCACTTCTGTTATAGGCACAAGTGGGCAAGGGAGCGATGGAGCAGGTGGTGGTAGAGCTAGGGCGGTGGCAGTTGGGTCTAAATACCCTAGGTGCGGCGTACCTAGGGTTAGGTTTTTCCTTCTCCTTTTTTTTGTTTGTTTTGAGCTGCTGGAAATGGGTTTGGGTAATTGGGCTTGTATTTGGGTTGTTTGGGTTTAGTTATTTTTTGGTCTGAATTGTAACTGGGTTAATTGGGCCTCAGGTCAAAATTGGGCCATTACATATGGCTCTAAACTTGGCTTAATGTGGTGGTTCTCACAGGCCTTATAAATCTTAGGCTTTGGCCTATAATTATGGGATGGTATAACAAATACAAACTAAAAATAAAGTATTAGACAAAAAAAACTTTCTCTATAAGCCTCTTCCACTTTTGTGATTATTGTTATCTATCCAAATTCCTTAAACTCTTTCTTTGCGATCCTTCTTAACAATTTTTTTTCTACTATGTGTGTATTGAACTAATGAAGCCTTTCCTAGTTTCACACATACCATCAAAAGGTCCATTTCTCTCCTTAATGCCTCTATTTAACGATTGAAAAGGGAGCCAGTTGTTGCCGCGTCTGCCCTTTCTACGCCATATCCTACTTCCATTCTCCCAATTATACCTGGTGATCCCTATGCCTAGTTGCATCCTCATGTTCCAATGCTACTCCACTATTTTTAGGTTGCGTTGTTCTACCTTTAACTGATGAATGATTCACACGTTCTATTGTATGGTTTCTTACTATTGGTTGTATTTTTATAACAAGAGCTTAAGTTGTTCTTGTAGCTTACTGTACTATTGTGACGTGGAGTATTATTTTGCACTGAGGTTCACGACCCCTTTAGGTTACAACTACTGATTACCTCTATCAAGATCAGGTTAATTCCAATAGCTTTGATAGTATATGGGTGATTGACGAGCGTTGAAACCACCAAATATAATTTCCTATGTTTTAATTGAATTAAACAATAGTATAGAGTAGTAGGGTTGATTCGAAAGGGACTGAGATTCTTAATTTTCTTGTTTACGTGACCAAATTCCTGAGTTTAGGCAATTGTTGTGCCCATGACCTGTACGTGTAGAGCTGAAAAATAAATAAATGGGGAATTTAGTTGATAAAGAAAAAAAGTATAAATAAAATGAAATAATAACAAAATGAAGGTTGCAAAATAAAATTGAGTAATTTACAGTAAATTTGTAAATCAAATATGTGAAGGCTTAACCTTAGCCTAGGTACACTTCAAACTCGAATCGATCCTTGAAAGAGGATTTTCCTTTCCAAACGATAAGTTGGTTATAGCGATCAAGGACACTTCAACCACCAACTTTTCTTTGCGCAGTTGGTTCCGGTACGACTTGCAAAGCAAACTTTACCGATTATCTAACCAAGTAACACGCGTCCACAATTTAAAATCTCGATAGCCTTGCAATCTAGAGAAGCCCAACTCGAATTAACAACCTCAACCGCGTGGGTCATTTAAATCCGATCACTATCTCCCTTGACAGAACCCAACTAGCTTTTTCCAATTGGACACGATAATTTGTTCTCGGGAACTCAAATACGATGGACGACCGACTTATTTTTCCAACTGTATGCCAAAAAAACTCCCTCCTAATGTGTATTTTGAGCTTAAATTGGATTAACTTTACGGGACGAATGTGACTATCCTATTACCAGAGATATAATGAATATCGTGTTGTAATGTTTTAGCGTGAGTTCACATCTCACGATTTTCGATCAAAATTACAACTGACCTAAGGCTAAATGGGGTTTAGTTAAGCATGAGATTAATCATGCTTTGTTGGATCATAAGAATGACTATAAATGTAATGGTAATAGATGAAAAGAAAAAGAGCCTTAAAGAGTAATTGCACCAAAATAAAGAAAAAAAGAAAAGGAAATGACAAAAGTGCTTTGACAAGCTACAGACGTAAAATGAAAGATTGTTTTCAATTCAAGTCTCAAGTGTATGTTTCCATGCCACATTTACAATGTATTTATATATTTCTCATATTCTAATTTTAACATGATTCCCTTCTAGTCAACCAACTAAAATTATATTTTTTTCTATTTATAGAGTTTTGACAAAATCAAAATCTAATTTTTATCAGCCACCAATTTGTAACTTTTCAATTTGGCCCATTTTATTGATTTTCATTCCAATTTAGTCTAATTTGCTTCTTTTTTTTGAACTTTGACATTCCAATTGCGTCCTAATAAAAATTAAATAATAAATAACAAGATTAGTAGCATTCTTATTCAAAATTTGACAAAAAATAAGTATATTAAACACAAAATTAGCTTGCTACCAGTGGCTGCTCCACCTAAGGTTATTATTAGTATTCTCCTTGATCAATGATTCGTCATATTGGTTGTAAGCAGCATAACCCTAATATTTTGCCCTTGTTTGTTGTTAATAATATTGCTACTGATCATAACTGTATTGGTCATCTTCTCATGACCATGTTGCTTATCTCCATACCCATAGCGATTGTACTTCTAGTAATACTATCACCCTACTCATAGTTGACCTCATTTTCTTGCACTCCTAGGATGTTCTAGGTTAGTTGAGCCATAAATTTTTATTTTGGTTTCTATAAACAACGCCAATTGTTATAACAGTTAAGTTATACATGGTTTTGGAGTAGATTATGGTAGCAGTTCACAGCGTGTATGATGTAAAGATTCATTAAGAATGGTGTTTAAGCAAAGTGACGGCTAGTGGTTTCTCTTGTATATCATTCTTGTTCAGGTAATATTGGACTAAGGGATATTTATAAGAGAACGAGAGTTTGAATTCGATCCCCCATATCATGATTGCTTCTGTGGATAGGACCTAGATGCATCTCGATGTAGGGGTTGGTGAACTTGAATAAATCACTTGGAGTTAAACATTTGCATATGACAAATCAAGTTGCGGATCTTCTACCAAACTCACTTCCTTGAATTTCCTTCATTCGTCTTTTTTAAGTTGGGGTGGTTGACATCGACACCAACTATAGGGGTGTAATAACGACTATTGACCTAGTCTGTATCCAGTCGCGGAGCGTAGTGAAGACCCAGAGGGCCATGGCCCCCTCTAAAATGGTAAATTTTTAATTTAGACCTTTTATAATTTATAAAAATTTTAAAATAGTAATAGTAATATTACACTTTGATCCCTAAAAATGATAAAAAAATGATTTAACCCTTTAAAAATGATAAAGATATAAGCTATTAAAATGATGAAATTATACTTTTACCATCGTAAAAATATACAATTTAATTTCGGCCTAAAAAATTCAGATCCTCCACTGTCTAGATCAACAATTATTCTGTTTTTTTAATTTCTTCTTGTTATTTTTTAAAAAATTTCTTTATCTTATGTTTAAAATTTGTTGCTATTTTTTAATTTCTTTCTCCCTTCTTTATGGTTTAACTAGCAGTGTAACAACAATTACTTAACAAAGTATCAATAAACTTCATTCTTTGACTATAAAAAACTACTCACAAATCATATTTTATTTTAAATAAGTTATTATTTAGATTTTTTCCCCATAATTGGTGTATCATTATTGTTGAGTAATATTTTTCTCGTATCATATTAAGGGAAATGTAGGGGGTATTTATACATGTTCCTACTGTTACTATTACAGCTCACAATGGGGCCTACTATTTTTTCTCAGTCTTTGGGCCGATGGTCCTTACATTCTCTGTCCCTAGTGCTGACATTCCCAGGGCATCCATTAGGTTATTAGACGTGTGTCTGCGGAGCATGCGCTCTTTTCTGATCTTGAGACTGACTCCTTCAGCGAGCTTCGTACTTGTTAATCACGAGCAGGGATCCCTTGTAAGGCTCGCGATCCCTTCTGCGGACATAGCTCGCAACCTCATTCCTGCGAGGCTTACGCGAGCTCTCATCGCAAGCTTCTCATGATAGCTATTCGCAACCTCATTCCTGCGAGGCTTACGCGAGCTCTCATCGCAAGCTTCTCATGATAGCTATCTTTACGAACATCTAGCATTCCAGCGGGGTCCCTAACGAACTATGCTTGTAAGCAAACATTCTTCTTTCAAGTCGGGTCTATCCGGGTCAGAGATCCAAATCCTATTCAGGTCAGAGATCCAAATCCTATTCAATCATTTGGGCTGACTGTTACCAAATCCTAACAATCTAGTCCCCCCTTAATGGGCTTAAGAGACACTATAAAGTGGTGGACCTTAGGTCCATTTCAAACGCAGCTTGCTAGGTACGCCGTGGGTCGTGGTGCATAGCAATTGTCTTGTCATGTCTGAATCTGGATATTGGGTGCGCACATCTGACTGTTGAGAGACAAATTGTTTCTTCTTGCTCACATTTGGGTCGTTAGTCTATTTTTGGCCATCCGAACGGTTTAAAGAACCTCTCTTTAAAAAGGGATCTTCAGGGTTTTAAGTTTCTTCACTATTTGGCATTTTTTGCAAATTATAATCGAGATAATTTTCACAAATATTTTCTGCTTCTTAGTTTCCATTTATGTTTTCTTTTTACTCGAAACATAGTGAATATGAAATGATCCCACAACTTGATTGTCTCGGTCAGTCAAGCTCCAGTCGTTGTGACTGAGAAGCCCTATATCTGCACCACTACGCTAGAGGAAATGAAGCGGGCTCTACTTGTGTGAGGAATCTAGCTTCCCCACATTGCTTATGAATTTTCCATTCCTTTGGGGTTGCACCGTGTGTACGAAGCAACTGAGGATAGTTTCCTTCTCTCGTTGCACGTCCTAAAGGCAGGATTCCACCTCCCCCTGCATCCATTTTTCTGCAATCTCCTAAATGACTATTGCCTCGCTCTTGGCCAGCTCTCTAGTTTTTCCTAGTGGCTAGCCATGGCATACTTTCTCGACAGCTGCCAGTGCGGTGAAATGCCAACGCTCTCTATCTTCCAGCACATGTACAGGTTGAAAGAGATTGATATGGGGAAATCAGCGAGGTTTTATTACTTTTCCCTTCATTGGAAGGTATAGACGATTATACGAAATTAATGTAAGAATCTTCATTTGAAATGGGGGAAGTATATCCAAGTCCGCAACATATTTGGCGAAGAGTTTGGATTCCCAACCAGGTGGTCCTTCCCTAGTGAAGACATGCAGGCCTTTTAGAGGAGTCTTGCCACTGATGAGGCTATCGCACAATTTCAGAGGTTACACACTGGTCGTGTGTTGGCTCTAGAGGCAGTTCTGACTATGAGGAATGTTTTCAGATTCTACTTGGAGGATATCAACCCAAATGGTTGGAAGGCTGGCGACAAGCAAAAGATCGCACGGTTAGTTGGTGGGCAAACAACGAGGAGTACTTGGCCTCATGATTCCCTTGATCAGATGGGCATGATATTGACGGGGCATTTGGAGGAGCTTGTGAACTTCTTTTACAATTATTGTAGGATCGCGCTCCGTCTCTTTGCCCTTCCTAAGTTTGAGTAAGAGGAGAGAGTTAGAGGAGGTACTGACTTGTTAATTACTTTTATTGATCCTAGGATTGTTGATAGTGTAGGGGACAATCGGGGCTGCGAGGATAATTTTAGTAATAGTGACAGTATATCGCATGAGCTTAACGAAGCTATGGATATTGATGCTTTGATAGGCAATAGTCGCAAGAGGCGCAAAACTTCTGCTGGGGCCGCGCGTATCGACACTTCCACGAGTTGAAGAGGAGTGGTGCTCCATTGAAGCATCGCCAAAAGAGAAGAGCTGATCACGGAGGCCCTGTTACTGCAGTTACTTCCATCTATTCTCCCCCAATAGAAAGCTTGCCAACTGTTGCCCAAACGAACTCACCCATTACCATTAATGAGGACACCCCTTCCCCTTACTCCTAAGAATTCTTCAATGGCTCCCGCAGTTAGAAGAGTGCCTATTAAGGCTGATGAGGACTTCTTTTTATCTCTACGCCACTTACTATCTAAAATTGGTGCTTTTGGTCTGAGGTACACAGAGGCTCGTAATAAGGAGCTCGTAGATGCCAAGGCTGATGAGCAAGAGATGGTACGTAATTGCGATTATGGAGATGAAGGCAGAGGAGTGTGCAGCTAAGCTCGCAGTAGAGAAAGAGAGACGTATAACTACAGAGGCAGAGTTGAGGAGGGTCAACGCGAGGCACTCTATTGAGCTGGAAAGGATTATCAATGAGTACCAATAGCAGATGGATAGTACCCTTCGGAAGCAAGATGAGGCCCTGACAATTTTTAAGCAATAGAGATCCCAGAACATCCTAGGCTCCTTCTAGAAGTTCAAGGAGAATCTGCTTCTTCATGCCCTTATTGTTTGTGACACTTTTGATGTTTTCAAGATGGATTTTGATACACTTGCTGATGTGGACATGAGCAGCATGGGTTTTGATGTTTTCAATCTTTCTAGGTTTACTTAGGACTCTTTCTTGGCTATTTAGAAGGGCGAGATTTTTATGAAGGAGAGGGAGGACTCTGACACTGCGGATATGGCTCATTATGTTATGTGTGATGTTATGAACTCGGTTCCTCCTTCGATAATTTGGGGTGTAACTGTTGCTTCCTCAACTATTGAGGGTGTCACTCGTGTCAATGCTTCCTCAACTGTTATTTACTTAAAGAAGATACTTTTATAACCTTGCGAGCTATTTCATACTTGAGAAGCTTTTAGAATTTTTTTCTGCGAACTTTCATTGTATAGCTGGGAGCTTTGCTTGCGCTAACTATTTTGGAGGTCATGACTCTTCGCTTGTGAGCCTTGATTTTACTGCTGAGAGCTTTGCTCTCGATAACTGTTTCGAAGGTCACGACTCTTCGCTTACGAACCTTAATTTTACATCTGGGTAATGGCTACTATAATGAACTTTTTCTGCGTCATGGCTATGGGTAATGGTCCAAGGATATCAACCCCCACATTGCAAAAGGACAAGGTCCCATCGCAATTTAGAGGTTTTTTACTAGTTGTCGTTGTATTCTAGCATTTCTTTGGCAGAAATCGTATTTGCGGACCATGTGTTGGGTGTCTTTGTGGATAGTGGGCCAATAATACCCCTACCTAAGTATTTTTTACGCTAGCGATTTACTTCCGAAATGATCGCTGCAAATGTCTTCATGGATTTCTCTTATAATATACTCAGCTTCTGAGGGAGAAAGGCATCGTAGTAATGGGTGCGAAAACTCTTTTCGGTCTTGACTTTCCTTTTTACCTTGTAATGTGTGGATTATAGAGGTCATCCGTGACAAAGCATTTGCGTGCATGTTGTCGTTCCTTGAGAGCTACTTACCCTCAACTTTGTCGAACCCCGCCAGTAATTGGATTGCCATCGTGTAATACCATTTTAGTGTTACTTCTTTCACCTCGTACTCGTCATGTATTTGCTTTGCCACGAGCTAGGAGTCGATATGTATGGTCAAGTTTCTAGCACCCAACTGGTGCACTAATTGTAGTCTAGAGATCAGTGCTTTGTATTCGGCGGTGTTGTTTGATGTTTGGAATCCAGACGACAGCCCATATTGCCACTCGTTGCCCTTTGGGTCTATCACAAACGCACCTGCCCCTGATCTTATTTTGGCTGCGGAGCCATCGACGTAAACCATCCAACCTTTCGGTTTATCTATTATGTGCGCAATTCCTAGGGGTGTGTTTACAATTAGTGGTGTCCAATAATGAAAAGTAATTTTAGTACAAAATGAAAAGTGAGTATCGTTTTTTTGCAAAATATGAGAATCGCTAGAGTGGTACTACTCATCATAAAATGTGCCATCATTAAATTGCTAACTTTCGTTAGTGTTCGCATATTACATTATCTCCACGAGATATTTCACCATTTGATGCATCAAATTATAATCTATGTTACTTGTCGTGTTTTCACTTCTTTCGAACGAGCATTCTACCACGAAATCTACCAAGACCTGCCCTTTTTATCGCCGTTCGCAGGGTGAAATCTATCCCAAACTCTGCGAGTTCGATGCTCCATTTCATTATCCTCCCCATGGTGTCTGCCTTGGCAAACACTTCCTTCATTGGCTGGTTGGTGACTACAACAATTGGATGGGCCTAGAAGTATGATCGTAACTTGCGAGCTACTATGATAAGGGCATAAATGCATTTTTCTATTTTTGTGTACCTGAGGTTGCCATGCTGAAGCACCTTGTTGACATAGTACATCGAAAAATTGGAGGATGCCTTCAAACTTGACTCAGACAGCCGCGATTGCCTCTTTTGAGGCTGCTAAGTACATATATAATGTTTCTCCCGTTTGAGGTGACTTTAGCAGTGGGGGGAAGTAAGGTACTGTTTCAATTGTTCGAAAGCTGTTTGACATTCTTTAGTCTACAAGAAGGGTTTCCTTAAAGCTTTGAAAAATGGGAGGCACTTGTCTGCCATTCTGGAGATAAACCTGTTCAGCTCCACCACCCTGCCCATGAGGCGTTGGATTTCTTTTATAGTTCGCAGGGAGGGGGGCATCTCTGCAATGGCCTAAATCTTTTCCAAATTCACCTCTATTCCTCTTTTTGAGACAATGAAACCCAGGAACTTGTTGACTCGCACACCGAGGGCACATTTCACCGAATTAAGCTTCATGCTATGGGCCCCCAATGTCGCAAACGCACCGGAGAGGTTCAGCACATGTTTTTTCATGGATTCGGTTTTTACTAGCTAAGGGTGAGTAAAATTCGATTTGATTTGAAAAACTCAATAAAAATTTAAATTGTGAATTAAATAGTTCAAGTTATTTGAGTTAATCATGTTATTCGGATCAACTCGAATAAAAAATTAAGTTTTTCAGTTTAACTCGAATATAATTACACAATTCAAGTTATCTGAAAATCCAAATAAGAAAAGGTAAAATTACGATGTTTTGATTTCTAAAGTTAAAAGTCAAAACCATTAAGTTAAAAAGCAAAAACTACGTCGTTTTGATAAATGTTTACTCATTAAATAGTTAAATAATCTTGTACTTCGTTTGCTAGTTAAATAATCGGTCAATGTAAACACAACATTGAATATAAATAATAGGACTCGTTAACTCGACTCG
The DNA here is from genome assembly GCF_007990345.1 of Gossypium hirsutum. NCBI lineage: Eukaryota > Viridiplantae > Streptophyta > Magnoliopsida > Malvales > Malvaceae > Gossypium > Gossypium hirsutum. Next base: position 58,324,225 of record NC_053438.1, on the reverse strand, counting down.
ACTTAACTCAAAAAAATTTTACTCGATTCAATTTGATTCAAAAAAAAATTCAAATTGATTTCGATTGCTAAAATAGGATTCGTCAACTCGACTAACTTGAAATTTTTTAACTCGATTCGACTTGATCGAATACTCACCCTTATTACCATAATGTCATCTACGTACACCTCCAAGCCGCGACCTATCTACTCCTTGAATATCCTGTTTACCAACCTTCGATAAGTTGCACCCGCGCTTTTTAGTCCAAATGACATGACCCAATGATAGAAGAGACCCTCTTCGGTGATGAAAGTTGTCTTTTCTTGGTCATCACGGTCCAACAGGATCTGATTGTAGCCCAAAAAAGCATTCATGAAGCTCATAAACTTGTGCCTAGCGGAGGCGTCAACTAGGAGATCTATCAACGGCAAGAGGAAGCTATCCTTGGGGCATGCCTTGATCAGGTTGGTGAAGTCAACGCACACCGCACCAATTGTTGAGTAATATTTTTTTTCGTATCATATTAAAGGAAACGTAGAGGTATTTATACATGTTCCTACTGCTACTATTACAGCTCACAATAGTACCCACTATTTTGTCTCAATATTGGGGTCAATGGTACTGACATTCCTTAGGCATCCCTTGGCTTATTGGACGTGTGTCTGCAGAGCACGCGGTCCTTTTTTATCTTAGGACTGACTCCTCCAACGAGCCTCGTACCTGCTAGTCACGAGCGGAGATCCCTTGCAGGGCTCGCGATCTCTTTTGCGGACATAACTCACGACCTCATTGTTGCGAGACTTACGCGAGCTCTCCTCGTGAGCTTCCCGTGCAAGCTATCTTTGTGAACATCTAGCATTCCAGCAGGGTGGGTCCCCAGCGAACTATGCCTGTAAGCGAACATTCTTCTTCCGTGTCGGAGATTTGGATCCTATTAGTTCATTTGGGCCTACAGTTCCTAAATCCTAACAATTATCATTAATATATAGTTGATAGATAGATAAAATGTAACAATGGTAACTCATATATTTGTCTCGTATTTATGTATTTTTTAATATCTATTGAGCTTAAAATAATTTATATTTATATAACTTTCAACATATCAATAATTTATATTATAAAGATTTTAACATTTATGTTATATTGAGTTTGATGAATAAACGAAAAAAAGTAAAGGAAAAAACATACATGAAATATTCAACTCATTTGTGAAGTGAATTTACATTCAAATAGAATGATAATTACAAAGCTTACTTCCATTATTGGTAGGGATGATGAACATCTTGGCTTGAGCCACTTGAAAAATGGTCCTGGTGAAAGGGATCATCAATAGCATTAACACAACTCAACCTGGGTGAGAAACTATATGCTCCACTCATCTGTTCCATTTCATAGCCATTAGATCTCACACTGGTTTCATCTTTGAGTTTGAGGAAGTACATGGATGACCAGAAATCTTTTGCCAAGTTCTATAGTATAAAATACATAAAAATGAATGAACTGTATTATGAGCCAATTTAATGGATTAACCACTAATAATAATTATTGATTTACATATGCTAAGTAAAGAAACACACACCATTTTCATCAACTGTAGAAGTTCATTTAGTGCATTGGTAAAGAGATCAGGATGTGTTAGATCAGTGGTGGATAAAATCGCTTGCCGGCTTCTATGAGATATGTTAACTTCCATTGCTGAACCTGCAGGATAGTTTGCCCAAGGTTAAATAATAAGACCATGTCAATTATTAAGCAAACATGAAGTCACAGATGAAATATAAAGGTCGGAGATCCGAGCTTTATCAATGAAATATTCATGGGAGATTAATACCAGACCACTCATCCCTTAGTGATTGTTGACTATTTTACCTAATTATGAATCAAATCATGCTTCAATTTCAAGTACAAATATATGCACGTCAACGATATGTTTACCTAATTACGCATGAAATCTATGTTAGGTAATCGTAGTTTTACTAATAGCTAGCGCGGCTCATCCTCGGGCCGGAACTTGAAAATGGGTTACACCAGTTTCTTTCAGAGTTTGCATGTCAAAATATCTCAATGACTCAATTTAGCACAGAACATCACCCCTCGGAACTTAAGCTTTCTAAAAGATGGAACTCGAAATGTACATTAAATTTTGAACCATGTATTAATATATCCTGCTAGTGAAGAAATGTTCAGAGAGGAGAAAATAACTAATATTTGGAGGATAGCAAAGATGTTTTCTTAAGTTATATGAACTTCTCCATAGCACAAGGCTTAATACCGAAAATAATGCAGTGAGAAACAATAAAAAAAATAAATTTAAGCAGTGGTTTCTTGAAAAATAAAATAACAAACCTGCAATTATGTATTTATTAATAATATGTCTTGCCATGTAGATCCTTCTTACAGGGTCATCTATCGGAATTTTGCCAAGCTCATGCACCTCTTCAAAGAAATGCACGCTTTCCCCAGCCAAACAACTGCGATCAAGACAAAACAATATTCAATTTTAAAATTTCTTTTAATCTTTTAAGGTCGTAAATAATGTGTTCTTTGGTTTATAACAGTGAAGAAAATTTTCAGGGAAAACCATTCCCTCTTTATTTTTCTTTGGATAAAATAAACTTTTGTCAAACTCTAACCAAGTGGAGCTGTGGGAACGTAAGAAGTACCTGTCTGCAAATGCCATAAAAGACTGACGGAACCTTTTGTGAGTAAGAAGCTTATCCAATGGTTCATTAGGATCGATGACAACAGCTTGTTCTCTATGCAATAGCAGTCCGCTATCTGGTATCCCCAGAGCTTGACACATTGTTTTGAATTCTATAGGTTCCCTTTTTATGAAGCTGATTTGTGTGAGCAGAGGCTGAGAAATTGATATGGAAAAGAAAACCAGTACAAGACTGCTTGCCTGCGAAACATACCTGAACCATCTTAGCAAAAACACGAAAATCATAAGACTCCGGATTACTTCTATCTCAACTGTCTAATGATGCAGACAAGCTAACCAAGAGGCTAAGGAATAAATCAATAACAAACATACCGTAAATAAAAGGATAAATCGGGAGGTGACTTGAAGCCATGAGATATTATCATGAATTTCATTCAAGATGTAAGCTGAAACCCAAAGTCCTGAGAAAAGCAAAGGAGCATGAAAAAGGAAATGAAGGTCAACATAGTTAAATGACAGAGATATCATTCAAAATAATCCGAATAATACATTGTATCATTATTTGTCACACTAAAGCCTGTTTCCTTTATCACCAGTGATGATAATATAATATAGACATGCAGACCAAATGAAACGTAGATAAACATGTACCAATTAGTGAGGCTGAGACAAGTATTCCTTGCCACAGGTCTTTGAGTTCATCAAACCTGAACTCTATATGCCGAATTGCCCCAGTGAACCCAACCAAAACAGCTACATACAACGCGTGGAGACACATTACAGCTATTACCCAGTAAGTTTGCAGGTGACATCTGCAATTGAGAGGCTTCTTCACATGAATAACTACATAACAGTAAACCTCCAGTTAAAATAAGAATCACATTGGAGTTAAGAGCAAAAAGGAGTCAAAATAATTATCATAAGATCCATAAGTTACAAAGCCCCAATAAGAAAATATCTACTGGAGGCGAGAATAACTCAAGTGCAGCAGTGCTATTTGAACCTGTCACTCTTGCATGGTAGTTTATAAGTTTCATGCATTTGTTAACATTATGAACATAATAAATGACTAAGGACATGGACAATGAGAATTAAGCAACCAAATATATTCTTAAGCTCCGTAATATTTGTAGACAACAATTGCAAATATTAATTCAAGATATCTGTTGACTCTTGGCTCTGATAACTGTATAAATATGTCTAGATAAACAAACGAAACAACTCTTTTGGAGAAAGTGTTGCTATCTGTCCAACTTGATGAAATTGGTACGTTTCTAAGATTCTTACTTGCAGCACCGGCGATCCATGGCAAGACAATTAGTGGAAGAAAAATATGAGATCTGACCGGTGGTAAACGCCTCCTGAAATATGCAATAACACATAAACTAACCAATTTTTGCTAAAATGGAATGTTTAAACAGATAACATCACCTCTACCGCAATTAATACTGCAATGTGATACAAAACTTGTGGTTTGGCAGCATTATCTCTGATAAACCATCAGACTGAGTAGAAATTTGCTCAATGGCAAAGTCTCGGAGTAGAAAATTGCAGTTAAATTCAAAGAGTGTTTGATTCACTAAATGTAAGATCATCTTTAGTAATAGGATAATTGAAATGTAAGATTACTTGCATATTACAAATTGTGTTACAATATCCTCTTCAATTTTGACTGAAATGTAAGGTTTTTCTATTTGGTTGATGGAATGTAAGATTACCTTAAAAACATATTTTACTAAATTATCCTCATACAACTTTGCTACTTTTTTATTATTAACTATACAAAGGTTGAAATTTATGACACGTTTGGTTACAAGTGTAATAACACGAGGAAAAAACTTATTTAATACACATGTTAAAATAGTTAGACATAAAATAAAGAATAATTAGTACAAATTTTAATTTGAAATTAGAAGGATGAGCAAAAACTCTTGTAAGAAATAAGACCTCTTCAAAATAAGCAAAAAGTTTTCCTTTGTCAAAAACAAGTCATTGGCTAAAAATTATCAATTGTAATTAGTTTATTGCTGACTCATGTACAAAAACATGTAGAAAAATAATACTCTTACCAAATGTAGCATTAAATGAATACGTTTATCTAGTAAATTAATTTCATATATTTTTTCTCAAACAAATAAAATGAAATGGGGGAGGAGCTATAAGCAGCTAAGGGCTTCTATTTTGATCAAAGTGACAAGGAAAAGAAAAAAGATTTTTTTTTGAATTAAAATATGTTATTTGTTATGGTTTAAAGGTAAATTTGACTAAAATGATAAAAAGAAATAATAAATTGTTATAAAAATAACATTTCAGGCACAATGCAATAGACAAAATGTTAACTTTACTAAACTTATAATAAATATATATAGTTGAAATGTTAATTGAATAATATATCAAAAAATTGAAAATATTGATTCAATAGTTTTTATTATAATTTAGCTTTGGTTTAAGAAAAAAGAATCAAAGTGTAAAATTGTCAAAAATCTCACAATGTAAGATTACCGATATTAAGAGTGCCTCCTATATATCAAATCTTGACACTATTGGTAATGTCACATAACATACTGAAAGTAATTTTTTTTATCCAAACATGGGAAAGTGATTCCAGAATATAAAATTGCACCAATAATATGTGAATAAATCGTCCCCTTATTGATTAAAAATTATAGCAGTCCCATGACTGAAACTAGGGGTGAGAAAAATTCAATTCGACTCAAAAAAATTGAAAAAAAATTCGAATTTCGAGTTAAACGAATCGAGTTATTCGAGTTATTCGAATCAACTCGATTTTTTTTTTCAAATTTCGAGTTCGAATCGAGTTGGGTTTTCGAATTCGAATAATTCGAATGTCAAACTATAATATTTTACATTTTTATCTAAACTCCCAAACTTTTTTACTTTTCCATTAAAACTTTTACTCCTTCCCACTTTCTCTCCAAAACTTTCACTCCTCTCCCAACCACCCAATCTACCCAAAATTCATTTCCCACCAAAATTTTACTCCCCAAAACCCTCAAAACCTTTTATTTTTCCCCAAAATTTTTACTCCCTCCCACTTTTTCCCTGAAACTTTTATTCCCTTCCCATCCCACCTGTCATCTACCCCAAACCCTCCCCCTCCATTTTTTTTTAATATTTTCCCTCCAAAATTTTACTCCCCTGTTTACTTTCCCTCAAATTTTTATTCCCCAAAACTTTTTATTTTCCCCAAAACTTTTACTTCTCACCCTTTACTCTCAAATAAAAAATCAAAATTATCCAAAATAAAAAATCACTAAACATAAATAGTAATAATTTTATTTATATCAATTATTTATATTATTAAATTAAATTTCACATTTTATATTATTTATATTATTGAATTGTTTAGTCATATTTAATATTTATATTAAAATTGAATTATTAATTATGCCATAAAATATTTGTATTAAAATTTTATATTGGTATCAATTTCACATTTTATTTTTAAAATAACTTTTATTAAAAAATCATATTTTTACATTTAATATATTTTTAATTCCAAAAATACATAGTGACAAGAATCTGAAGATAATTGAAACAACTAAACAAGCAAAGAAGCTAACCAATATATAAAAAATTAATAAATAAATTATGAGGTGATGAAAGTTAATAAAAAATTTGATTAAGGTGGACAAATTTTATTACGATGGGTGGCAGTTGTTATAAGGACCTAAAATTATTTTTTAAAATTTAACTCGAACAAATATATTCGATTCGATTCGATTCGAATTTCATCTCACTCGACTCGATTCGAGAAAACTTCAAATAAAGTTAGGATGATAAAATGAGATTCGGAAACTCAATTAACCCAAAGATTTTCGATTCGATTGAATGCTCACCCCTAACTGAAACATTTCACCTAAAAATTAACAGGATCAAGCATTCCTAAACAATTTAACCAACATGGTTCTATCATTTGTCTATTTACAGTCTGTCTTAAATCTCCCAAGTAGAAGAATATCCACTTACTTGACAAATGCATAGTATAGTTGAAAGGCCTGTGCTATGCGGCAGCTCATCAACAAACCAAATCCAAGTGGACCTTCAACCCATACTGAAACCAAAACATACTTCAGACAATGTCATGGAAAAATATAAAGTAATTTAGAGATCCATAAACCTGCCCAAACATAGCAAGACAACCACCAGTGGCTCTTTTTGTACTTGAGGAAATTCCCAGCCATCTGTAAAAAGCGTATGGTTAACAATTTAATGAAGTCATTTATTGTAGATATATAAATAACAAGGAAATTGAAGTCTATATTGCTTTACCACAAGCGATAACAGGAAGTTGAAGCTGGCAACAACTTGAATGACTGGAATCCAAAAGGCACTGCCTCTTGCACTTGGAACTTTGTGTATCAAAAACGGGAAACTTGACCTCACAATAAGTCTGCAGAAAAAGAAAAAGGCACAATTTCAAAAAGAAAATAATCCCACTGAGGCATAACATCGAATAGATGATGACAGAGCAAAACTACCCATCTAAAGACAAAAAAGAATGAACTTTGACTTCGATATGAAATTTTTATGAGATATAAAAAATGGGGCTCTTAATAAAGATTCAAAAGAAGGTACAAAATCACGGCGAAGATGGCTATGGAAACAGCAACATAATCGGAGGGGTAGCCACCATGAACGGCGGGACAGTTTGCCATCGTTTTTTCTTCAACATATGATTGATAGAAGATCAAATTAAGGAATTAGATGCGGGGAAAAGAAAAGAGTAAGGTTTGATTAGTCTTTGGGTGGGAAAAACACGGCAGTGGCCTCGTTTTCTTGGCCAAAGAGTCGCCATGTTTCCATTTCCCACGTGAAGGCTTTGTTTGACTAATGATCAAGCCAAAGCAATATTTACCGAAATCAAGGACTTCCCAAATTTTTACTTCCGTGTCTGTAACATATACACGTGACTTTTCCGTAAGCAATGATCAGCTCCATTGCTTGTCTCATATCTTTCTTTTATTGAACTTTTTAACTTCGCCGATGCTTTCTTACTCTGTCCTTTTACTTCAACAAGTATCAAAGTAGCTTTCTTCCAAAGTTATTTTCAAAATTATGAATTTTTTTAGTTAATTTGACAATCATGAGTATTGAGTTTAATAATATGTATTATGGAGCTTCATTAAAATCAAAGCAATGGTGGTGCAATGACTTGAAATATTTTCAATTTTAAACTATACCAATATAATTTAATTTTGTACACATAATTTAACATTTATGGACTTTAAGGTCTTTGATAAAATTTAAAATAAAGAGTAATTTTTAATAAATTATTTAAAGAGGAAAATGAAAATTTCCACCCAGGTGTCGGAACTACTATTAAAATCTTAACGTAACTCAACCATAAAATCTATAAATAATCAATCCTACTTGTTAATTTTTCACAGAAAATTTAAAACATTCATCATCTACTATCTATACTATCTTATATTTTTTTTCTAAATCTGAATTCTCAATCGACACATTTTTTTTATTGAGATCCAAAAAAAAAGCATTTTCAAAATGTAGGAATATTGGAGTATTCTCTAATAGCTTGACGTCGCAATAATATGGAAATAAATTCACTTGACAACAAAATCATTTGTCACTGACGAGACATCGGTTTTTATCATGCTAGCCAAATTGAGAATTTTACTTTTGTGTCATTATTCATCTCTACTCTGTTTGAACGATAGAGACCCTAGACCCTAGACCCATATTTTTAATCTCCCATGCGGCAAAGCGATAGTACCATTGGAAGATGTAGCATTATTGACCAACCTTCTAATAAACGAACACCCAATAACAAATACAATCTAGCACATATGACCTAATTGCATCATTGGAAAGAGGTATCAATCATGATTCCCATTTCAAAAGGCATCATATTAAGCTAAAATGACTTAGAAGTAACTTCAAGCATCTCCCCAAAAAACCCCAAACCCGTAGATATTCAATATCATACTAAAGCTTATATTCTTCAATAGATTAGAGGTATATTAATACTAGAAAGGTATGACAATTTAGTTCATACCATGCATCTTCAATTGTTAAATATTTTTTGAAATAATAAGAATAAACAATTTAATATATGGATTTGGCATGCCTATACAGGCTTGTAGAATGGGAAACATAGAAGTAAATAGTTGCCTTATGATTTTATAATCATGAGGCTGTATCTAGTTTCATAGATTGCGCTTATATTCTTTGAAGATCTTAGTTTCCCTTTCGCTAGAAGGTAAAATTAGTGGTATATGTTATAAATGTATTACATTATAGATGTTTTATATTGGTACTAACATTATATATTAAATAGGTGGTTCAGGCATTGTGACTATACAACTTACTAAAAGGATGAAATCATAACAATACAATCATCTATGGATGTTCAATAAAATAATTTGATGATTTTTGTGTTAGAATGATATTTATTAACTATAATTAATATCATATTATAATTGATTTTAAATGCATTTATTTATTTTTATTTTTTTAGCTTGTGTGAATGTTCTATCAAACGATAGAGATTACTAACATACTACTAATGAACGGACATGTGCACGAATGTGTTTTTAATATGTGGATGTTGCTTATATTCTTATTTTGCATCAAGTGGCACCAATCTAATAGGTTTTATAGGAATTTTGGATGTTTCAAGAAATTTCGGTAAATCTAAAGAACATTAATGGTTTTCATTTGTGTTTGGGGTCGAAGCATAATTGCTAAAATATGAATAAAAGGTTGTTGTATTTCTTATTTTTCATTACAGAATAATGAGATGATTATATACAAGTAGAAGCTCCAATTAGCTCATAAATCAAGGAAAATAATATACATAAATAAGGAAAATATATACATAAAATATTCTTGAGATTATGGGTCAATAGTACAAGTATATGGTAACTGAATATTCACATTTAGTGGCCTCTGTTAATATACCCCCTCAAGTTGAAGCATGGAGATTACGAATGCCCAACTTTCTAACAAGAAAAGAGAACTGAGAAGAACCAAGAGCCTTCGTGAAAATGTCAGCAAGCTGGTGATTAGAGGAAACACGTGAAGTAGTGATGGAGCTAGTTTTGATGCAGTCCCGAATGAAATGACAGTCTACTTTAATGTGTTTTGTGCGCTCGTGATGGACAAGATTGGCAAGGATGTGAAGAGCAGCGCAATTATCACAATATAAATGAGCCGAAGGAAACTGAATTTGTTAAATCATGAAGGAAGGTATGGAGCCAAATTATTTCACATGTAGTAGTTGCCATGGAGCGATATTCAGCTTCAGCGAATGAGTAAGAAACTGTTCAAAGGTGGCAACAACAGTAGCTGCATGCAAAAAACCACGCAAAGTGCATGTTGCATGAAGAAAACCAAAAATCCAGCCGATGCATGCTAGTGTCCATGGTGCAATTCGACAGCAACATGTTTTATTTTGTTGACTTTTGATAGTTAATGCTGTAATCATTTTGAGCTTTGGTCAACTAAGATTAATTGTGTGCTTAGCTGATTTTGTAGCTTTTTTAGGTTATCATTAAGTTGATGTAAACCTTTAGTTACTTGCACAAGCAAGCTTTGTTTTCTTTCTATGTATTTTGATCTATTTATCTAAGCAACTATGTTCTCATTCGTGTAATGAAGAAAACACTTTGTTCATTCATTTTTCAGCTTGTTTTTCTTCTATTTTTAAGCTTTCAAACACTTAAACAATTGTTTTGATTATTTTTTGAACCTTGTTGCTAAGTTAAAAACCAACAAATGGTATCCAGAGCCTACTGTCTTTGAGGGCCTCTTGTTGTGTGTTGTGTTTGTTGAAGCTAAGTGCTTGAAAGAAAAGAAACAGGAGCTACCTTTGCTGCTCAATTTTTTGGAAGCTGCGTGAAGATGAGCTTTTCACCACCACCTCCACCTGTGTTTGCTGGTGAAAGCTACAACATATGGGCTGTAAAAATGAAAACATATCTACAGGCACATGACCTGTGGAATCTTGTTCAAAATGATGCAGAACCACCACCTTTGAGAGCTAATCCAACGATAGCTTAAATAAGGCAACACAATGAAGACTGTGCAAAGAAGTACAAAGCTATGTCATGCCTACAAAGTGGAGTTACAGATGTAATCTTCACAAGGATAATGGCCTGTGACACTCCAAAGGAGGTCTGGGATAAACTCAAAGAGGAGTTTCAAGGTTCAGACAAAACCAAGCAGCAACAACTGATCAACTTGAGAAGGGATTTTGAGAATCTGAGAATGAAAGACTTAGAAACCATCAAGCAGTATGCTGACAGAATTATGGCTATTGTCAACAACATAAGATTGCTTGGGGATGACTTCAGTGATCAGAGGGTAGTGGAGAAAGTCATAACAACCCTGCCAGAGAAGTATGAATCTAAGATTTCTTCCTTGGAGGACTCAAGGGACTTATCTGCCATTTCCTTGACAGAGCTGATAAATGCTCTCTATGCACAAGAGCAAAGAAGAGCAAACAGAATGAAAGAGTATTCTGAGGGTGCTTTTAATGCCAGGAGCAGAGAGAGCTCGAGTTCAAGCTTAAATCACAAAGGTAAGAAGCCTTGGTTAGAAAAGAAAGAAAGAGGGAAGAAGGAAGCTGTCAAGAAGAAGTTTCCATCTTGTGCTCACTGCAAAAAAACAACTTACCTTGAGAAATATTACTGGTACAGGCCTAATATTCAGTGTAGAGGCTGCAAACAGCTTGGCCATATTGAAAAAGTGTGCAAAAACAAACCAAAAGCTCAGTCACAGCATCAGAATCAAGCTCAAGCTGTTGAGGACATCGAGGCACAGGAAGTACATATCTTCACATCCTCCTGTTTTGCAAGCTCGAGCAAAGTCAACAAAATTTGGCTGATCGATAGTGGATGCACTCATCATATGGCCTCAGATGAAAGCATGTTCAAGGAGCTTGACACATCTTTTGAGTCCAATGTCAGAATTGGAAATGGTGAGCTTATCAAGGCCAGAGGTAAAGGCAAGGCAGTGATTTGCACCAATTCAGGTATTAAAACTATTTCTGAAGTTCTTTATGTACTTGACATTGATCAAAATTTGTTGAGTGTTGGTCAGCTACAGGAGAAAGGTTATTCTCTCATGTTTGAAGGCAAAATTTGTACAATCAAAGATGCTACTAACAAAGTGTTGGCAATAGTAGCTATGCAAGACAGAACTTTCAATGTGGATGTGAATCAGTTGCAAGCAAGAGCATATGCAGCTCGGACTGATGAGGCAAGTTTGTGGCATAAAAGAATGGGGCATGTGAACTACAACTCACTCGGGCAAATGCAAAAACTAAATTTGGTTGAAGAAATGGCCAAGTTCGAGCCAAAGAAAGAGGTATGTGAAGTCTGTCAGCTTGGAAAGCAAACCAGACTGCCTTTTCCAGTCAATAAGGCATAGAAAGCCCAGGAAAAACTTCAGTTGGTTCACACAGACATCTGTGGACCAATGAAGACCAATTCTTTAAATGGCTGCAGGTACTTTTCCCTGTTCATTGATAACTGCACCAGATTCTGTTGGGTAAGTTTTTTGAAACAAATGTCTGATGTTACTGACTCCTTTTGTAAGTTTAAAGCTTTCGCTGAAAACCAAGCCAACAGCAAACTTAAAAGCTTGAGGTCAGACAATGGAGCTGAGTATGTATCTCAGAGGTTTTAGAAAATCTGTGATAAAGCAGGCATTCTACACCAACTGACCACTGTATACACACCACAGCAAAATGGTGTTTGTGAGAGGAGAAATAGGACTGTTCTCGATATGGCCAGATGCTTTTTGTTTGAGGCCAAAATGCCAAACAATTTCTGGGCTGAGGTAGTAAACACATCTGTTTACTTGCTGAATAGACTGCCAACTAAAGCAGTTAAGGGTAAAACACCCTTTGAGGCCTGGTTTGGGCAGAAGCCAATCGTGTCACACTTGAAAGTGTTTGGATGCTTATGCTATGCACTGGTGCCAGCAGAGAAAAGAACCAAGCTGGAAAGAAAGTCTGTGCTAGGTGTGTTTGTAGGCTACAGCAGTGTGAAGAAGGGTTATAGGATCTTTGATCCATCAACCAAGAAGGTGATTGTAAGTAGAGATGTTAAGTTTAATGAAGCAAGCTGTTGGAAGTGGAATGAGATAGATGCAAGCTTGGCTGAAGAAGACTTGCAGGACCTTGATCTCCAGCATGCTGAAGTTGAAAGTGAAGCTGTGGATGATTTTGATGATATGCTTGTCAGAGGCACCAGAACATTGGCAGACATCTATGAAAGATGTACTGTGACCATGGTTGAGCCATCCTGCTATACTGAAGCCTCGAAAAAGAAATGCTGGCAAGAGGCTATGGAAGCTGAACTAAGGATGATCCAAAAGAATGAAACCTGGGAGCTAGTTGATAGGCCAGAAAACAGGAAGATCATTGGAGTTAAATGGGTGTTCAGGATCAAAAACAATGCAGATGGATCTCTGAACAGACACAAGGCCAGATTAGTTGTGAAAGGGTATAGTCAACAGCAAGGAGTCGATTTCTTTGAAACTTTTGCTCCTGTTGCAAGGTTGGACACCATAAGGATGTTGTTTGCCTTAGCAGCTCAGAAACAATGGCAGGTGCATCAACTGGATGTCAAATCAGCCTTCTTGAATGGATTTCTCATGGAGGAAATCTTCATAGAGCAACCTGAAGGCTTTGAAGTTCAAGGAGAAGAACAAAAGGTCTACAAGCTCAAGAAGGATTTTTATGGACTTAAACAGGCTCCAAGGGCCTGGTATGATCGAATAGATGCCTACCTAACAAAGCTCGGGTTCACAAAGAGCACTAGTGAGCCTACTCTCTATGTTAAGAAGGAGGGAAGTGAGACTTTGCTGATTGTTTCATTGTATGTTGATGATCTGTTGGTCACTGGTTGCAAAAGGGAGCAAGTTGAGACCTTTAAGAAGCAAATGCAAAGTGTGTTCGAGATGACTGATCTTAGCTTGATGACATACTTCCTTGGCATGGAAGTGAACCAGAATAAGCAAGGCATCTTCATAAGCCAGAAGGCATTTGCATCAAAGGTTTTGAGCAAGTTTTGCATGTCAAACTGCAAGCCTGCTAGCACTCCTATGGCATTGGGAGAAAAACTCACTAGCCTAGGTGTTGAAGATCGAGTTGATGAAAAGAATTACAGAAGCCTGGTTGGTTGCCTACTCTACTTGACTGCAACTAGGCCAGACATCATGCATGTTGTTGGTCTTCTATCAAGATTCATGCATTGCTGCACAGTTGCACATTTTAAAGCAGCAAAAAGGGTCCTAAGGTATGTTAAAGGGACTCTGAATTGTGGAGTGAAGTTTGAAAGAGCTGAGGAGTTAAAACTAGTGGGATATTCAGACAGTGATTGGGCTGGTTCAGCTGATGACATGAAGAGCACATCAGGCTACTTCTTCACCCTTGGTTCAAGTGTTTTTTTGCTGGAGCTTGAAGAAGCAACAAACAGTGGCTCAGTCCACTGCTGAGGCAGAATACATTGCTGCTGCTTCTGCTGTAAATCAAGCCATTTGGCTTAGGAAAATGTTATGTGATTTGAATGCTGATCAAAAGGAGGCCACAGTGATTAAGGTTGACAATCAATCTGCTGTTGCCATTGCCAAAAATCCAATTTTTCATGGTAAGACCAAGCATTTTAAAATTAAATATCATTTTTTGAGAGAAGCTGAAATGTCCAAAGAGGTAAACTTCATTCACTACTGCTTGAGAGATCAACTTGCTGATTTGTTGACCAAACCATTGGCTACTTCAAGATTTGAGTATTTGAAGGATAAGATCGGGGTTTGCTACTTTGTAGCCAAGGAGGAGTGTTCAAAGGTGGCAACAACAGCAGCTGCATGCAAGAAACCATGTAAAGTGCACGTTGCATGAAGAAAACCAAAAATCCAGTCGATGCATGCTAGTGTCCATGGTGCAATTCGACAGCAACATGTTTTATTTTGTTGACTTTTAATAGTTAATGCTGTAATCATTTTGAGCTTTGGTCAGCTAAGATTAATTGTGTGCTTAGCTGATTTTGTAGCTTTTTTAGGTTATCATTAAGTTGATATAAACCTTTAGTTACTTGCACAAGCAAGCTTTGTTTTCTTTCTATGTATTTTGATCTATTTATGTAAGCAACTATGTTCTTATTCGTGTAATGAAGAAAACACTTTGTTCATTCATTTTTCAGCTTGTTTTGCTTCTGTTTTTAAGCTTTCAAACATTTAAACAATTGTTTTGATTATTTTTTGAACCTTGTTGCTAAGTTAAAAACCAACAGAAACTACAGTCTGCTTTTTGGTTTTCCATGAAATGGGAGAGGAACTAAGGAGAGGGAACGATGAGCAAGTGGACATCCAGCCCAATCTGAATCACAGTAAGTATGCAGTTGAAGGTCACAATTAGAAGGTAGGAAAATACCTTGCCTAAGAGCAACTGTAAGATATTTTAGAACCCAAAGAGCTGTTAACCAATGGCCATGTCGAGGCTGGTGCATGAACTGAGGGAGGATATGAATGAAATATCAAATCTCAGGACGAATGATTGTCAAGTAAATGAGCGTCCCAACAAGGTGATGATAGGAACTTGGATTGTCCAAGAAAACACCATCGTCTAATGCTAGTCAATGATCTTGTTCCATAGGAATAGGTGAAGGTTTAGTACCAAGTAGGTTTGCTTCTTTCAAAATGTCTAAAGCATATTTTCTTTGCAATAAGACAATGCCATTAAGAGAATGAGCCACCTCTAAGCTAAGAAAGTACTTCAAGGGACCGAGATCTTTGACATGAAACCAAGTGTCTAGATAAATTTTAAGTGATTGAGTATGCACACTATTGTTGCTAGCGATAATAACATCATCCAAATACACAAGTAAAACAGTGAATGAATCGTCTTAGTGGTATGTGAAGAGGGAAGTATCTGCTTTAGATTGAGTAAACCCAAATTTAAGAACGGCATGAGAGAATTTCATAAACCATTGGCGAGAGGTCTGCAATCCATTGACAACAGACTTGATTGTCATTAGGTGATAAATAACCAGGTGGTGGCGTCATGTATACTTCCTCGTAGAGCTCGCTATGTAAAAAGGCATTATGGACATCAAGTTGGTGTAGTTCCCATGCTTTGAAAGCAGATACAACCAACAAAGTTCGGACTGTGGTGAGTTTTGTGGCTAGAGCAAATGTCTTAGTGTAGTCCAACCCTTCAATTTGTATGTAACCTTTAGCCACTAACCGAGCTTTATATCGCTTAATGGTTTGATCTGAATGATATTTGATTTTGTAAACCCATTTACAACCAATAGGTTTATTCCCAGGTGATAGTGGTTCTAGAGCCCATATTTGATTTTGATCAAGTACCAGTTTAGAATATGAAAGAAATTGAGACAAAAAGTAAGACATACCTAAGGATGCATGATTAGAAGAAGTGAAATGCGATGCATGTTGTCCTGGCAATTCAACATGAAAATCATAAAGGTGAGGTGGCAATTTTGTTTGACGTGTAGGACGTATGGATGCAAGTCGAAGAGGTTGAGCATTATCAAAAGATGCATTAGAAATATGGTCAGTGCTTGGAGGAGGTGGAGATATAGGGTGAACAACAATATTTGGTAAAGATTCAGATTCATCTTCAATAAGAGATAAAGGGATGGGTATATTTGTAGGTTGAGTTAAAGATAGAGCATCACGAAAAGGAAAATATTTTTCATAGAAAACTGTATCTCTAGAGATGAAAATTTTATGTGTGTAAGTCATACATCTTGTACCCTTTTTTACCATGTGGGTATCTAAGAAAAAGACATGTTGTAACTCGTTTACAAAATTTATCCTTCGAGCAAGGCAAAATCAAAGCATAACAAAGACATGTTGTAGTTCGTAAGGGCTACGTCCAGATAAAAGAGCAGTAGGGATGTAATTAATTAAGTAAACAACATTTAAAATACATTCACCCCAAAATGTAATGGGTAGATTTGCTTAAAAACGTAAATCTCTAGCAACTTCAAGTATATGTCAATGCTTACGTTCGACAACATCATTTTGTTGGGGTGTGGAAACAGAAGAAAATTGAGTTAAAATCCCATGTTGTTGACAATATAATTGAAGGTTATGATTTGTAAATTCAGTTCCATTATCACTACGAATGCATTTTATTGTTTTACCAAATTGTTTAATTACCATTGCCATAAAAGAAACTAACTCGGTATAAACTTCTAATTTAGATTATAATAAGTAGACCCAAGTAGTTCTGCTATAGTCTTCAACAATACTTAAAAAATAATGAACCCTTAATAAAGACGCAGTTGGATATGGTCAACAAACATCACAATGAATTAAATAAAAAATTTCATGTGTTTTACTTGAACTAATAGGAAAAAAAGATCGAGCTTGCTTGACTTAATGACAAGATTCACAACATTTATTTAAAAACTTAAAAGAAAATGGACCTAAATCTTTAAGAAGAGACATCCTATCAAAAAATAAATGCCCAAGACATTGATGCCACATGGTAACTGAAGAATCTTGGGTAGTGGCAGTTGTTGCTGTATAATTTTTGATTACTCAAAAATGATAAAGTCCATCTCGCATTTCACACATTCCAATTAGCTTCTTCGTGGGTAAGTCCTGTAAAACACAAAAGGAAGGAAAGAAATGAGTAACGCAATTAAGTCTTTGGTTAATTTGCTAATGGAAATGAGGTTACAAAAAAAAATAAAGGTATATAGAGAACATTTTTCAAAATAATGTGAGAATTAAAAGAGACAACTCCCTTTGACTTTGCTGGTACACACATTCCATTTGGTGTTTTTATTGGTAGCAAATGAGGAATGACTGTTTATGAAGAGAGACAATTTTTATGGTAGGTCATATGATCAGAGGCATCTAAATCCAATACTCATTCAGTGTTATCATTAGACAAAAAATTTGCCTTACTTGCAAAATTGGTTGTAGAGGGTTGACTCTTTTCAAGGTTAAGCATAGATATGAGTTGAGTGTATTGCTCATTTGCTAATCCAGTGGTTGGGACAGTACTGGTGTTGCCTTCATCTTTCTCCAAATGTTGTGCATTGTTGGATGCCTTTGGTTTAGATAACTTCTTGCCTTTCTCTCACCAGTTAGGATAGCCATGGAGCTCAAAACAAGTTTGGATGGCATTTGGAGAGATCTCAGCTGATTATGGATTTTCAATTGGTATTGGCCTTTGAGTTGCTGCTAAAGAAAGTTATTGCTTCAATGGATGGTAGTCTGGAATCCACTATTAATTGTTGACATTCATTCTAAGCCACCTGTGTATAAACACGAGACAATGAAGGCAATGGATCCACGTTCAAGATCTGTGAATGGACCGTTTTGTATTTTTCATTCAGTCCCATGATAAACTGATGCACTTTTTATTTTTCTTTCTCCATAGCTAATGCCTTTGCTGAACCGCATGTACAAGGTAGAATTTGTGAATAAGTATTAAGCTTATCCAAAATCCCTTTCAATTTGGTATAATAGGCAAAGACAATCATCCCTTATTGTAAGGTATTCATCATTTCAATTTTCAACTATGAATACAAGGAGCATTACCTTGAGAAAATTTCTCTTCTAAATCTTCCCATAATTCTTGTGCTGTTACAAAGAATGCTACATTATCATGTATTATAGGATGGAGATAATTAAATATCCAAGAAAGCACCATTGAATTGCATTTAATCCATGCAGATTCCTCTTATGCTCCAGATGATGAACTTGTAATGGTCCATCAACAATGCCATATTTACTTTTCGCTTGCAAAGCATTTATCATGGCACGACGCCATGTGGGGTAATTTTCTTCTTTTAGGAGACAAGTTACTAAAGATGTCCCTGGGTTGTCAGAAGCATGAAGGATATAGGGTGAAAATATTTCAAGGTTTGTTTGAGGGGTTTTTAAAGAAGAGTCTTCTGTCATGGTTAAAAGAAAGAGCTAGAATTCTAACCACACTCTGATACCATGCTAAAATATGAAGAAAGGGATGTATTTCTTATTTTTATTACAAAACAATGAGATGATTATATACAAGTAGGGCTCTAATTAGCTTGTAAATCAAAGAAAATAATATACATATTAAGGAAAAGACATACATTAAATATTCTTGAGATTATGGATCAATAGCAAAAGTATATGGTAACTAAATGTTTAGTGGTCTCTATTAATAATAATTAAGCTATTAAACATGTTGAGCACATCACACATTAATCATCTTCAGTATAAACCATAATTTGCATTGATTAAAGATGGTAACTATGCAACATCCATGATTTATGTCGAATGGTTTAAGGCGAATGGTAAATTGCATATGAACTCGTTGGGACATGCTCCTATACATCAAATTTAATATCCAATTTTGCAATATAGGAGGAAAAACATAGAAGTATGAGACGAACCTGTCGAAGTAGGCCAAGCTAAAGGAGGGAGAAACCTATGACCTCATGGTAGAGACCAATGCATAAGCAAAGCAATTGATGTTAGGATTTGTGCCTTGAGTGTTGTTAATTTTATCATTATCTACTTGTAATTTTTGAATTGAATAAATATATATTTCTACATGATCATTTAATTTTCTTTGTATAATTTTTCTTTAATGATTTTTTCATGTAAAACAAATTATATTAGCAAATATGGAATTATTGATTACCTAAAATTTAACCAATATTAAGTTGTATTACATGGTTGGATTGTGATGCAGAAAGTCAATTTATATTAGTAGGTAATCTAAATTGTTTGTAATTCACAAGGTCATATTGAGAAAATGACTCACGTTAAAACTACTATATCATCTATAAGTTTAAGTAAGGAGATAGTTGGTTTTGGTTATCAGAGTTCGATTGACTCTAAAAAATAAAGACATAGATGTAATTGTTTGAACTAACAATACATTGAACAAAATCCAAATTGAACTTACCCTAGACCTGTTTATTTGTTCACTTAAGACATTCATAGTGTGACTTAAATAATCTCGATTAAGTGAATGATCGTGTGTGTACACTACACCAAAATAGGGATATAGCGGCCCTTTTAGCGGCGTTTGGACAAAAAACGCCACTAACAATCGAGCATTAGCGGCATTTTACGAAAAACACCGTAAAATATCGAGAATTAGCGGCGCTACATAAAAAAACGCTGCTAAAACCAAGCATTAGCAGCGTTTTACAAAAAGCGCCGCAATAGAGTAACACAGAACGACGCCATTTTCATATATTTGGGAACATTAGTGGTGGTTTTTCCCAAGCGCCGCTAATACTCCATTCTTCAGCGGCGTTTTATAAAAAGCGCCACAATGGAGTAACACAGAACGACGCCGTTTTCATATATTTGGGAACATTAGTGGCGGTTTTGCCCAAGCGCCGCTAATACTCCGTTCTTCAGCGGCGTTTTACAAAAAGCGCCGCAATAGAGTAACACAGAACGACGCCGTTTTCATATATTTGGGAACACTAGTGGCGGTTTTGCCCAAACGTCGCTAATACTCCGTTCTTCAGCGGTGTTTGGCATTAAGCGTCGGTAAAGTACCGGTATTTTAGCCGCGTTTTTGCGTCTGCGCCGCTAATGGTCTTATCTTTAGCGACGTTTTTTATAAACCGCCGCTGATGCTCCGCTCTAAAGCGGCGTTGATGGAGAATCGCCGCTAATGTTCCGGTCTATAGCGGCGTTCCTGTAACAGCACCGGTAATTCTTGGGTGTATAGCGGCGTTTGTGTAAAAGCGCCGCTAATTAGAAAATTTAAATTATTATTTCATTCTTTTATATTATTATATTATTATAATAAGTTATATTATTATGTTTGAATTATATTATTATATTATAAGTTATATATTATGAAACATATATATATTAATATTGTGTTAGTTACGTACGTACATTTGTTTGTTAGCTTAAAAATAGAGCATATATTGGGATCTAAATTAAAGTTCTTATACATTATATTAATTTGAATAGTTTCAGTAAGTTATAAATTATAATGTTGGTTATATTTAAATTATACATACTGCATAAAATTGAAATAATTTTATAAATTCATATTAATGTATCAATTTAAAATAATGTCATAACAATTATCAAAATAAAAATTCTACTAAAAATCATTAAACTTATAAATAAAGACAAATAAAATAAATTAAAAAATTAGGGACACTTATACAGAAAACGCCGCTGTAGAACAAGATTTGTGGCGTTTATTGCAAAAACGCCGTAAAATGTGTAACCGAAACGACTTCATTTTTATACTGTTTATTGGTATTAGCGGCGTTTTTACTTTTTTGTAAAAACGCCGCAAATGAAAGTTATGTATTTTAGGGTTTTGGGATTAATATTTAAGTTTTGTTGTATACGGTTTGGGGTTTTAGGGTTCGATACATAATGTTTATTAATTTAGAATTACAATTTTATGTTTAGGGTTTTGGGTTTAGGTTTATGGCTTGAGGAACAGGGTTTAGGGTTTGAGTTTACATGTTAGTTTTAATGCGAGGTTTACAGCTTATAAGATATATTAATGATCAAATTTATTATTTTACGGCTTGATGTTTATGGTTTATGGTTTACCCTTATTGATTTGAATGTTACAATGCTTGGTTTTTGTGTTCGGATTTGCATGAAGAATATGAGGTAGCTAGGGTTTAGCCTTTAATTTTAATGTTTACGGGTTATAGGGATTAATAGCTTCGGGTTTTAGGGTACAAAAGCAAAAAAAAAATTAAAATTCTTTTTGGTTTTTACTTCTTATTATGTCACTAGTATATAGGATTATAAGAGACAGGGTTATATATAATATGCCACGATATATATCTATGCATATATGTTATATATTATACATATTGCATAAAATTGAAATAATTTTATAAATTCATATTGATGTATCAATTTAAAATAATGTCATAACAATTATCAAAATAAAAATCTACTAAAATCATTAGACTTATAAATAAAGACAACTAAAATAAATTGAAAAATTAGCGGCGTTTATACAGAAAACGCCGCTATAGAACAAGATTTGTAACCGAAATGACTTCGTTTTTATACTTTTTATTGGTATTAGCGGCGTTTTTTGTAAAAACACCGCAAATGAAAGTTATGTATTTTAGGGTATTGGGATTAATATTTAAGTTTTGTTGCATACGGTTTGGGGTTTTAGGGTTTGATACATAATGTTTATTAATTTAGGATTATAATTTTATGTTTAGGGTTTTAGGTTTAGGTTTATGGCTTGAGGAATGGGGTTTAGGTTTGAGTTTACATGTTAGTTTTAATGCGAGGTTTACGGCTTATAAGATGTAATGATCAAATTTACTGTTTTACGACTTGATGTTTATGGTTTATGGTTTACACTTATTGATTTGAATGTTACAATGCTTGGTTTTTGCGTTCGAATTTGCATGAAGAATACGAGTTAGCTAGGGTTTAGCCTTTAATTTTAATGTTTACGGGTTATAGGGATTAATAGCTTCGGGTTTTAGGGTACAAAAGCAAAAAAAAAAAATTCTTTCTGCTTTTTACTTCTTATTATGTCACTAGTATATAGGATTATAAGTGACAGGGTTATATATATAATATATGCCACGATATATATCTATGCATATATGTTATATATTATATATACTGCATAAAATTGAAATAATTTTATAAATGCATATTAATGTATAATTTAAAATAATGTCATAACAATTATAAAAAAAATCTATTAAAAATCATTAAACTTATAAATAAAGACAAATAAATAAATTGAAAAAATAGCGGCGCTTATACAGAAAACGCCGCTATAGAACAAGATTTGTGGCGTTTATTGCAAAAACGCCGCAAAATGTGTAACTGAAACGACTTCGTTTTTATACTGTTTATTGGTATTAGGGGCGTTTTTTGTAAAAATGCGCAAATGAAAGTTTTGTATTTTAGGGTATTGGGATTAATATTTATAAATTTTAATGTTGTTAATGTTTAAATTAATCATACTGTATAAAATTAAAATTTTTTTTATAAATTTTATCAATTAAAAAAAGTATTAAGTAAGAAACTTATTAAAAATAATAATTATAAATAAAAAGAAAAAATATATATTATAACAACTGAATTATTAGTGGCGTTTTTATGAAAAAAGCCGCAAATATATTTAATTGAAACGGCGTTGTTTAGTGACAGATCAGAAAAAAAAGGAAAGAAATAGGGAAAGAAAAAGAAAACAAACTTTTAATTCATTTAGAAACGAAAAACTAAAGTTTTATTTTGATTAGAATGAAATTAAATACTTAGGTTTTCAAAATTTGAGGGGCTGCTTGGCAATTAACCCTTCTTGCTGAAATTAAAAAGGGGAAAGGAAATGGAAAAGTGTTTAACATGACTTGAACATTGGAAGCAAAGGAAGGAATACAAATGCTTAACCATTTGGAAAATTAACCACCCTTGGCATGTTTCTACCACATTTTTATATGTATTCTAGTTAGATTTTGTTCCTTAGTTGCTAAAAAAATGAAGAAAATGGGAAGAGTGTGACTTAAACCTAAGACTTCTTAAGGATTACTTTAGCTACATAACCATCAAAACTAAGTCATTTCTTGGTGGTTTATTTATTCTAACCCTATACATTTTGGGGTGTTACATCTTTAATTCCACAAAGATGATTCACCTCATCGATTGATCCAAACAACTAATTTGACAGTTCATATATTTCAAGAGTCAACCATGTCAAGATTGTTACAAACTGTCGAACTAATAGGTGTTCAAAAATTCTTAACTCATTTCCTTGACGAGTTGGTGACTTGTCCCTGCCAAAATTTTAACTTCAATATTGTATTTGTATAATTTGCAAATATGTTTTTAGTTGCATGTAATATTAAAAAAAAAGCTTTTATCTTTTTAATTGGAATTATAATAAACCTTTACAACACATTTGCTTGGCATGAATAACCAAATTATTCTGGTTTGATTCGGTGATAAACAATGATTCAATAGTTTGATTCATCGAATCCTTTATTCAACAAAATCATCATTCATCTCTTATTCCACCTTCTCCTGTAATGGTCATTCCTCACTAGACCCAAAGAATAGGACATTACAACCTCCACCGAATAAAGAAAAAAACATAACTTCCCATTATTGCCCTTTACCACTCTCCCTCACCAAACATCTCAAGCCACCACACCTCAAGCCTTGTCTCCTCGTTCTCGTTTGGTTATTCTCATCCCACAACGATCATCGACAGATATCTCGACATTTGGTTATTCTCATCCCACAACGATCATCGACAGATATCTCGACATTGTAAAAAGCTTATCTAAAGTTGATACGAGTAAGGTTATTATTCCCATCAATCTCACTTTCATTGTGAGAATTTCATCTCTTTGCTTCTCTGCTTGTATTTCATTAGTAGGAAGCTGTGAAAAAAATGATTTTTCGAAAAAAATTTGGTCGATTGGTTGATTCGATTGTTTTAGGGCAATTTAGGGTTAGAAATCTAAGCTTGTTTTTTTCGAATTGCATTTCTATTTTTTTGCTTCTCTGCTTGTTTTTTGATTGGTTTTTATAGGAATTTTTTTTATTGCAAGGGATTTCAGGTTGCTTGTATCAATAGTATGAGATTTCAATTTCAGGTTGTTATTCATTGGATTTTGGCTCAGATAAATTCTCGGGTAAGAATTCGTGCCTTTGTTTCACAGTTTGACTCATTATTTCTCTTCTCCTAAAGATTCTTCTCATTTGAATTGTCATTATCGTTTTTAAACAACTTTTCATTTGGAATTATGGGTCAATCATAGGCTGGTTGACTGAATTGGTTTCTAAGTTGGGTTTTTGTTTTGTATTGTAAGCAATTGATACTTTTGGTATGTACATTGTTGGATACATATGTAAGGGGAAGTTAGGGAACTAGAATATATAATGATGATGGTTGACACACATGTATGTATAGAAACATAAGGAGTTAGGGTTTTTCTATTAATTGTCCTCCAAAATTTGTTGAAACTTGGTAATCTGCTCGTTAAGCATTTTAAGGACTATAGGGACTAAATCTTAATTATTTTAGCACCAAGCTTAAGTTGTTACCAAGTTATTCTAATTGTTTGGCTAATATATATTGTATTGCTTGCTTATTAATTGAATGGATCTGTCACTCAGAAAATATTTCTGTGTAGAGTTTGCTTTGAGGAACAAATCAGGGTAGTTCTGCTTCCTTGTAGACATCATGTTCTTTGCAAGTATTTGCATCTGCCCTTCTAATACTGACAATGTTATTTTCCATTTTGGTTGTTTTCTCAGTATTGGACTATTGTTTAATGCAAATATGTCTATGAAAGCTTTGGCTTAGGCATCATATATACTCATAAATATATTATTATGGTATTTACATGAGTTGTAGTGGCATAACATATTTTTGGCATATGGTGTGGAATATTTTCATTTCTTATCAAAGGATGTGGAACTTGTTTTCTTTAATTATTAATAATGTTGTTTCTTTCTCAACACTTGCTGTGAGAAGTGCAAAAGGTGTTCTGCCATGTTTCTATTGAAAAGCGACTGCCAGTTTCTAATGTCCAGTCTCAAATTACCTATAGAAAGTTGGTGTAATTTTTTTTCAAACCGTTTCGAATTTGCTTGTAATTTTAGATAAAGCAAGCATTGAGAAGCTGGCCATTTTGGTTACTCCAAACGTAATAGAGTTGTGTTTTGCCACTCAGGAGTTGTAAATGACTAGTTATTTTCTGAAATGAAATGAAATTATAGTGATTTTGACATGTTTTGTGATAAGTCATGGGTTCTGTTCCTTTTTTTGCCTATGAAATATAAATAAGAATGGTGAAGCGCTCTCTTATGCATGTGTATAGTTAGTCCCGGACTTCCAGGAATTATATGTTGCTTGGGTTGCATTGTTTTTTTCTTTAGATATGCATGGATGGAGATAAAGAGAGATCGGTGGATTAAATCTTTTGGTTTGTGATATGGAGGAGAAAATGTTGGGATAGCGTGATTTGGTTAAGGCCAAATGGAGAAATAATCAGAGTTATTGAGTGGAAGGAACCAAACGAATGCACATATAATGATGCAGTTGATGCTTTTTGTCTTGTAAAATGTTGGAGAGGAAGATGAAGATGAATTTAAGGAGAGAGAGCGGACCAACGAAGATATAAAAATAAAATCTTAATATAAAATATTTTAATATAATTTAATATAAAATATTATTTTCAAATTTCAGAATATATAAAAATAAAATCTTTTAATATAAAATTTTTTAATATAAAATATTATTCTTTAATACTAAATCGATGTGAAAAATATATTTAAATGTTAAATGACATATTTGTCATTCGAATATATATATTTTTACTATTAGATATCTATTTCTCTCAATCAAATGTATAAATATTATTATAATACTCATTTTATTCAATCCAACCAAATCACTGTTATACCTATTCAATTTCATTATAACATTATTTTATTCCACATAATATATACTCCGTTACAATCTTATTCCATCTCAGTGAATTAAATGTTCTATTAGTGTTTAATGAATAAATACCAAACAAGTAAACAAAAATTTTAAATAAAAATAAAAAGTAATTTATATAATCATATGCTTATAGCCAATTCTCCGAATAACCAAAATCAAATAATACAAGTGAGAAGGCATTCCAAACGAAAATGAGCAAAATTGCAGCTTTATAGATTATGATGGCCTTCTTACACAAATGAAACATGTACATAACCAAAAAAAAAAAAGTGCATAGAAAAATTCCATGAAAAACATGGAAACACCATAAGCACTAAAACAAGTAATCAGAATAAAAGATACAAGAAAATTGCCAACAAATATTGACACTGTCAACTATCTTGTACTATCAATTCAACAGAGAGCTTCAGCATTAAGATTAATTTGACTAATTTCCAGATTTCAAGCAAAGCAAAACCATTTTCTCTGCATTCAGATCGAAACAAAGGAAAGTTAGTAATGAGGTGAATTTTTGTAGAAATGAGATCCCAAATAATCTTTGAATTTATGGGTCTTAACCTTAATGCAATATTTATGTTTTCTTTTCTCCTTGCGCGCACCTTGTTTCTGTTGTGATTTTATACCTTCAGTGGCAACAACTGTGACATTCCCACCAGTTCTCTTCTCATCTCTAGCTATGTTAAAAATGGCAGTATATCCTTCAGCTGAGGCTGGATCATTTACATCCCATTCACCAAATTTTGGCAGTGCTTGTCCTTTACCATACTGCAAACATGGAAAAATCAACAAATTATTGAAGGGAAAAAATTGCGTTTTTCATGGGCTTTCTGGGTTTCATTTGCTTCTAGAAAACAATGCAATTGAAAAAAAAAACAAAACTATGCTTCTTTTCATAACTTTTTCTTTCAATATCTGAAAATGAGATTGAAGAAATCAACATAAAACAGAAAACCCAGAAAATTAAAGAAGATTCCTGAGAAAAAAAATAAAGGAGAGTGGAGAGAATCTTACGGATGACATGATTGAAGAGTAACAGGGGGAGTGTAAAGGAAATGAAAAAGATAGTTTTTTGTTAATGGATGAATTGATGAAGATGTGATGATTATTCAAAGGTGAGTGAATTTATATCATGGTGGGGGGTTTTGAGTTTAGAGGGGGGAAATCGAAAACACAAACGATGGGAATGATTTTCCACACGGATCAAACTCGTCTGAGACACGGGATCTTTCCATTTTATTTTAACTCTGCTTTTGAACAGAAAAGTGGGGTCTTGGGGTGGGTGGGAGACTCGACCACTCGGTATTAAACGGTGGCCTAAAGGGCTTTTAGGATTGAATACCCTTTATTTTAAACCCCTAATAAAAAACTACAAAAATAATTGACGATGTTCCCCTTCTTGTTATCATCAGGATTATACATTGTCGAAATGGCATCCAATTCCCACTCTTAGTGTGTGTTTAGATTCAAACGCAGCTGTAGTGGTAAAATGAGAATAAAAAATAATTATTAAAGACATTAGATTAGAACTGATATATAATATAATTTTTTAAAATTATTAAAATATGTGAATTTATAAATTCATTTAATAGAATATTAAAATGTATCTTCTAATATTTTAATGAATTATATAATCAATTTAGATTATTTATTAGATAAACGCACCGCCTATCCAAAGGGAGCCTATGCAGTTAACGCCAATAATGTCTTAATCGACTTGTTTATTTTAGATGGCTTTTAATCCCTTTTCTCAAAATTTCCTAAGATGCAAGTATAAATTGCTATATTTGCTATAGTTTATATGGGTATAAATTTCAAATTTATACACGAATTTTGATCCAATGTGCAATTTAATACATAAGCTTTGATTCAATATAATTAAATATATTTTTTATAATTTATAATGTATTTATTTTTTTAAATATAGTTTTGAATTTTTTAAATTTAAAATTTTAATTAATTATTGGTATTATATCCACGTACATGCCCCATCAACAAAAGTAAATTTTTCTATCAATTTTGAGATTTTACCAAATAATGCAAGTTTAAGGGAGTAAAAATGAAAAATAGAAATTTTCTTTTAAATAGCCATTGTGCCTTTAAATAATAAAGCAAACTTTCAAATCAGACATCAGCCTGAGCGCCGATTGACCCAAATTCTTTTCCACAAATTTTTGATCTGTTTCATTTGCGGCCCAAAGCAGATAAAAGACGCAGCAAAACCAGAAATAACTGTTTTCCAGTACCATTTTTAATCTCAACATGAAAATTAAAAAAGAAAAAGAAAGTAAGAACATAGAATATATATGTGTATATAAATCAGTCATCGGCAACCCAACTCAACTCTTCCTTCAGCACGGATGCTTGTGTTGGTAAAAAGCTTCTGAAGATCAATGTAACCGATGATGGTATCTTCGAAAACTGCATCTTCAAGCTGCGCATTGTCGAATGTTGAACCAGATAACACTGTGTTCTTGAATATAGCTCCTTGCAGATTCGCTTTTCCGAAATTAACTCAATCCAAAACCGCATTCGAGAAGTCTGTACCTGTGTTCATTATATTTTGGATCATTTCCCATTTTTATGCTAAACTTATTCACCATGATTTCCAATACTCAACTTGGATGTGTGTTGAATACACACATGTACTCGGTACGTGTATGCTTAATTTTTTCTAAATGTTTTCATGTATTTTGAGGATCATACTCATATATCTGTATCTAAATATATACGAGTAATTGTGCCAAGTTTATCAAATAGATAATTTGCACAAAATTATAATTGTCTCAAAAACACTGAGTTACGAAAAGATGTATGATTGTAGAAAATGCAAAACATAAAGAAGATTTACCTTTGAAGCTAGCTCCAACAACATAAGCCTTTGACATCATAGCTTCAGACATGTCTGCACCATCAAACTTAGCATCCGACATAAGTGCAGCCGCAACAGATTTCCCCTTCAGGTTCGATTTCTCGTTAGTGTAATCGCAGAAGCGTAGATCGAGCGGCTTATTGTACACACCATTTGCCTGACATATGGTGTTACCAACGAATGCACGCTCGCATCGGTTCGGCTCCGTTGACAACGGAGGAAGCCTCTGCATGACAATGCTTTAGTAATTAGACATTTTTAGTAGCCTTTTGACAGTGTTAATTTGAATCGTCAGATGGATATAGGAACATTTATTCCCCAATCCCAATAGTCATCCTTACCCGAGCAAGCCAGTTACTAAATGACCTAAGGTAACTTGGATAGACAGTTTGATTGAATTAACTAGGCTAATTTACGTATGAATTCCATTATTTCTTCTTTCAGGCTAAGATACAAACAGCTACCGTGCAACAATTTATGTGTTCCTGGCAATTCTTAACCCAGAGGAGTGGTGAAGGTTTTCAACCTGATTGGCAGCAATTACAGGCGAGGCAGTGGCAACGGTGCATACAGCAAGAAGGCCACAAGCTACAGTCCTCAGTGGAGACGAGCTTTCCTCGGATTTGGGAACACGTTTGCTAGCTGCTTCGATGGAAGAAAACATATCAGCGGTAGTAATTAAAGAGAAAACACAAAGCTAAACATGGCTTCCCCCATTAAAGTTCCAGACAATAACTCAACAACATAAACCCCAAAACATGACTTGAACTGAAGACATCACGGCAATTGAGATTTACCCACATAATGGGAATTACTTTCAAGCTTGAATCCATATTCCAAACATTCAAAAAGAGGAAAAAAGGAAAAAGAATTTGGAAGCAGTTTAAGAAATAAAGAAAGAAAAAAAAAAGCAAGGGCCATACCAGAAGAAGAACAGGTGACTCTGAGAGGTACATGGGTTGATGAAGAGGACAACCATGGCGTTTTGTTGATAATTCTGGAGAGCATAAAGAGTTATGGGAGAGTGGAGTTGAAAGGGTCACCATTTTTGAGGGCATATATTTTTTTTGTCTCTTTGATCTTCATTTTGAGAGCTTATCCATTGACATGGTTCTAGTTGCAGCAGGGTATTTTTGTCGGTTAAAAATACCAACAGTTCAGTTGATTTCAATTGCAGCTAAAATCTCCAGTTAATTTTCAGCTGAGGAGTGTGGTGGAGATGCAATCTCACTGCACTGATTTGCTGAACCAAACAGCATAACAGTGAGATTGGTACCATTTCCTCCCCCCAACTGCACCTCACTGGCTTTTACAGCCAAACCAAAGGAAGCCTTAATGGCCAAAGATCCCACACATACGTTTGTTCAAGCGTCGATGCATGAAGATCCGAATAATGTACACGATAACTTTTATTATGTGTTGGGTGCTATATAGAAACTATATTTATTGATATCATTATTTTCTTTTTAAAAGAAATGATTGATTAGATGTATGGGATATTTATTTAATTTTTTAATTTTTTTCGATATAATTCTAATTATTCTATTTTTCTTAAGAATGCTTGGTATGAGATTTTCCCACTAATTTCATAACATCTTTACCATAGATTTTTTTCTTTTTAGGAACCTTCACATAGATTTATTTGTCATTTTTACTTCCTCTACTCTAAGGACTTGACATAAGCACAGGTTCACTTTGTTTAGAGGCACTTAGTGTGGAATTGGACTGTCCATGATTACTCTAAATACAACTTATCACGAGATCTTATATTTTTCTTAAAAGATATGTTATATCAAAAAACTTTTCTTAATATTAATGCTTCCTACCTACTTATTTAAATTACTTGGTCTGATTTTTTTTTAAATCACTTAGACATAAGTTACTGACTTTTGGACTAACTGTTAGTTACTTCAGTTAGCAGTTAAGTGTAGTTTTGAGTGTTAGTTTGTTATAGATTAGTTATGTTGTTATGAGTTAGTTGCTTATGCTGTATAAATAAGCAATCTCATGCCTTGATAACTCATTTAATTAGAATTCAAGAATTTTCTGTATTTATATTACACAGACGTGTCGTTAGGCCGTGTAATTCTCTGTGTCTGTGTGGGTTAAAAGAAAATTAAAAAAAAATAGCTCTAGTTTTCACATGGCCTGTGACACACCCGTGCCTCCAAGCCATGTGGATCACCCCAGATCGTGTGACCCCTTTTTTTTTGAATTTCTTTTCTTTTTGAATTTTTTGAATTTTTTCAACTTTTTTTAGAATAATCATGAAATTAAAATGAATAAATAAGTAAAATAAAAATACTCGGTTTGCCTCCCAATAAATGCTTATTCAAAGTCCAAGCTCGATTTCCCTTTTCAAGCTAACAGTTAAAGCGGATCTTGGAGCCGAAGCTCCTTTCTCTCGTTGTCAATATTACCACCAAAATAAAGTTTGAGACGAAAATTGTTTACCTTAAACGTGTCATAATCAGGGTGTGTTACCTCAATGGTTCCGTATGGAAATACATTTTGTACCACAAATGGGCTAGACCCTCTTGACTTAAGCTCCAAAGGGAACATTCGTGGATTTGATTTGTCTAGCAGCACTTTGTCCCCAACTTTAAATTGGTTCGTTCTCTTTACATGCACACTATGACGTTGCTTAGTTATTTCTTTGTCCGTTCTTAGGTTCTCATCAGCCTTTGTTCGCCATTCATCTAATTCATCGAGTTGTAGCACTTGCTCTCCATCGTCCCTTGATTTTTATCACCTTGAGACGAATACTATTTGAACACATATTCATTAGTAAATTCTTGCAAAGAATGTTATGCCACATGATTACTATCATTGACAGAATAACGAGTATCATCTCGCTCACTAGGAACTTTAACAAAATCACATGCTTGAAGAGTAACTTTTTCATCACCTACACTAAGTACAAGCTCACCATTACCCACATCAATAACAGTTCTAGTAGTGACTGTAATGCCCTAATTTATTTAATCCTGTTGTTACGAATTCTGTCATAACTTTAATGGTTAAGTGATTTGGGCGTGTGTTTGAGATATTGGGTTCAAGCCCCACTTTTGAATTTTTTTTTTGTTTCTAGCTTTATCCATAGCTGCTTGACTTAAGTTATATTTTTGGTCAACTCATATTAGAATTAGCCTGTTGATTCAAGTGGTAAAGTGTTGGCTTGTCTTGAGATCTTATGATTGAGTCTGAGCGAAGTGTCAATATTTTAACTTTTGTTGGTGGAATTGATGGATAGTAGAATTTGGGTGTGTTTGAGTTAAATAAGAAGTTTGATAAGTTTTCAAAATAGGGTGGTTATTATCTTTTATTTATTTTTATCCTAATTTATTTGTTTAATTTTGGTTTCAAATTCAAAAGAGTGGGGTGGTTAGGCACGTTTCCTCTCTTTCCATGTTTCACTCAACTTTTATTTTATTTGATTTTATCATTAATTAATTCTTTTCTTTTCTTTCTTTCAAGCCTGCTAAACATCTTTCATCCATCCAATTTCTATGTTCTTTTTCTTTAATTCTATTTACCTTCCTTGTTAAGTTCTTGTGCGTGGTTACTCGATGTTTTTTCTTTTTGCGTTCGATAAATTGCTTGGAGCTGTAATTTTCGATCTATTGACTGCAAGTTGTGGTGGGTAAGCTTTCTTTTTGTTCGTTCTTACAAGGTTGTGGGTTGCAAATATTTTTAGATGATGCGGTTATGAAGTGTTTTGGGGTTCGTATTAATTTCGGTATGTTCTTAGGGGAAGATCAAGAGGCGATCGGTGCTCTTCTAGTGATTTAAGTGGCGTGTGGTTGCGGTTTTTTGGCAGTAAGTGTACGTGTGCATTGTTCGGGTTTGAGAGGCTAAGCTCACGATCAATTTGTGTTTGAGTTGTAAATCAATTACTAAATTAACCATTGGGATACTGTTTTTAGGTACTGGAAATCATGTGTCATGTGGTTGCGTTCGTGTCAAAATCGAGCTACTGTTTTAAATAGGTTTTTTATTGTAGAAGTACGTTTTTTTGGAACTGCTATTTAAAAAAAAGTTATTCAATGCTAAATGTCAAAGACATCTATTTTTAAAATAAAATGATCGGTCTTTTAATGTCATTATTTATCTATTCCTATAGATTTTATAAATTATAATTGTACAAGCCCAATTTTTAGCCCAAAACCCAATTAACCCTAAACTAAACAAAAACAATTATAACCCAGCAAACCTCAGCCCAATAACCTACCCAAACCCCAATAGCCCAATAACAAACCCAAAAATAAACCCAATAGCCTAACCCAATTACAAACCAAAGCCCAAAGCAGCAACCCAATACCCATTTTCAAAAAAAAAACGAAAGAAAACCCTAGCCCCCTAACCCTAGCCGCCGCACCTAGCCCACTTGCCCTGCCACCGCCGCCTCTGACCAGCACCGCCACGGTCACGTCGCCTCACCCACTTGCACCTGCAACACCTGCAAAACAAAGACCAAACACGCAACAACCAGGGTAAAAAGAAGAAACAACAGAGAAATGAAAAAAAGAGAAGAAAACGATTGTAATACTCGGCTATAAAGGCCATTTTTTCGATTTCTTTAGTCTTCTCTCCCTTTATATGAATACTAAGAAATAAAAAGAAAACCAATGTGATTTCCTGGTATTTAGATTTCAATCTTTCGTTTTTTCTTATTTTTTTATCGTTATTTTTATTTAATATTTAACGAAAATAGAAAAACAAAGAAAACGAGAAGAAACCTTACCTGCACCCTTGATTACGGTGACCGCACGGCGGCTTGCCATTGAGGTCGGCGCCGGAGTTCAGGGGGGGCTGAAACGAAAGAGTGAAGGCTCTCTGTTCTCTGTCTTTTATTTATTTATTTTTGGGGGCTGCTAAAGATGAAACTAGGTTTTTTTAGGGGATTTTAAGGCTCCATTAAAAGACGCCGTTTAAGCCCCATGACCTGCGCGTGATCCGACCCGACCCAGGGGGGATCCGCGTGTTTTCGTGATACGGGATATTTCGCGTGTGGTCCTTCCCCTTTTGCACCTGAGTGCAATTTGGTCCCATTTGTTTTTCTAATTTGGCCTCCTGGTTTTTCGCATGTTTCATTTTAGTCCACATTGAAACACTGCGTGCTGGGGAGGGGAATATTTCCTGATCAATCCCTCCCCCTTTTCAGTGTGTACCATTTTGGTCCCGAGCCACCCTTTTGTTTATTTACGGATTTTAACCCTGAGTTTTGTTTTAGTTTTCGATTTAGTCCTGTTCATTATTTTGTTTACTTACTTGTTAAAATTATTAAGTTTTATTAGCATTTTCAAGCTTTAAAATTTGCTATATCACATACGAATATACATACATGCACATATTTCCATAAAGCATTTGTATACGTGTATATGCTTGTATATGTTTTTCATATTTTATATCTTATACATCTATATATCTATATCCATGTCCCATTTCCATGAGTATATACATTTATATATATATTAAAATATATATTCTCTTGTGGATATTTTTTTTTGTTTTATAATTCATATACTTATATATTTGCATGTTATATTTTTATATACATATATATATATCTACGCGCATATTTATATAGTTTGTAACTTATGTATGTATATTCATATATATATGTCTATACGTATACTTATTTTCTTTTTAAAAAATACACGTGTCTAAAAATGTACTTTTATGTCTTTTATAATTTATATGTATATACATACATGTGTACATCCATACATTTCTTGCATTTTTTATAATTTCATTTGTTTGATTCATTTATTTATTTACTTATTTATTTATCTATTATATTCATTTTTACTTAAATTCCTAAAACGGAAAATTTCAAAATAAAAATAACACTCGATATTTGAGATCTTCGAGAGAATCGAGCCCTAACATATTGGGTTCCGATTTTCTTTGTTGAATCAAAATAATCGAAATTACTCTTTTATAAAAAACATAAATAAAAAGCTCATCATCGAGAATTCAATACGTCGTGTCCTAATGCATTGGATGTGACACGTTGATTTCTTAAGATGAAGATTTTTTTTAAAAAATAAATACAATATTCAATGTTTAATATTTTGAGAAATTGTGCCCTAACGTGTTGGGTTGCAATTTTTTCATTTGATTTAAACAATTGAATATTCTTTTAAACTTTATTACGTGAATATTTTCAAACTAAAGTTTCAAACGATATCGGGAATTAAAAAAGGATCGTGTCCTAATTTACTGGCCGTGATCCCTTTTTTAATCCAAGATAGTTAAATATCTTTTGAACAAGCATTTTCATTCACGTATCGGGAATTCGAGACATTGTGTCCTAACTTACTGGATATGATTCTCTTTCTCGAATAACGCGAAACATGCCCTTTTCCTGAAAATTTTTAACGTTTTAATACAAGGATCGTATTTTTAAAATTCTTCAAGATTCTAAATTTTCGACATTAAGACATTAAGTAATCAACTAGGTACCAATTTTGGGCGTATCGAGGGTGCTAATCCTTCCTCGTGCGTAACTGACTCCCGAACCCGTTTTTCTAAATTTCGTGGATGAAACTTGTTGTTTTAATAAAATCAAACCGTTTATTAAAAACAACTCATTTTCGAGGTGATCCAATCACACCTCATAAAAAAGGGATTGGTGGCGACTCCCGTTTCATTTTTCAAAACCCAAGTCGACCCCGTTTTTCATCCAAAAAATGGTGTCAACAGCTTGGCGACTCCACTAGGGACCTTTTCAAAATAAGTGAGTCGAGCCATGAGTTGATTATTTTTTGTTTTTTTGTCGAAAATTGAAAATTTGGTTTAAATTTACGATCCTTTCATTTCATAGCATTCTTCATTATAATTTTCATCATTGTGGTTTATAATTGCATTGCATGACCTTTGGTCACACCTTTTTAAGTGGGAGTGAGAAGCTACTCCTTTGTGAGGTTTTCACCTCCGTGCAGGATAGTGGATCGCTTTCGGGATACATCCGTACCTATGTCTTCGTGAGATTTTCATCTCCGTGCAGCCATAG
Organism: Gossypium hirsutum; assembly: GCF_007990345.1. Lineage (NCBI taxonomy): Eukaryota > Viridiplantae > Streptophyta > Magnoliopsida > Malvales > Malvaceae > Gossypium > Gossypium hirsutum. The sequence goes on along the minus strand of NC_053438.1, from coordinate 58,288,239 downwards.
GGAAATGTATTCCCCTGAACCAAACTTGGTCCGTATGAGCCTATAATGGGTGAGGATCGAGGAATCTGCTGGTTCGGGTACCCTTACTTTAGAACTAAACCTCATGTAGTGGACTTAGGAACTTAACCTAGATAGAGCCACTCCAAACCCCTAGTAGTCACCCGATTAGATACTTTCTGTTTTTCTTGTTTGTTTTTGTACCAACCCTTTTTATTGTGCTTTGATTATGATTGCATCGCATCTGCATCTTAGGAAAGAGATATTGATTTAAGTCCGATTACTAAATTAGAAAGCTTGTCATGGAATACGGATTCCTTGATAAAGTGGAAAACAATACGACTTCCCAAATATATTCCGAGAAACACAAGAAGGGCGATGAAAGAGTTCGTGATCTTTACTTCATGGCCTAAGGGTTCGAGACGATTGTCCAAAAGCCTTCGACAAGTTGATGAGCCTTATGAAGATGGGCAGATGATGGATCGCGACCAAGATCAAGAAAATGAGCTAGCAATGGCATCTATTGGCGAGATTACCTCAAACATGCGGATGAAGAAAAAGACCGATGTTGTTTCTTAGAATATGAGGGTGAGGTCGTACATGTATCTGTTTTATGTAAGGGAATTTGCTTTCTAGAAAAGTTTCCTAAATGTAATTGAATTAGAATCAACGTCTCTTTAGGCATTCCTTTCATGCATTTGTATTACATTGCATCATATGCATTAGATTTTCACGAAGTGGCCCTAATTAGGTAAAATTATTTCAGAAAAGTCTGGAAAACCAACATTTTTGCAGTACCCGAATAGAAACTAAGGAATGGACCAAAGGTTGGAGAGATTAGAGCGAATGCAGATACAAATACTAGAGCAATTGGCAAAATTTCAACAAGATGTGAAGGATCAGATGCTAGAAGTCTAGAGAAACCTGATGAGCCAGTTAACCCAGTTGTTGGATATGAGGTTGGAGAAAGGAAAAAACCCAGTGGTCTACTTTGGGAATGATAATGAAGGTCCTGCATATCTTCCAGACTTTACTCCAACCAACATCCAAGCACAACCAAACACATATCCAGAAAGGGTAACTGTCAACATCCAGACCAATACCTCGACACCGGTGAATTTCGCGACAGGTTCAGGTTCCAATCTGAGGGGCAATGTAACTAATTCTGCTGTCCTTGATGATCTAGCGGGAACAAAACAGGCAAGGGTAGAGTTTTCAAAACAATTCGAAGATCATTACAAACGGAAAGGGCAAGAATAGAACTCCCAAAACAATACTTCAAAGGTCTTGAGGAAGAGGAAAAATGAGGTGAGCAATGCGGGTAGGCATAATGAGGGTTATTCAAAGCTAATTACCGCAGGTCAACAAAGGTCGGTTGTTACTGGCCATCAGATATCCCCAAGACATGAATCTGGCACTAAGCAAAGCATTAAGAAGTCGCAATTTACACCAATCCCAATGTCGTACCAGGAGCTGTATCAGAGTTTATTTGACGCACGTGTTGTCTCCCCTTTCTACTTGAAGCCTTTACAACCCCCGTATCCCAAATGGTATGACATAAATGCGCAATGTGACTATCATGCGGGAATTACAGGGCCTTTTATAGAAAACTGCACTGCCTTTAAAAAGCTGGTCGAAAGGTTTATCAATATGGGCATCATCAAATTTGAGGATTCACTCAGTACAGAAAACCTGCTACTCAATCATACGGATAATGAAAGGAATGCGATGAATGAAGAGATGTTGGGAAACGTTCACATTAGTGCCGAATACGAAGAAGCAACCGGAGAAGAGATCTTGTTAGATGTTCGCCCTTATAAACTTGGGAGTGTTCTAAAGAAATCCTTGTAGTATTTAGAGCTTACTCAGAGTAATATTCAAAACACACTTGTTGCTTTCAGCCTAGAGCAACAAGAAGTCTTTTGTGAAATAGGCTCATGTCTGAACGTCATTATTTTAATGGAATGCATCTTTGCGATCTTTTGAACCAATATTCTTTCATTTCTTGAATGATTATTCTTTTATTCTTTCATCCAAATCATTTTTTTCATTCATAATCATACTGTGCAGATAATTATTCTTAAATTCATACATTCTTTGTATATTCTTTTGTACCTACAGTAGGGCCTTGGATATCAACGACATGAATGACACTGCTACAGACTTAGAATCTCCTTTTGAGCGAGACATGTGTTTAGAGGGATCTCACGACTTTGAAGATGACATAGATTGTAGCCTATCCCCGGACTTGTTGAGGATGGTAGAACAAGAGGATAAACAGATCCTACCTCTTAAGGAGTCATTAGAAATTGTGAGCTTGATGAAGACTAGAATTGACCTGACCACAGAAACGAAGCAAGACCTTGTTGAGTTACCTCTAGAGTTCAAATATTTCTTTGTATGATCATACCAGGGTATGCCTCGATTCTTAAAGCCTGCACAACAGCACGATGACAGAAATTTACAGTGCGAACGATGCAATTCTTTGCCGGGGCAATGCCTCTCTCGTTGAGTCAGCATAGCTTTGCCCATTTGAAGTCGAGTTTCCATCCCTTCAAGATGTTGGATTTTGTTCGGATTAAAGAGGAAGATCCAAAGTTTTCTGTCGTAGTTGCGTCCCAAAAGGGCTCTATGAAAGAAATTTGGTACCAAAGAAGGTTTCTCACATACATGATGAAAGTAGAAGATTTTATGTGGAAGAATTTAGAATAACATTGATTCTGGTCGAAAAGCATGACCAGGACTTGCCTAATCTCATGAGTTCAGACTAAAAAAAATCAAAAAAATCAAAAAAATAAAAAAAAAATCAAAAAATCAAAAAATCAAAAATCAAAAAATAAAAGTCAAAATAGGAAAAAAAGAAAAAGAAGAAAAGAAGAAAAAGAAAAAGAAAAAGGAAAGGTCAAAGCAAAAACCCGCAAAGGGCGCTTTGACCTAAGCTGGATCTGAGTTGAAAACCCGAAAAAGGGCGACTTAAATTTTGAGCAAAATGGGGCATGGACATCACCATTATCAAAGACTTCTAATGGGCATTGCTTCATTTTTTTGAGAGGCTACTTCATGAGCCAAAGTCATCGTATACCGATACAGAATTTCAAAGAAGAGGGTATTGGAGAATGCATTGAGCTTAAACAATAGCACGATAGCTGAGGTCTCAAATTAACTCAGAAGTAGACACCACGATTCGTCACTGAAGTTCCTAGAGTTGAACATCGAAAATTGAAGGAAAATGACTGAGACGTACAAGGATTGATGTGAGAAATTACCATTTGCCCTCATTATTTGTTGAACATTGGTACTGGGGCAACACCTCTCTTTTTGGTTTATAGGATTGAGGTAGTTCTACCTATTAAAATCCCCTCATTGCTTGTTGAAGGGATCCAATCGCGATGTGATCAGTTGGCCCTAGGAAAATGGTTAAAAGCTATTCATCAGGGTCAGATGTACCATAAATAAATAATATGAGCCCATAATAAATAGGCTCATCATAGAGAATTCCACAAGAGGGCTGGATGTTGAAAAAGATTTTTCCTTAACAAAAGGATTCTAAAGGGAAATGAATGCCAAACTAGGAAAGTCCCTGTGTTGTAAAGAAGATCATTTTTAGAGGAGCACTGATCTTGAGTGAGATTGCTAATCCTATAAACTCGGATTCAGTCAAGAAACACTTCGTTTAAAGAAGAAGGAAGGACCAATGTGAAAACCTGCAAAAGGGCACTTTGAGTCAAAAAAAAGGATGAAAAAAATGAAAAAATGAAAAAGTAAAAATGGAGAGGCTAAGGGGAAAACCCGCAAATGGCACCTTAGGCCAAAGGGGATTTGAGTTGAAAACCCGAAAAGGGCGGCTCAAATATTGATCAGAATGGGGCATGAAGTGATCAGATTGGGGCATGTGGTGATCCTGCTATACCTAAAAGGGTAGGGCGACATCTTGGGGCATCAACAAAGTCCTGTAGATCTCCTAAACACATGTCAAACTCAGAATGGTCTTTCAAAGATTTTGTACAGAGAAGTTCAAGCTGCGATATCTAGGGCACCTAACCTTCATTATATTGAATTTGTTGTTGTTCTTGGAATAATTCATTCTTTTTTAAGATACGTGTTCCAATCAATTCTTCTTTTATTCTTGCTACCATTGATAATTCATTCATCTTGAGTTATGCTCTCAAATCAATTCTATTTTATCTATCATTATGTTATTTTTGCAAGCATGTTGCATTAGAATAATGATTAATGTACGAATAATACTTTCACAATGGAAGTTTTGCATATTACTTTAGAAGTTTCTAAATAATATAGGAACCTGAAACAAGACTATTGTTTAGAAAACACCAAGTTTAAAGGGCGAAATATCTAAGAAGGATGAGTCTAAGTTAAAGACTATCTTTTCAGATTTTATTGTCTAAACATTGATTGAACAAAATGACAAGATGTCGTGTTGGTGGCAAAGCTTCAATGAACCAACAAGCGATATTTACCAGGCAAAAAGAAAAGGTCTTCTGGGAGAAGAAAATTTTTGCAATTGTGCATGAGCATTTGGTATGACACCTTGGGGATGAGGTAAAGGACCAAAGAGTTTCACATTCAATATTATTGAATTGCGATAGGAGAAAATTGAGAAAAGCCATACCTTTCTACCCTTGGGTTACAGTGGGAGATTGATGGTACAAATTTTATGTCCCAGTGGATTGAACTTTGACGTGCACAGTGGGGGGCAATCAGATTAAGTGTTTCTTTGGATATGCTAGCTGAGCAAGAAGGCGGTGTAGCACATCAGTGATAAAGCCTTAATAAGCTTTTGTGTGATGATAACCTAAGCATTAAGGAATCATTTTCATGACATTTTGCATGTCATTCATACACATCTAGTTAGGAGCATTTGATTCGTTCTGATCATGTCATCCTAATCACTAGGCACAATTAGGTTCATAAAATAGAACATACAGGTCATATTCCCCAGAGAACAGATCAATGAAGACATCAGATCTTGCTTTCCTGTACTAACTGCGAAGCAGATCAAAGACAACAGATTTTGCCGTCCTGCCTTGATAGTGAAGCAGATCGAAGATACAAGCTTTGTCTCTATCGGTTGCAGTGAAGCTGATTGAAGAAAGGATCTTATCTCTCTGAAGTTACAGTAGAGTAGATCGTGTCAGATCTTATCTCCCTGAGATTACAGCGGAGCAAATTGAAGTTAGTAATCCTATCTCCCTGAGATTACAGTGGAATGGATTAAAATGAAGGATCTTATCTCTCTAAAGTTACAGCAGAGTAGATCGCGTCAAGTCTTATTTCCCTGAGATTACAGTGGAACAGACCGAAGAATTTTAGATCTTATCTCCTTCAGATTACAGCGGATCAGATTGAAGTTAGTAATCCTATATCAGATTGAAGTTAGTAATCCTATCTCCCTGAGATTACAGTGGAGTGGATTAAAATGAAGGATCTTATCTCTCTGAAGTTACAGCAGAGTAGATCGCGTCAGGTTTTATTTCCCTAATATTACAGTGGAACAGACCGAAGATTTTCAGATCTTATCTCCCTGAGATTACAGTGGAGCAGATTGAAGCTAGTAATCCTATCTCCCTGAGATTACAGTGGAGCGGATTAAAATAAAGGATCTTATCTCTCTGAAGTTACAGTAGAGTAGATCGTGTCAGATCTTATCTCCCTGAGATTAAAGCGGAGCAGATTAAAGATAGTAATCCTATCTCCCTGAGATTACAGTGGAGCAGATTAAAATAAAGGATCTTATCTCCCTGAGATTACAGCGGAGTAGATTAAAGATAGTAATCCTATCTCCCTGAGATTACAGTGGAGCGGATTAAAATAAAGGATCTTATCTCTCTGAAGTTACAGTAGAGAAGATCGTATTAGGTCTTATCTCCCTGAGATTACAGCGGAGCAGATTGATGCTAGTAATCCTATTTCCCTGAGATTACAGTGGAGCGGATTAAAACAAAGGATCTTATCTCACTGAAGTTATAATAGAGTAGATCGCATCAGGTTTTACCTCCCTGTGGTTACAGTGGAGTACATTGAAGCCAGTAATTCTATCTCTCTGACGTTGCGGAGTGGGTCGAAGTGCTAATGCCTATACCTCTGAAGTTGCAGTTGAAGTTACAAGTTTTATCTCCTTGACGTTGCAGTAGGACAGACTAAAACCACGAATCTCGTCCCCCTAAAGTTGCTGCAAAGAAGATTGAAGCTACAAGTCGGATCTTATTGAAGTGCAGTGGAGTGGATTGAAGCGACAAGACACAGTGGATTGAAATAAAATTACTTGAAGTGAATCGTCAAGAGAGGTCAAGACTCGGCGAGACCGGACAAAATTGGGCTTTCTTAGTCTTTGGTCTGTTATCGTTACACGACAACGAGCAAAGAGGGGCAGCTGTACAAGCCCAATTTTTAGCCCCAAACCCAATTAACCCTAAACTAAACAAAAACAATTATAACCCAGCAAACCTCAGCCCAGTAACCTACCCAAACCCGAATAGCCCAATAACAAACCCAAAAATAAACCCAACAGCCTAACCCAATTACAAACCAAAGCCCAAAGCAGCAACCCAATACCCATTTTCAGAAAAAAAACAAAAGAAAACCCTAGCCCCCTAACCCTAGCCGCCACACCTAGCCCACTTGCCCTGCCACCGCCGCCTCTAACCAGCACCGCCACAGTCACGTCGCCTCACCCACTTGCACCTGCAACACCTGCAAAACAAAGACCAAACACGCAACAACCAGGGCAAAAAGAAGAAACAACAGAGAAATGAAAAAAAGAGAAGAAAACGATTGTAATACTCGGCTATAAAGGCCATTTTTTCGATTTCTTTAGTCTTCTCTCCCTTTATATGAATACTAAGAAATAAAAGAAAACCAATGTGATTTCCTGGTATTTAGATTTCAATCTTTCGTTTTTCCTTATTTTTTTATCGTTGTTTTTATTTAATTTTTAATGAAAATAGAAAAACAAAGAAAACGAGAAGAAACCTTACCTGCGCCCTTGATTACGGTGACCGCACGGCGGCTTGCTGTTGAGATCGGTGCCGGAGTTCAGGGGGGCTGAAACGAAAGAGTGAAGGCTCTCTGTTCTCTGTCTTTTTTTGGGGGGGCTGCTAAAGATGAAACTAGGTTTTTTTTAGGGGATTTTAAGGCTCCATTAAACGGCGCCGTTTAAGCCCCATGACTCGCACGTGATCCGACCCGACCCAGGGGGGATCCGCGTGTTTTCGTGATACGGGCTATTTGCGCATGTGGTCCTTCCCCTTTTGCGCCTGAGTGCAATTTGGTCCCATTTGTTTTTCTAATTTGGCCTCCTGGTTTTTCGCATGTTTCATTTTAGTCCACATTGAAACACTGCGTGTTGGGGAGGGGAATATTTCCTGATCAATCCCTCCCCCTTTTCAGCGTGTACCATTTTGGTCCCGAGCCACCCTTTTGTTTATTTACGGATTTTAACCCTGAGATTTGTTTTAGTTTTCGATTTAGTCCTCTTCATTATTTTGTTTACTTGTTAAAATTATTAAGTTTTATTAGCATTTTCAAGCTTTAAAATTTGCTATATCACATACGAATATACATACATGCACATATTTCCATAAAGCATTTGTATACATGTATATGCTTGTATATGTTTTTCATATTTTATATCTTATACATCTATATATCTATATCCATGTCCCATTTCCATGAGTATATACATTTATATATATATTTTAAAATATATATTCTCTTGTGGATTTTTTTTTTGTTTTATAACTCATATACTTATATATTTGCATGTTATATTTTTATATACATATATATATCTACGCGCATATTTATATAGTTTGTAACTTATGTATGTATATTCATATATATATGTCTATACGTATACTTATTTTCTTTTTAAAAATACACGTGTCTAAAAATATACTTTTATGCCTTTTATAATTTATATGTATATACATAAATGTGTACATCCATACATTTCTTGCATTTTTTATAATTTCATTTGTTTGATTCATTTATTTATTTACTTATTTAATTATCTATTATATTCATTTTTACTTAAATTCCTAAAACGGAAAATTTCAAAATAAAAATAACACTCGATATTTGAGATCTTCGAGAGAATCGAGCCCTAACGTATTGGGTTCCGATTTTCTTTGTTGAATCAAAATAATCGAAATTACTCTTTTATAAAAAACATAAATAAAAAGCTCATCATCGAGAATTCAATACGTCGTGTCCTAATGCATTGGATGTGACACGTTGATTTCTTAAGATGAAGATTTTTTTTTTAAAAAAAATAAGTACAATATTCAATGTTTAATATTTTGAGAAATTGTGCCCTAACGTGTTGGGTTGCGATTTCTTCATTTGATTTAAACAATTGAATATCCTTTTAAACTTTATTACGTGAATATTTTCAAACTAAAGTTTTAAACGATATCGGGAATTAAAAAAGGATCGTGTCCTAATTTACTGGCCGTGATCCCTTTTTTAATCCAAGATAGTTAAATATCTTTTGAACAAGCATTTTCATTCACGTATCGGGAATTCGAGACATTGTGTCCTAACTTACTGGATATGATTCTCTTTCTCGAATAACGTGAAACATGCCCTTTTCCTGAAAATTTTTAACGTTTTAATACAAGGATCGTATTTTTAAAATTCTTCAAGGTTCTCAATTTTCGACATTAAGACATTAAGTAATCAACTAGGTACCAATTTTGGGCGTATCGAGGGTGCTAATCCTTCCTCGTGCGTAACCGACTCCCAAACCCGTTTTTCTAAATTTCGTGGACCAAACTTGTTGTTTTAATAAAATCAAACCGTTTATTAAAAACAACTCATTTTCGAGGTGATCCAATCACACCTCATAAAAAAAGGGATAGGTGGCGACTCCCGTTTCATTTTTCAAAACCCAAGTCGACCCCGTTTTTCATTCAAAAAAATGGTGTCAACAATAATTATATATATACTACAACACAAATTGCATAAAAAATGAATAGAGATGAGAAAATCGCATAAAATGCTTCTATTCTAGCAGCTTGATATAACAATTTTTCTCTTTTAACTTTTAAAATTTTATCTTACTTTTTTAAATAATCTAAAAACTAACCTAATTTTCTAAATAATTTTTCCATTTGGTATATTCTTTTATAAATAACTCTTTTTGAATTATAAATACCAACGAGTTGAAATTGATTATTAAGTTGGTACTTTACGAGTATCTTTCATTAATTTTTTTTTGGAAATTATTCTTCACTAAATTAATTATTGTATTTTTAAAATAAATATTCATCATTATTAGTCAAATTAAGCAAATATTTTATCAAATGAAAAAAAAAGAACAATACATTAAGTTATAGGAACTAATTATATAATCAAGCTTTTGAAAATTGCAAACACTGGACCTTTTTACTTAAATTGTTTTCAAAATAGTTTTTTTATGCATTTCTTTTAAGAGTTTTCTTTTCTTTTACTGAAAAATCGCTTCATTATCTTGGAAAGAAACATAAATTGTTTGCCCCCTATTTGTGCCTAGTTTACAATTTTTTGTCACGTATTCAATTTCATTTCTACATTAACCTTTTCTAGCTTTAACATTTTCACATCCCATTAAACATTATAAAAATATTGTTTGAAATGTAGAAGAGGAGGAATATGCAATTTACCCCATCACTCGAAATAAACGATGAATCGACAAATTGTTCCATTACTCTTATTATAGTGAGCTTTTGTAGCGTTTGATTTCTTGTTCCTCTCTTAATTCTCGTTTTCATTATCAGAAAGAAAAGATCCCAAGCAAAATTTCATGGCTAAGAAATTCTTCGTCGGTAGCAATTGGAAATGTGATGGAACAATTAAGCAAGTTAAAAAGATCGTGTTACATCACTGAAGGAAGTTGAAGTCCCTTACGAGGATTTCATAGAGGTTGTGACTGTTGGACAAATACGAATATCACATAAATAATAAGAATAATTACATGCTATTATTTATTATTATAAAAGGTTAGCCTAAATAAAAAGTGATTTAATTTGATTAGGACTTATTAAGTTTCTATTATTAAATAAACCGATCAACCTGTGTAATGTGATATATAAAATAATATCAAAGATACTGGCCAATAGATTTAGAAGGGTACTGGATATATGTACGGATGAACATCAAGGCGCTTTCATTCCAGGAAGCAAGGCAAATTACAGACAACATATTAGTGGCTTACGAAATACTGCACTCGTTCAAAAAGAAAAAGGAAGGACCGGATGGATTGTTTGCCTTAAAACTTTACATGTACGATAAGGTTGAATGGAGTTTTATCAAGAAGATAATGCAAAAAAATGGGTTTTTGCAATGGTTGAATTAATTTAATAATGAAGTTTGTAACTACAGTAACATATTTATTTATTATATGTGTGCACGGTTTTTCCATTTTGATTACAAGGGCAAAAAGTGATGGCCTTATTAAAGGAGCTAAGGTAGGAAGAACTGGACTGGCAATCACATGCCTATTTTTCACTAACCAAAGTATATTGTTTGGAGAGGCAACAAAGAAGGGTGCAAGAGCGATGAAAGTAGTGGTGTCAGACTTGAGAATGTATCGGGTCAGTTAGTAAATTTTGACAATTCATTGATTTACTTTAGCAGAAATACACGAATTAACGAGTAAGTGGCTAGAATATTTGGAGTACGAACATCAAACAATCTTGAGAAATATCTGGGATTACCAACAATGGTGGGGAGATGCAAAAGACATTCATTTGTTGGTATTAAAGAGAGAATTTCAAGGAAGTTAGAAAGTTGGAGCGTGCGGTTTTTACCTATAGGAGGAAAGGAAGTGTTGACAAAAATCAGTGTTATAGGCAGTCTCGATTTATGAAATGCAATGCTTTATGTTACCAATTTCTTTTTGTCGGGAGTAAGAAAACATTTTAACGGATTCTGGTGGCGTAATACAGTTACAAACGAAGGCATTAATTGCTGCAGCTGGTTAGCCATGTGTAATGCGAAATCGCAATGGGGGATAGGGTTTAGGGACTTACACAAGTTTAATATTGCCTTGTTAGCTAAACAAGGATGGAATCTACTTATGAACCCTACCAGTTACCTGCACAAGTTATTAAGGCTAAATACTACCCATGAGGTGATTTTTTAAGTGCAGGGTTGTGTTCTTACCCCTCGTATACCTGGCGAAGTATCTGGAATGCCCATTATTTACTGAACCAAGGATTGGGATGGAAGGTGGGGAATGGCACCTCTATAAACATATGGAACGATAAATGGTTTCCAGGACCTGGGAGGGAAAATACGCTATCAAAAAATTAACGTCAATTGTACAAAGGTTAGGGATTTAATCAAGCTAGAATAATTTACCTGGAATGTTGAAACCCTTAGAATTCTGTTTGATGAAAAGATGGTGAAACAAATCCTTATGATTCCACTAGTGTGTCAGAGCCAGACGGATGTTTTGGTTTGGTGGGGTGATAAATCAGAAGTTTACAGAGTCAAAAGTAGTTACAGATGGCTTATTACAGATAGTCTACAAAATACAGAAGATAACACCGCATTACAAAATACTGGAATGAAATCTTCTTTTACGAAGATGTAGAATCTTAAAGTGGCGAATAAAATTCGGATATACATGTGGAAATTAAGGGATTTTTGCCTACGCTTTACAACTTAAAAACCAAATGACTAGTGAGAAACGTGTGCTGCCCAGTTTCTAAGGAAGATGAAGAATCTGTGATACACCTGATTCGGGACTGCAAATTCACAAGAAAGATCCTGCAAGAGCCGGGAGTTGAAGATTCAACCACAGACAGAAATCAAAATTGTCAAAACTGGTTAGTGGACTTTTTCTTTAAAATGTTAGACTTCAGAAATTGAAGCAAGAAAAGATAGAGAAAAGAGGGGAAGATTTTAGAGAAGATGAGAGAATACTGAAATATTTCTTCTGAATTTTCGATAACTGCCTCCCATGCAGCACATGTAATTTAAAAGGCAATAACAAAACCAGACGTAACACATTTTAGTTATTTGCAAAACGTACCGTTCTACTAATTCTCAAAACTCCCTGTTTTAATTAAACTATTTTAACTAATTCCTTCCTGCTAACATTTTGACTCGTAACAATTCTCTCCCACAAACACATCCTTGACCTCAAGGATAAAATTGAGGAAATTTGAATTGAATTGCAGCAAGTGGTTCCCATGTCGCGTCCTCCGAAAACGAATTAACCCATCCGACTAACACTTCAGTCACAGCTTGGTTTCCTCTCTTGACTATTCTTCTATCTAAAATGCGGATTGGTTCCTTAGGCAAAGCACCGTGATCATCCACCAGAGGTAAAAGAGCTTGAGTTGGGGCCCAATGCTGAATGTTACGAGTCAAAATGTTAGCAGGAAGGAATTAGTTAAAATAGTTTAATTAAAACGGGGAGTTTTGGGAATTAGTAGAACGGTGCGTTTTGCAAATAACTGAAATGTGCCACGTCTGGTTTTGTTATTTCTTTTTAAATTGCATGTGCTACATGGGAGGTAGTTATCGAAAATTCAGAAGAAATATTTCAGTATTCTCTCATCTCTAAAATCTTCCCCTCTTTTCTCTATCTTTTCTTGCTTCGATTTCTGACATCTAACAAAGGTATCAGAGCTTATTCGATCCCTATAATGGCTGGCGATGGCGTGTCTACCCGTCTGCAGAAAGAGGTTGGAGATATGCAACAAGAGAATTCTAAAATCCAAGAGGAAATAGCTCATTGGGAGACCAAAATGGAAACTCGACTGCAGGAGTTCAAAACTGAGTTCCGTGGAGATTTACAAGCATTGTTGGGTTAGTATTTTAGACCACCGCCGACAAGTTCATCGGCAAATGTTATAGCGGACAAAGGAAAAGGGGTTTTGGGAGTTCTCCTGGGTTTTTACCTAAATATTCTGATCCACCCCATGCTCAGCCGGAACCGTTTGTTACGGATGAGGGTAGTGTACACGTGAGAGAGCAACCAGTTGCATCGGGAGTTTCGGGGAAATGTAGCAGGTTAGAATGCCTCAAGTTTGATGGTATTGATTTCAGGGGGCGGTGGACTAAGCTGAAACAATATTTTGAGGCAGAAGGTACACCAGATGCTAATAAGGTTCGTCTGGTAATATTGAATCTAGAGGGGCGTGCACTTGAATGGCATCATTTTTATTCTCAGAGAAATGGAGGCTTGCACATACTGTCGTAGCCTGCGTATTCGAAGAGCTTGCAAGATCGTTTTGGGTTTGGGCAGTTCGGGATTCCAATGAGGGAGCTGGTCAACTTGAAGCAACATGGTACGGTTGAACAATATCAGGATGTGTTTGTAGGGTTACTGAATCAATTGCATCTCCTTGAAACCTATGCTCTTAGTATTTTTATCAGCAATTTGAAGGCCAAAATAGGTCATTACTTGGACTTGTTTGAACCTTTTACATTGTTGGAAGCTTTCCAACTGGCCAAAAAAATAGAGGTGCTTATTTCCCATTCTGGGAAGGGACCTACAGCAATGGGAATTAGTTCACCTAGAACTTTACCCACCACATCGATCATATCAAGGTACTCTTCCTCTTCTACCAGGACTATTTCGAGTACACAATCTGTCAATAATATGTCATCTAGCAGGTCAAGGTCCAAAACCATATCTCCAGCATTGATGGCTGAGAGAAAACAAAAGGGGCTCTGTTTTTGGTGTGCAGCTAAATATCATGCGGGGCATAAGTGTATGAAGTCTTAGTTGTACCAATTTTTATTGGAGCCTTTTTCTGATAGTGAAGTTGAGGAATTTCAAGAGTGTTCAGAGAAGTTGGAAGAGAATGATAATGAAGAAGAGGGACCCAAATCTCCTGTTATTTCTTTGCATGAGCTGACAGGACTTCAAGGACACAATACTATGAGAGTGGCTACTCGATTAGGGTCATGTTGGGCTATTATCTTAGTTGATTCTGGAAGTACTCGTAATTTCATTGACACGAAATTGGTCAATAGACTGTCCTTACCAGTGATAAGTCAGGAGCAATTAAAAGTATCGGTAGCAAATGGTAGTTGCCTATTCACTAAGGGATTGTGTAAAGGAGTTAGATGGGAGGTGCAGGATCACAAATTTGAGACTGACTTCATGGTCTTATCATTGAAAGGTTGTGACATGGTACTGGGGGTGCAGTGGCTACTGTCACTAGGAGATATCATATGGAATTTTAACTCTTTGACTATACAGTTCCACTTAAATAGGAGACCTTGTACTATTCAATGAATTATTCCTGGAGCCCTAGCAGTTGGCAACAGTGATCCAAAATGTTTTGCAATAATGGGGCAGCTATTGGAACCCTATACAGCAGTATTGAGTTCACCTGAGCAAATAAAGCTTTCGTCCACTGGGGTCGAGGATCCTGAGGACCAACTTCAAACATTGTTGGTGGAATTTGATGATATTTTCCAAGTTCCTAAGGGGTTACCTCCTTGACGGGCACATGACCATAAATTTCCTTTAAAGGATGAAGGGGCCGTGATTAAAATTCAACCCTATCTTTATCCAGCATTCCAGAAGACTGAAATGGAGAAGCTAATTTAGGAGATGCTTCAAGCTGGTATAATTCGCAACAGTACAAGCTCTTTTGCTTCTCCGATTGTCATGGTCAAAAAGAAGGATGGGAGTTAGAGGCTATGTGTGGACTACAGGTAACTAAACCAACATACAATTAAAGACAAATTCCCTATTCCTGTCATTGAAGAACTATTGGATGAGTTGGGGGAAGCTAGAGTCTTCTCTAAGCTGGATTTGAGGTCGGGATATCACCAAATTTGCATGTGGGAACCTGATGTGCACAAAACCGCATTTCAGACACACGAGGGGCATTATGAGTTTCTCGTTATGCCCTTTGGCTTCACTAATACCCCCTCTAGTTTTCAAGCTCTCATGAATTCGATTTTTAAGCCATGGTTGAGGGGATTCGTGTTAGTTTTTTTTATGACATTCTTGTGTATTCAGCTTCTTGGACAGAGCATTTGCAACACTTGAGGACAGTTCTTCTCATTCTGAGAGAACAACAGTTATATGATAAGAAATCTAAATGTTATTTTGGGTCACCTCAAGTCCACTATTTGGGACATATTTTGCATGCAGGTATTGTTTCTATGGACCCTACTAAGATCGAATGCATATCTTCATGGCCGATTCCTCAAACAGTAAAGGAGTTAAGCAGTTTTCTTGGTTTCACGGGCTATTATAGGAGATTCATCAAGGGTTACGGTGTGATTGCTAGGCTTTTAACCGATTTGTTGAAAAAGAATGGGTGGGGTTGGTCAGAACGGGATACAGAGGCTTTTCAAAGACTTAAACGAGCTTTGAGTTCTGCACCTGTGCTGATGCTCCCTAATTTTCAGGTGGAATTTATAGTTGATACAAATGCAAGTAGGTTTGGCATTGGCACGATTTTACAGCAGCAAGGTCGACCTCTAGCATTCTTTAGCAAGGCTCTGGGTGTGCGTCATCAGGCCTTATCAATTTATGAGAAAGAGATGTTAGCGGTTCTATTAGCTGTGCACAAGTGGCACACTTATTTGGTTGGCCGACACTTTAAAATTCGAACAGATCATCAGAGTCTGAGATTCTTGTCCAATCAAGTGGCGGTTATCCCGTTTCAGCAGCGCTGGGCGGCAAAAATGCTAGGCTATGATTTTGAGGTTTTGTACATGAGGGGAATAAACAACAGGGTGGAAGATGCTCTTTCTCGTCAACCCCAACTAGAACATTGTCAACACTATCAGCTTTCGGCTAGCTCAGTTATTTCGAGTCTCTTAGAGCGAGTGCAACAATCATACACTATGGATGACAAATTAAAGAAGATTATTTAAAATCATCAACAATTTCCAGGACAGGACCAGAAATATTCTTGGGATGGTCGGTTTTTGTTGAGAAGAGGGAAGTTTGTGGTGGGACAGGTTCCACATTTGCATCAGAAGTTGTTCTCCCATTTTCATGGCAGTGCGATAGGAGGCCATTCAGGGGTGCATGTCACTAGGAAACGAATTTCAAGTCTCCTGTATTGGAAGGGTCTCACTACTGATGTTAGGAAATGGATTCGGGAATGCGTGGTTTGTCAAAAGTGCAAGGGTGAAATAGTAGCTTCTCCAGGGTTGCTACAGCCATTACCCATTCAAGATTGAGCTTGGTCGGTAATCAATATGGACTTCATTAAAGGATTACCATATTCAAACAAGAAGAATTCCATTTTAGTGGTGGTAGATCATCTCACTAAGTATGGTCATTTTATAGCATTGTCTCATCCTTACTCGGCCAAAGATGTAGCTGGTGAATATTTGACTCATATCTATAAATTCTATGGCATGCTCGAGTTTATCATATCGGACAGAGACAAAATTTTTGTCAGCAGGTTTTGGCAAAAGCTTTTTCGAAAATCGAGGACTGGGCTTCTCTTATCAACAGCCTACCACCCTCAAGCGGATGGCCAGACTGAGGTCTTGAATTGGTGTCTTGAAAACTACTTGCGTTGTATGACAGGGGAAACACCTACTCAATGATTCCATTGGTTACCACTTGCTGAATGGTGGTATAATTCCTCGTTCCATTCTTCGATTCAGCTCACCCCGTACGAGGCTCTGTATGGCCAACCTCCACCAACGCACATGCCTTATGTAGCTGGTGCCTTTTCTGTTGCTATTGTAGATCGCAGCCTACAAGCTCATGAGGCCGCAAAAAAGCTACTTCACTTCTGTCTAAAAAAAGCTCAAGCTCGTATGAAACACTTTGCTGACAAGCATCGTTTGGAAAGGAGCTTTCAAATTGTCGACTTAGTAACCTTATAGACAGCAGTCTCTTCGAAGGATCATCAATCAAAAACTGTCTCCAAAGTACTATAGACCCTTTCCTGTTATTGGAAAGGTAGGAGAAGTGGCTTATACTCTACAACTTCCGCAAAATTCTCGGACCCACCCTACCTTTCATGTTTCTCAATTGAAGAAACACATTGGTTTGGCCCCAACTCAAGCTCTTTTACCTTTGGTGGATGATCACGGTGCTTTGCCTAAGGAACCAATCTGCATTTTAGACAGAAGAATAGTCAAGAGAGAAAACCAAGTTGTAATTGAAGTGTTAGTCGAATGGGTTAATTCCTTTTCGAATGACGCGACATGGGAACCACTTGCTGCACTTCAATCCAAATTTCCTCAATTTTATCCTTGAGGTCAAGGATGTGTTTGTAGGAGGGAATTGTTACGAGTCAAAATATTAACAGGAAGGAATTAGTTAAAATAGTTTAATTAAAACGGGGAGTTTTGGTAATTAGTAGAACGGTGCGTTTTGCAAATAACTGAAATGTGCCACGTCTGGTTTTGTTATTTCTTTTTAAATTGCATGTGCTGCATGGGAGGCAGTTATCGAAAATTCAGAAGAAATATTTCAGTATTCTCTCATATTCTCTAAAATCTTCCCCTCTTTTCTCTATCTTTTATTGCTTCGATTTCTGACGTGTAACATAAAAATGACTGTATAAAATGTAAGATTCTTGTAGTTTCTTTCTGGGCACTATGGTTCAATAGAAACGGAGTCTACCATGAGGGTTTAACACCAAAAGAACAAGATGTGATTTCTTTTATTAATGCATACATGGTGGAAAATGAGTTACTTGAACGTTCTTTGGTGCCAAAAACAGTGACTAAAAGTGTTAAATGGGAACCGCCTGATGGAGATATGGCTAAAATCAATTTCGATGCCTCGTTTCAACAAGATCTTAACACTTCCAAGGCAGGTATAATTGCAAGAAATAAAGATGGATTAATTATGGTTGCATACATTAACCCGAGTACAAATATCTCGACACCAGAAATGGCAGAAGCTTGGGCGTGCTTGCATGTTGTCACCTTCGAGGAAGAGTTAGGCTTTCGGGAAATCTGTGTGGAAGGTGATACGTTGATGGTAGATAATGGGGTAACAACTATAGGGGAAGATAGATCTTGTATTAGCAATGTGATTAAAGCAGTTAAGAGCAAATGTGCAAATTTCACAAAAATAAAGTTTCAATTTGTACCTTCTTCGGCCAATACCACTGCACATTGTAATCACTGAATTTTTCCCCGATAGGTTTTTGGGCCGGGCTGGTCTCATATGGGCCCAACGATTGGGTCCGTTGGGATTTAATTTTGGACTTGTTTTTGCCCATTTTTAATTTTTGTTTTAAATATTAATAAAATAGTAATAATAAAATTTTGAAAAAAATACAAAAAATATAAATTACATTTTGGCCCCTAAACTTTTCAAAAATTATGTTTTGACCCCTAACTTTTTATAAATTTACATTTTGACCCCTAATATTTTTTAAATTACACTTGGGCCCCTAAAATTTCTAGAAATTACACTTTAGCCTTATATTTTTCTAAAATTGCATTTTTACCCTAAAAACTTTGCGCCCTCTACAATTTAGTCCTTCTAGACTTGTCAAATCACCCAATCGGCAGCCGAGCTACTCCATCAGCCTCCCTAGGCCATTATTGCTCCACTGCCACCTGCAAGCAAAGAGAAAGAAGACAAAGTAAGCAGATTAAAAGGAAGAAATTGAAAGGGAAGGGGGGTTCTCAAATTTCAAAAATAAAAGAAAAAAAAGAGAGAGAAAATTCAAAAAAAAATAAAAACAGCAGCAAACCAAAGAGCCCCCACCACCGCTATATCCGTGCCACCGTATCTTCCGCCGTAGCACCGCCGTCGTCAACACCTACAAAGCAAAGCAAAAAAACAGCAAGAAATCAACAAAAAAACAACAACCAAGAAGAAAAAGAAGCAGCCAAGAAGAAAGAGAAGAAGAAAAAAGAAGAGAAGAGGGGGCGTCAGAGACCGTCGCACCAGACGGAGGAAGCGACGACGGCGAGAAAGAGGAGTCGAAGGGAAGGAAGAAGAAAGAAAGAAAGAAAAAGAGAAAAAAAAGAAAGAAAAAAGAAGAGAAAGAAAAAAGAGAAAAAGGAAAGAAAAAATATAAAAAAAATATAACAGTCGGGTCTATCAACTCGACCCGACTGAACCGACCCGACCAGTGCAACCCGCGACCCGACCCGTGCAACCCAGCAGGCCACCAGCAGCAACCCCCAAACTCAAGCAGCCCACAGCAAAAAAAAAAGCAACAGCAAAAAAAAAGCAGGCCATTTTTTTTAGCAGGCCACGAGCAGGCCCATTCCAGTAGTTAGGCAGCTCCAGCAGCTCCAGGCCCGTTCCAGCAGCAGGCCAGCATCCAGTCCAGCAGGCCCAGTCCGCCAGTGCAACCCAACAGCAGTGAAGCAGGCCCAATTCGTAGCGGCCCAATCTGCAAAAAAAAGAAAAGAAAAAAGAGAAAAACAAAAAAAAACAAAAAAGGTCCGAATTGTGTAACCCGTTGGATCAAGTCCATAACTTTGGGCTTTTGGTAATCTTTTTATCCTCGTTTTAAATTAATCCGTATATTTAATTGTTATTTCATTTCAATTTAATTAGTACTTTTAAATAGCACATTTAGAAATATTATCACATTTATTTTTCTTGCATTTTTAAAATTAAAAAAATATTTTAATGCATAAGGCAACGAACCGGTTTAATATCAAGTCATCGAATTCATCGCTATGTTGGGTGGATATCGATAGCTCATGTTAAATTCGGGACGCCTTTTTAAAAATAAAAAAATATCCAAAAATCCTTGTGTTTTTTTAAAAATTCTCGTGTTTTAATAGAACCCCGATTAATTTTTTAAATGGAATCGGTTTGACACTAATTCGTCGATTTCATCGCCATGTTGGGGTGAATATCATCGATTCGTGTTAAATACGGTACGTTTTTCAAAAACAAAAAATATAAATTACATTTTGGCCCCTAAACTTTTCAAAAATTACATTTTAACCCCTAACTTTTTCTAAATTTACATCTTGACCCCTAATATTTTATAAATTACACTTGGGCCCCTAAACTTTCTAGAAATTACACTTTAGCCCTATATTTTTCTAAAATTGCATTTTTTCCCCAAAAACTTTGCGCCCTCTACAATTTAGTCCTTTTAGACTTGTCAAATCACCCAATCGGCAGCCGAGCTACTCCAGCAGCCTCCCTAGGCCATTATTGCTCCACTGCCACCAGCAATCAAAGAGAAAGAAGACAAAGTAAGCAGATTAAAAGGAAGAAATTGAAAGGGAATGGGGGGTTCTCAAATTTCAAAAACAAAAGAAAAAAAGAGAGAGAAAATTCAAAAAAAATAAAAACAGCAGCAAGCAAAGCCTCCACCACCACCCTCGCGCAAACACCACCACCGCAACCACCACCACCACCTAAAAACCCAATCAAGAAGCAACAAGAATTTAAGAAAACCCAAAATAAAAAATAAAATCAAAGAAAACAGCAGCCACAAGAACCATTTTTTTTTAAAAAAGAAGGGTTACCTTTGAGTCGTCGGCCACCAAGTGCGGAGAGGAGCCGAAGACGAGCACGGCGGCGGTGCCTTCCACTTTGGGGTCGTCAAAATAGAAGAGGAAGATGGGAGAAAGAAAGAGAGAAAGGAAAAAGGAAAGGAGAGAAAGAAAAGAGAAAAGAAGAGAGGAGATACCGACCATCGTCGCACCACCAAGGGAGGATCGTCACGGCGGTACAAGCAGCGGCGGACAAGGGTTCGAGAGAGGAAGAAGAAGGGGAAGAAAGAAAATAGAAAGAAAAAAAGAAAAAGAAAGAAAAAGAAAAAATAGAAGAAAAAGAAAAAAAATAATAAAGAATAAAAAAACAGCAGCAACAGACTAGTGTAGAATCAGCGGGTTGATCCAGCAGCAAAAGCCCAAAACAGCAGGCCCACAACCCGCAGCGGGCCACTGCCTAGCCCAACGCCAAGCAGCTCCAGCAGGCCAGCTCCAGCAACCCCAGGCCTGTTCCAGTAGTAGGCCAGCGTCCAGTCCAGCAGCCCCAGGCCCGTTCCAGCAGCAGGCCAGCATCCAGCCCAACGGCCCAATCTGCAAAAAAAAGGGAAAAAGAAAAGAAAAAGGAAAAAAGGAAAAAGAGAAAAGAAAAAAACAAAAAGGCCCGAATTGCGTAGCCCGCTGGATTAAGCCTATAACTTTGGGCTTTTGGTAATCTTTTATCCTCGTTTTAAATTAGCCCGTATATTTAATTGCTGCTTCATTTCAATTTAATTAGTACTTTTAAATAGCATATTTAGAAATGTTATCACATTTATTTTGCTTACATTTTTTAAATTAAAAATATATTTTAACGAATAAGGCAACGAATCGATTTAACATTAAATCGTTGATTTCATCGCTATGTTTGGTGAATATAATCGGTTTGTGTTAAATACGGGACGCTCTTTTTAAAAAAAATCGAAAACATTCAAAAATTATCGTGTTTAAAAAAATGAAATAAATAAAAATAAGAATTTATCGTATTTTAATAGAATCACGATTAAATATTAAATTAAATCGATTTGACACTAATTCAATGATTTCATCGCTATGTTGAGTGAATATCATCGGTTCGTGTTAAATACGATACGTCTTTTCAAAAAATTTCGTGTTTCAAAAAAATAGTGTTTTCAAAAAAATTCTCGTGTTTCAAAATTGTCGTGTTTTCAAAAATTGTGTTTTTAATAATTTTCGTGTCTCTAAAATTCTCGTGTTTTAAAAATTTTCGTGTTTCAAAAAAAAATTCGTGTTTCAAAAAGAAAATTCGTGTTTTCAAAAAAAATCTCGTGTTTCAAAATTTTCGTGTTTTTTAAACAAAAGTTTCGTGTTTCTAAAATTCTTGTATTTTAAAAAAATTCGTGTTTTCAAAAAAGAAAAAGTTGTTGTGCTTTAAAATTCTCATGTTTCAATCGGATCACAACTAAATATTAAATTGAACTCATATTTTTGAAAATGAAGACAACGCGCGTTTAACGAGATACCAATTTTGGGCGTCGCGAGGGTGCTAATACCTTCCTCGCGCGTAATCGACTCCTGAACCCTAATTTTCTCTGGATTTTGACGTGGACCTAAAATTGCCTCTGTTTTAGAAAAGTTTTTTTTTTTTTTTTAAATTCTTTTAAAAAGAGATTTTTGAAGGTGTCCAATCACACCTAGAAAAAAGATCGGTGGCGACTCCTTTTTTTTAAATAAAATCAAAACTCAATTTTCAAATTTTCAATAATCACTTCGACTAGCGCCCATGCCCAAAATTTTAGGTCGCTACAGCTGGCGACTCCACTGGGGACATTTTTTGAGAGTCGAGTCTGATGTTAAACGTGTGTTGTCAAACATTTCTTGTTCAAATTAATTTTTAATCGTGATCCTTGAATTTCATTTTTGAAAAGTCATGCATTCGCATTCGGTTTTTTAATTAATATTTTTCTAACTTGTTTTATCTTTTTATTTTTTTCAGCTTTAAGTTTTACGATTTTTTTTATTTTTTTAGTAAAAATAAAAAAGGTTTGTGAGTTTCTCCCCACACACCGTGCACTTGCATTCTTGCATAACATGAGGTCTCTACCCGGGCTCCGTCCGTTTAAGTGGAAGTAAACGCTACGCCTTCGTGAGTTAACTCGTCACTCCGCACAGGCTAGTGAATTACTTCCGGGTTACATATGACTTATGCTTTCGTGAGTTAACTCGTCCCTTCGCATAGGCATAAGTAAATGTAATCCCTCGAATTGGGCTCGTGAGCCTATGATGGGTGATGACTGAGGCTCCATACTAACCTTAGTAGGTGACAGTATGGACAATTCGAGTACCTTTCTAGAACCAAAACCACATATAGTGAACCGTACGAGCCACCCAATTAGAGCCATGTCGAACCTCTGTCCGTTTGATAGTTACCAAAATAAGTACACGGGAGAAAAGCCTCTTAGCTTTTATTTCTTTTACATTTACGTTTATTTGCAAATGAATTGAGTCTATTTAATAAATTGGGCCGGATAAATTGTCTGATGGTATGTGGGGTAGGTTTCTTGTAAAGCATGTTGGGGCAAAAAATAAAAAAATAAATAAATAAATATGGGTCTGTTCCACCAAATTACATGATTGAATAGCTTAATTTGTTAAATTTTCCATAGTCTTTATTTTTTTCCTCTGTTTATTTCTATTGTGATCTCTAACCAAGGTTATTTGTTCTTCATTTTATTTTTCATCATGCATCATAGACATCTCATTATGAAGGTGTTGGTTAAAGATTGGTTGCCAAAAACGAGTTTCTGATGGAGGAGCCAATTACACGAGTAACTGAGAAAAATGTTGTAGTCCGAGATTGGTCTTTGAGGACTCAAAAAGTAAAAGGGGACAGTTTAAAGGAAGGATACACCTCTGATCTTCCCGAGCGTGTGACTTTGAATACTCGTTAGAACGATTTCGAAGACTTGACTGGGATTTGGAAACAGTGGGATTCAGGCACTAGGGGCATCTTCATTGGCAAAATATTTTGTAATGGACTCTTTTGGATTAATGAAATGCCAAAATATGGGGCTAACTTGAAATCAACACCATTTTTTGCATATTTATGCATGACTGACATTCATCATCCATTCATTCATTCATTCATTGTATGTATATATCACCCTAATCATTCACTAAGGCCAAAACCATATAATCCACAATTGCAACACTACAAGTCTGGAATCACGTCATTCTAGAGCTATGGATGTTGAACTCAACGAGAGTGATACAATTGAGGATGTTTCAATGATACGCTCTTATCCCCCAAGACATATTTTGAACAATTGAACTGTTATGGACCTCATTGTAGTTTCTAAGTCCTCTCTAGAGTAATGCCTAATGTTAATTCTCCATTATTTTGTATGTCCCTAAGTAATGGGATTCCTTTTGTAAGAGCTTATGTTTGCTATTTATCATTTCAATGGACATTAATAAATATGCATTTTGTTATGATCTTTTCATTTTTATCAGTTTCATAATTACCCCCATCGCTTCATATCCTTTCTCTCCATGTATCTCATTTCATAACATTGTGTGTGTTGATTCCAATGCTTTGATGCTCCCCTATAGCAATCTTTTCTATCCGCCTTTCAAGTGCTTAGATATCCATGGCATGAACAATCCTGTTACAAGTCTTGAAATTGATTTCGAGAAGGCTGTTTGTTTAGGAGAATTTAAAGCCGAGGAAGATGCTGAAAATTGTGACCGGCCTCCTGACTTACTAAGAATGGTTGAACAAGAAGAGAAATAGATTTTACTCCATTAAGAATCTGTTGAGACAGTGAATTTGGGGAGTGAAGAAAAGAAACAAGAAGTGAAGATTGGGACTTCCATTTCGGAGAACACCAAACAAAATTTGATCGTCTTGCTCCGTGAGTACAAATATGTATTTGCCTGGTCTTATCAGGATATGCCAGGGTTGAACACAGATCTTGTGGTCCATAAGCTCCCACTGAAACCAGAATGTAAGTCGTTCGGCAGAAATTAAGAAGGATGGGACCCGAAATGCTGTTAAAGATAAAAGAAGAAGTTAAGAAACAATTTGATGCCGCCTTCCTACAAGTCTCCAAATACCCAGAGTGGGTGGCTAACATAGTCCCGGTATCGAAGAAAGACGGCAAGGTTATAATTAGATAAAGATGGGTCCCGAAGATATGGAGAAAACCACATTCGTGACAATATGGGGGACCTTCTGCTACAAAGTAATGCCGTTCGGATTAAAGAATGCTGGGGCAACATATCAGAGAGTCATGGTGACGTTGTTCCATGATATGATGCACAAAGAAATAAAATTTTACATCGATGATATGATTGCCAAATCTTGGGAATAAAAAGAGCATGTTGGAAATCTCAAGAAGCTGTTCAAAAGGCTAAAAAAGTTCCAGTTGAAGCTAAACCCGGCCAAATGTACGTTTGGGGCTACCTCGAGAAAACTACTAGGTTTCATTGTCAGTGAGAGAGGTATTGAAGTTGATCCAAACAAGATAAAAGCTATACAAGAACTGCCACCTCCGCGTACACAAAAGGAAGTCAGAGGATTTTTAGGAAGGTTGAATTACATTGCTCGATTCATCGCTCAACTTACCAACCAGTGTGATCCAATTTTTCGACTCCTTCGAAAATATAATCCAGGAAAATGGAACGAGGAGTGCCAAACGGCCTTTGACAAGATAAAACAGTATTTGTCTAATCTTCCGGTATTAGTACCGCCAACACTTGAAAAACCCTTAATATTGTACCTGACCGTGTTTGAAAACTCAATGGGTTGCGTACTGGGGCAACATAATGAGTCAGGGAAAAGAGAAAAAGTGATTTACTACCTCAGCAAAAAGTTCACAGAATATGAAGCAAAGTACCCGTCAATTGAAAAATTCTGTTGTGCATTAGTCTGGGTAGTTCGGAGGTTCAGACAATATATGTTGTATCATACAACATGATTAATTTCAAAGCTAGATCCATTAAAGTACTTGATGGAATCACCCGTACTCTCAGGGAGAATGGCACGATGGCAGATCCTATTAACTGAGTATGACATTGTATATGTGAGCCAAAAGTCGATAAAGGGAAGCGCAATAGCTAACTTCTTGGCAAGTCGAACAACGAAGGAATACGAGCCTTTGAGATTTGATTTCCCAAATAAAGATTTGATGTGCATTTCAGAAAAAGAGGGCGAGTCATCAAAAGAGAAGTTATGGAAGATGAGCTTTGATGGTGCATCAAATGCATTGGGGCATGGGATCGGAGCAGTCTTAGTGTCACCTGAAGGGGACCACTACCCGCTTACTGCCAGATTGAATTTCTTCTGTACCAATAAAATAGCAGAGTATGAGGCTTGCATCATGGGACTCCGTGCAGCTAGCAGGAGGAAAATTGAAATTTTAGAGGTACACGGGGACTCAGCATTAGTCATTTATCAAATTCGCGGAGATTGGTAAGTAAGGAATTCAAAATTAGTCAAATATCGCGATCTGGTGACAGAATTGGTCAAAGAATTCAAAGAAGTGACTTTTAACTATTTTCCACGAGAGGAGAACCAATTGGCTGATGCCCTAGCCACATTGGCTTCGATGTTCAAAGCAAACAAAGAAACTAAGATAATGCCCATCCAAATGAGTATATACGAGACTCCCACACACTGTTTTACTATTGAGGAGGAGTCAAATGGACGGCTATGGTTCCATGATATCTTAGAGTATATCAAAAATCAAAGGTATCCCGAGCAAGCAAACGAGAATGACAAAAGAACAATCAGGAAATTGGCGGTTAGATTTGTTCTTGACGGGGATATTCTATACAAAAGAGGAAAAGATCAAGTGCTCATGAGGTGCGTGGACGCTGTTGAAGCCAGAAAAATACTTGAGGAGGTTCATGAAGGAATTTGTGGAACGCATGCCAGTGGTTTCACTATGGCCAGGCAGATTATGAGACTTGGTTATTATTGGCCGACGATGGAAAGCGATTGCATTGGTTACGCACGAAAGTGCCACAAATGTCAAATTTATGGCAATAAAATTCATGCAGCTCCATCGCCCCTTCATGTCATGACTTCTCCAAGGCCTTTTTTTATGTGGGGTATGGATGTTATAGGACCAATTTCCCCGAAAGCTTCCAATGTACATCGATTCATCTTTGTGGTTATAGACTACTTCACAAAATGGGTAGAAGCCACTTCGTTTGCTAATGTGACAAAGGCTGCAGTCTGTAGGTTCTTAAAAATGGAGATCATATGTCGATATGGTCTGCCTGAAAGAATCATTTCAGATAATGCTTTAAATTTGAACAACAAGATGATGAAAGAAGTATGTGAGCAATTTCAGATAAAGCATCATAATTCTTCACCCTATCGCCCGAAGATGAACGGAGCGGTAGAAGCTACTAATAAGAATATAAAGAGGATTATCAGGAAGATGACTGAGACATATAAAGACTGGTATGAGAAGGTACCATTCGCTTTGTACGCATATCGCACCTCTGTACGGACGTCTACAGGGGCAACTCCTTTTTCTCTAGTCTACAGGATGGAGGCCGTTCTGCCTATCGAAGTAGATATCCTATCCCTGCGCGTTTTAATGGAGACAAAGTTAGCAGAATCAGAGTGGGTTCGAGCTCGGTATGATCCGCTAAATCTTATTGAGGGAAAACGCTTGAAGGCAACTTGTTATGGACAGATGTACCAGAAAAGGATGATCACGGCCCATGATAAAAAGGTGTGGCCAAGATAATTTCACGAAGGAGAGCTCATTTTAAGAAAGATCCTCCCGATACAAAAAGACTTTAGAGGAAAATGGTCACCAAATTGGGAAGGGCCATACGTTGTAAAAAAGGCATTCTCGGGAGGGGCTCTGATGCTCACTGAGACGGACGGGAAAGAATTACCTAATCCAGTGAACTCATGTGCTGTGAAGAAATATTATGCCTAAAAAAACAAGAAACAAAAAACAAACAAAACAAAAAACAAGAAAAAAAAAGAAGAAAAAAATCAAGATGAAAACCCGAAAAGGGCTTCTTGATAAACAGAAAAGATTAGGATGTAAACCTGAAAGGGCGTCCTAATGAAACAGATTCGGACTTAAGGAGCAAGACAACCTGAGTGGGGAGTCGAATGGCGAGATTATAATATTTGAAACATTCTCAGAAGCTCGAAATCTTCTACACAGGAAACCATGCTCGAAAAGATCATTGACAAAGAAATGTGGAGAAGTTCATGCGTTGGATAACTAGAGCATTCATGGCCATTGGATTCACTTTCCTTTCTTTACGATGCTTTCTTTATTTGAACTATTCCTTGTCAATTTTCTTTGTTTGTTGTTTTTGAAAAGAATATGAATGTGAGGTATTGCTTTCATGCCTACTTTGCCATTTCTTCATGCATCTCGTGTTTGATTCATTTAAATGATAAATAGTAAGATGACATACTCTAAACAAAAGGAATGTTGAACATTACCTGGATGAGAATGTGACAAGTACAAGGGCCCCAAAGCAGGAACAAAGTTCAACAAGGGGGCAGGAGGGTGGTATACGAAGAAATGTGGATTACTCACAGAACTTGAGGATGAGTACAAAATTGGAGAGAAAAGTCAAGAATTGAGGAAATAAATGCAGACCCTTACGAAAATCAAAAGTGGGGCACGTGACAAACAGCCCAGGGTGCATTGCATGATCATGTAGACACAAAAGCATTTAGGACAACCATGTGCATATCATAATAACATCATAAATGACATATACAGGTATACCAGTAGAGCAAGGAATACTGGGAGAAAGCTGCAAAGAATCAATGAAGAATAAGGCTTTTAGCTTTACCAGATGTTTTTTGAAACCCTGTTTCTTTCAAGAAATATTTTTCACTTTCTATTTTTTTCAAATATCAACTCATAATACGAGAGGTAAGTTGAGCCTCGGGTCACGCTGAGGTATTTTTAATTTCGGTCTTTTTTTAAAATCAACTCATAATACAGAGGTGAGTTGAGCCTCGGGTCACGCTGAGGTATTTTTAATTTATGTCTTTTTTTTAAATCAACTCATAATACAGAGGTGAGTTGAGCCTCGAGTCACGCTGAGGTATTTTTAATTTATGTCTTTTTTTTAAAAAATCAACTCATAATATAGAGGTGAGTTGAGCCTCGGGTCACGCTGAGGTATTTTTAATTTCGGTTTTTTTTAAAAATCAACTCATAATACAGAGGTGAGTTGAGCCTTGGGTCATGCTGAGGTATTTTTAATTTATGTCTTTTTTTTAAAAAATCAACTCATAATACAGAGGTGAGTTGAGCCTCGGGTCACGCTGAGGTATTTTTAATTTATGTCTTTTTTTAAAAAAAATAAACTTATAATACAGAGGTGAGTTGAGCCTCGGGTCACGCTGAGGTATTTTTAATTTATGTCTTTTTTTAAAAATCAACTCATAATACAGAGGTGAGTTGAGCATCGGGTCACGCTGAGGTATTTTTAATTTCTATCTTTTTTTAAATCAACTCATAATACGAGAGGTGAGTTGAGCCTCGAGTCACGCTGAGGTATTTCTTTTAAATTTCTGTTTTTTTCAAAAAAATCAACTCATATTGCGAGAGGTGAGTTGAGCCTCGGACCATGCCGAGGTATTTCTTTTAAATTTCTGTTTTTCAAAAATCAACTCATATTGCTAAGAGGTGAGTTGAGCCTCGGGCCACACGCCGAGGTATTTTCAGTTTCTGTTTTTCAAATAAAAAGGAAATTTTTGGATAGTCGAACAAAATTCAGTGCTTTTAAGTCTTTGCTCTATCCCTGTTTCACAGCGATGACCAAAGAGGGGCAGCTGTAATCACTGAATTTTTCCCGGATAGGTTTTAGACCGGGCTGGTCTCATATGGGCCAAACGATTGTGTCCGTTGGGATTTAATTTTGGACTTGCTTTTGCCCATTTTTAATTTTTGTTTTAAATATCAATAAAATAGTAATAATAAAATTTTGAAAAAAATACAAAAAATATAAATTACATTTTGGCCCCCAAACTTTTCAAAAATTATATTTTGACCCCTAACTTTTTCTAAATTTACATCTTAACCCCTAATATTTTGTAAATTATAATTGGGCCCCTAAACTTTCTAGAAATTACACTTTAGCCCTATATTTTTCTAAAATTGCATTTTTGCCCTAGAAACTTTGCGCCCTCTACAATTTAGTCCTTCTAGACTTGTCAAATCACCCAATCAGCAGCCGAGCTACTCCAACAGCCTCCCTAGGCCATGATTGCTCCACTGCCACCTGCAAACAGAGAGAAAGAAGACAAAGTAAGCAGATTAAAAGGAAGAAATTAAAAGGGAAGGGGGGTTCTTAAATTTCAAAAACAATAGAAAAAAGAGAGAAAATTCAAAAAAAATAAAAAAAAACAGCAAGCAAAGCCTCCACCACCACCCTCGCGTAAACACCACCACCACAACCACCACCACCACCACCACTACAACCACCAAAGCCACCACCTAAAAACCCAATCAAGAAGCAACAAGAATTTAAGAAACCCTAAAACAAAAAAAAATCAAAGAAACAGCAGCCACAAGAACCATTTTTTTAAAAGAAGGGTTACCTTTGAGTCATCGTCCACCAAGTGCGGAGAGGAGCCGAAGACGAGCACGGCGGCGGTGCCTTCCACTTTGGGGTCGTCAAAATAGAAGAGGAAGAGGGGAGAAAGAAAGAGAGAAAGGAAAAAGGAAAGGAGAGAAAGAAAAGAGAAAAGAAGAGAGGAGATACCGGCCATCGTCGCACCACCAAGCGGGGATCGTAACGGCGGCACAAGCGGCGGCGGGCTAGGGTTCGAGAGAGGAAGAAGAAGGGGAAGAAAGAAAATAAAAAGAAAAAAAGAAAAAGAAAGAAAAAGAAAAAATAGAAGAAAAAGAAAAAAAATAAAGAATAAAAAAATAGCAGCAGCAGACTAGTGCAGAATCAGCGGGCTGATCCAGCAGCAAAAGCCCAAAACAGCAGGCCCACAACCCGCAGTAGGCCACTGCCCAGCAGCTCCAGCAGGCCAGCTCCAACAACCCCAGGCCTGTTCCAGCAGCAGGCCAGCATCCAGTCCAGCAGCCCCAGACCCGTTCCAGCAGCAGGCCAGCATCCAGCGCAACGGCCCAATCTGCAAAAAAAAAGGGAGAAAGAAAAGAAAAAGAAAAAAAGGAAAAAGAGAAAAGAAAAAAACAAAAAGGCCCGAATTGCGTAGCCCGCTAGATTAAGCCTATAACTTTGGGCTTTTGGTAATCTTTTATCCTCGTTTTAAATTAGTCCGTATATTTAATTTTTGTTTCATTTCAATTTAATTAGTACTTTTAAATAGCATATTTAGAAATGTTATCACATTTATTTTGCCTATAACTTTGGGCTTTTGGTAATCTGTTATTTTCCCTTGTCCTCAATTATTGTCTCTTTGATTCAAATCTTGATCTATATAATAATTAAACATAATACATTAATCTCATACACATTTCACATTCCACTCAATGCATATGACCCTTAAATTTTCATTAATTACACATTTTCCCTAAACGTTAAATCTTTGGCAATTTAGTCCTCTAACCCGAAAATCATCAAATTAACCGTTTTCTAAGAATAAAATTATAGAAAAATATACTAGGCACTTTAACAGTCCATATTATGCATAAAATTCACTATCAAACCTTGAAATTTTGTCATTTTAACAATTCAATCATTAAATCAAAATCTAACAAAAATCACTTCACAAAACAATGAAATACCACAATCAAAGCTTTAAACACATAGCTATCATAAAAAAATTCAAGATTCATCAATGGGAACTTTAAAATTGTTAACAAATTCAAAAACAAAGCTACGGGCTAGCTAGACCTAGTTGCATCAATCTCAAAAACATAAAAATCATTCAAAACGGGATCAAATGCACATACCATGCAAGAAGAAATTAAATCAAAGCTTTTCTCCTCTTAAATGGTGAATTTTGGTTCTCAAATGACAAAGCATGAAGATGATAAATTTGTTTTCATCTTTTCTTACTTAAATTTCTTTTTAATTGTTAAATTACCACTTTACCCTTATCATTAATTAATAATTTCAATAAAACCATGCCTATGCACATCCACTAACTCTTTAAATGATATATTTACCATTAAAGTCCTTTAGTTTAAGATCTCAAAGCTATTGGATCCCTTTAACTAATAGAACTCAACTATTACCCTTTTTACAATTTAGTCCTTTTTACTTAATAAACTATGTAAACTTCAAAATTTCTTAACCAAATTTTTATACAACTCTAATGACTTAGTAAATATTCTATAAATAATATTTACGAGTTGACACAATGGAAATTTTTTAGTCTCGAAACCACTATTCTGTCACCACTAAAAAATGGGATTTTACAGAAAGGGTCCGATAATTTCTTCCTTCCTAAAGAACCTGAGGTGACTAGTCCTGCTTCTATTGAATAAACCAGTTAAGAGGGAGAAGAGGATTCAGAAAATGTTGCTGCCGTTAACCAACCAACTGAGGGAGCGAATTAATTTTCTTGTTGTAATTATATATGTCTCCTTTTCCATGATTGAATCAAAACTAGTTGAAACTTATCTTATTTTCCAGATTTATTTACCTTTGTTGCTTACCCTCTGATCCTTGCGGTTTTTTCATATTTTGTACTCATTTTAGCAGTTTGCAGATTCTCCTCCTCATCTTATACTTTACATAACTATCCATCAGCAGGAACCTAACTATACAACACAATATAACTAAATAAAAATTAAAGGGACTAAGCCAGATTTTACGTAACATGCACATAGGGATAACTTTCAAGATCTTACTTTCTGAGGATAAGCTAAATCGATACTTTAATACCACTAATTAATTCTCGCTTACTACCGTAATAGGTAAGAGATACAAATTAACCACTAAGATTTTGACTTCGTTGTGACACAAAAGATTAGGTTATATCTCCAAAATGAGAATTAAGAGACTTGTGTCTGACGATATTCCTAATCCTTTCAATTTTTTAGATACCTTAAAATATCTAAGGGTTAAAAATTTTATGATCTCATTACTAAGGCTATTTTAAAGATGAATAATGCTCACTCTATGAGGATGTTGAGTTTTTCAAGGGGAGAAAGAATTTGAGACATTGTCTTTGAAGAAGAATATGTTGATATTTCTCAACATATTCTTTTAATTTCAATTGATAAATATCAATGATAGTTTGTTATACCTGATATTATTCAAGTAGCAACTCTAGATCAAGACAATGTCGTTGAACCTCTCAATTAAGTAACAAACTCTACAACCTCAAGAACTAATGCCATTAAGAAGGTATACTAGAGAAAGAGTTATAATGGCTTTAGTGGCATATTTTGACCTTGAGCTACATTAAATGGATGTGAAGATTGTGTTTCTCAATGGTAATATTGGTGAGACGATTTATATGGCGCAACTAGAAAACTTTGTGTTCTGTGATGCAAAGTTAATGGTTTGCAAATTAAAGAAATTCATTTATGGGTTTAAGTAGATCTCCTATCAATGGTATTACAATATTTACCAAGTATTTATCTCATTTGGTTTTGAGATGGTTTTGGTTAATGGGATTAAGCATAATCTTAATCAATGCCCCAAGATTGATTTTGAGATTACAGAAATGCATAAGATTCCCTGCACGTTTGGATATTGCATACATTGTTGGGATGTTGTGTAAATATTTGAGCAATTTGAGTATGGATCATTGGAAAGTAACCAAATGATTCATGCATTATCTTCAGAAATCAAAACATTATATGCTCACATATTAGAAGTCTGATAAGTTAAAGATTGTCAGGTATACAAACTCCCATTTTAATGGAATATGAATGCAATTTTTTTTCACTAGGGTGCAAATTGTGACAATAAGTTGCAATAATTTATTCCAATACCAATAGGAGCAAATCAAATTCAAAACACATAGAATTTAAACTCATGGTTGTTAAAGTAAGAGTTTAGAGTGGTTAGGTGTCTATAAAGCATCTTAAGACGAACTTTATGATTGTGGATCCGTTTACTAAAGGACTATCACCCAAGGTTTTTTATGAGCACACTGCTCATATGGGTGTAATGTCATTTCAGGATATTCAATTTTGTGGGAGTTTGTAATTTTAAATGCTTTTCCATTATAGACACATTTCAGTTATTTTAGTTTATGGATATTAAGGTTATTTTCTATAGAAATAAGGTTTATTTGATTTATTCACACTTTGATTTTGGTAAGGCTTGATCTCACAAGGTTTAAGGAGCATCAGTTGGAAATAGACATGTTTAGATCAAATTGCAAGTAATTTCTATGCTACATATTCATACTTGATCTATGTCATTTATTTTTATTAATATGCGTGATCAAGGATGAATTTAGTTACAATATATGTAACAAAAGTCGACTTAGTTCTATGTTGACATAATTAACAAACGAGATTGTTTGGAATACCTTTAGGATATAATAGTAAAGTTTTAAGCTCATAAAGTTTTATAATGACATGTAATTATAGAGTAAATAGTATGTATGTCTATATATGTGGCCTAAGTAGGAGATTCTTGGGAAAATATGGACATCACATATATAATAAGAATAATTATATGTTATTATTTCATATCATAAAATGTTAGCAGAATTAGAAAAATATGTCAAATGTAATCGAAGATTAGGATTTTAGGTTGCTTTTCCAAAAATTTAGGGAAATAGGTTGTTTTTGGAGAGACAATAGAAAAATGCCTCCTGTTGGATATGTTTTTATCCCAGCTAAACGTGTCCCCATGGCGAGTTTCTTAAAATCGCAACCCAACCTTAACCCTACACCCGAGAATCATGGTGACTATCTATAAACGTGTTATCGTTTATATTAAAAATATCACACCAAAAAAAATAAGAAATTAAATTTGTAGTGTTCGCAAGTATACGAGTCAAATTGTAATACACTATATGTGTACAACAAAACACAGGAAGTATTCTGAAGATTGTACCTAAGGGAGGATGGAATAAATCTATAAAAAATCTCTTTACAATAATAAGTCTAAATAGTAATAGTTAAATAATATATTACAATAGATCATAAAATGGATTAATAAGAGAAATAATAACTAAAATAAATAAACAACAACAAATGGCTAATCAAATTAAAGCAGCAGGAAGATTAACTCATTTCAAGGTTTGTAATTAACTTCAAATTAGGGTTTTAGGATGGATTATCTATCAATTAACCAATTATTACCTCTCGGCCTCTAACTGATTAATCGATTGGTTGATACTCGTTTATCTCTTAACCTCACTTTCTCAACCAGGATAAACTACATTTTACTTGACCAAACTTATCTCCCGATCTCGTTTAACCTATTATTACTTCCTAGGTTTGCTAAGCCTAGGGTTTAAGAACACGTAATCTATACCAACTAATCCTCTCGAGAAACCTTAAATCCTCCGTTAATCACATCCCTATCCACTCGTTAATCTCCCCTAAGGGATTTAGGCACTCATGTTATTCATAATCTTAATCTCAATTGCATAAAACATGTAAAAAACATGATTAAATTGAAAGAGAAAAAAGATTAGAATAATCATGGATTTGATGTCGATTGAAAAACGGAGTAGTTAATCTCTCAATTAGAATAAAAAATGTCATCACTTGCAAAGGTAAATAACTAAAATACTTCAATATTATAAAATAACTCTTAGATCGAAATCAATTCCAAGAGGAAAGAACAAAGAGTTTATGAAAAACTAAAAGAAAACTCAATCTAATCCTAATCCTAAACTACGATGGTTTTGAAGGCATCTAAGACGACTTAGTTACATCAAACCCCTAAGGTATTATTTATAGGGTTGTTGGCAGCCTGAATTTGGTCTTCACACGTCCGAGGTCTTCATATAAATTCGATTGTGGAAACAAAAATAGCCCTGAAAGACTTAGGCACCACGTCGGCCCTGTGCCCTGCCATGCAATGCTTATAGTGCGGCACGATAAGCCTTTTGTGCGTTTTATGGTTCGTTCCATGCTTTGACAACTTGAAAAAGCTTGTGGATCACTCGTACCTTGCTCCCATATCAATTGGGCCTATGATTCATCATCCTACACACTCACTTTAACACACTAGCACTACCTAAGGCCTGTGTTGGCCTAAAAGGTTAGAACACACAAAATGTGTTAAAAAACACTTATTTTACTAATATTTAATCCTAACTAATAAATACTGAAAACATAATATAAAAATACTAAATTGGCTAGAAAACGAGCTTCTGAAGTGCAAAAATAGACCGAAATTACTACTATATTTGACGATAAGTCAAATACCCTTATAGTTAAGTCTTTGATTGTCCTCGAGCAAACTAAATAAAAACCAAATAAAAATCGAAAACAAACTAAACTAAAAATGAAAAATAAACATGCAAGAAAGAAAAATGTACTTGAGCTAACTTGATACATGAAATTTGATAGAAATATATTAACAAGATAATGTAAATAAAAATACAACTCTAACATGATATACAATGGACTCACAACTTCTAAAATTAAACTGGTTAGTTCAATAAATTACAAAGCAAATAAATAAAAGAATGTTAAGTATAGGTTTCCATCAAAACAAATATACAATTATTTTTAAATGAATATAAGTGGTAAAAATATCAATCCTTGGCACAATTTCATCTACATAAGCACTACCTAAGTCACATAGGACTTTTCAGCTTGTAACATTCTACGACTTAGGTTGGTTTGGAATTCAAAGAACAAGCTCGACAAAATGGCTAAGCACGAAAGTAGTTTGGCATGTGATGTTGTCTTCGACACTCCCCCAATTGTACATGTAGCTCACCACCTTATATTCACTTCTCTCACATTCCTTAACTCTCCATTTACTAAGGTGTCATATTGTATTCATGAGTACAATCGTCCGAGCTCATATTTTTTTGAACAAATGTGAGCGTACTTTTTTTCCAACTCACTTTGCTTTTATATATATTTTCATTGATATTTTCTCAGTTGGTATTTTGCCTTATTTTTATACAAGCTCAATGAATCTTATACTTACTATACCAAACAATTCCTTAGTTCACTCTTTATTTTTTTTCTTTTGAAACAACCACGATGTATCTACCTAATCCATCAATATCAATGCCTGGACGTTAAATTCATGCAAGGACCAAGAAATAAAGGATCAAATAGAATATTCTTTAGACTTAATGTTTCATTCATGGTTCATCAAGAAAATAGATTAAGGCTCAAAATAGGTGCTAGGGAAAATATTTACGGAATAGCATTTTGGCTTGAAAAATATTCTACCAAACAATGCCTCAGGTTGTCCCTAGGTAATTCTATACATGGATTAAATCAGACAAGTCTATCAATTTCTACAACCTACAATTTAGTTAAACATGCAAGCTATTTATATACCTATTTACCATGTGGTATACTTAACGCCTTAAATTTATTCAAAGTGTAATAAATTGAACTAAGTAGTCTAAAATTAAATAATTTAGAATCAATTAATATCAAACTAAATTTACATTTTATTTGAGAAAATCCTATGAGCATGCTCCTAACCAGTCACTTGTATATCTACAAATTCAAGCATATAGAAAACATACAAAATTAAAAATTAAAAAACTACTAAAAATAAAGGAAAATAACAGAAAAATTTTAAAAATTTTCCTAAGTCACCCCAACACTTTATTTGGCACATTGTCCCTAATGTGCAATAAAAATATAAAGGAAAGAGGTTGCCAGATTGGCGTGATTCGTGCAGCACAGTTGGTGGGACTACTCCTTTCATTTTTGGCTCAACATTACTGTGCCTTCAAAATTTTGGGGTTCCTACTATAAAATACTAAAAATCTAATTAATAAAAATCAAAACAAATGAATAACAATCATCCTAGATAAAAAATAAAGTACACTGTCTAATTTTTTAAAAAAAATTAAAAATTGTTCAGAACTAGTCGGACTCAGGCTCCGACTCCTACTTATTATCTTCCTCATCGCTCGAAGGTGGAAATCTCACGAACATGTCTGGTAGTGGTGTTGGTGTCGGCCATCCATTTTGTTGCACAAGGCGACTCATAATATTGCCCATGTCTTACATCTAATGCATTTTCTATTCGGAAATTGACATGTTCATCAATCATTTCATTTGTGATATTTGTGCTTTAGTCCTCCTTTTACCAGGCCTTTGGGGATCCCTCCTATGCTTTGTTTGCTGTTCGGAGTCCTAATTTTGCTTTCTTTAGAGTTCAATGAACTGGTTGTACATGTTGCCCCCAATTACGTTCCTCATCGGTCGCATGAATGGTTCGACAAGAGACAAGAAAACTTCAACTCATCTACATAGGGTTGTGATCAAGTGCGGAAAAAACATACTTTGTTTGTGACTCTATATGCACTTCATCATCTCTTCGTAGCTCCAATGGTTGATGCAAATCTAGTCTTTCTATAATATCAAATAAAGCATAATCGCTCTATATGCAGTGATGTCAGAAGTATTGTGTGTAGGTTGTCACACCTCAAAATTGGGCCTAGTAGTTTTGAGGGTAATTTAGGGATTTTAGCTCTAGTGTGCTTGGAAATTTCGTAGCATGGTAAACCAGAAATGTCTTCATCTATGGCATTTAGAAGATTAAAACAATTTTTGAAAATAATATTCTAAAGACCTTTAATTTTGAATAGAGGACTACTTTGAAAAGAGGGTGAAAACTAGGAGTACTATAAGGGTTAATCTACCAAAGTTTAAAAATTAACCTGTTTTTTTCCCCACCTACATAAAAATCATGAAACATTTTCCCTTCTCTTTGTTTTTGCTGTCCCTTGCATTTCTAAGCATCATTCACTTATTTTCTCTTCCAAACATCAATTCTTTTTATTCCTATCAACTTACAAGTGTTAAATCTCTATAGAATTCCTTAAACAAGAACACCATTGATTTTCCCATTGCATAACTTGTGAGTTTTTTTGGATTTCCAACCAAATGTTAATTTTTCTCCCATCGAAGGTAACGATTCGATTTCCTATTAGTTTTAAATGGAATCTAGTCTTTTAAATATAGTTTTTACCTATTGAATCGAATGTTTTGAATAAAAGCCAAAAATTAAGTCATTAATGGTAGGTTTCGAGATTTAAAGGGAAAATGATTTTCAAAGTGTTTTTCAACTTGTTTTTATGTGATTAGCAGGTTTCTAAACATTCCTTAAAGTTTAATTAAAGAATTCTAAGGTTTTATTGAATTTTCGTGAAAATTACCATAGTATGTCAAAATTTTGAAACCATGAATCTGTATAGTTTTGAGTAATTGGAAGGTTGGGAATTATTCTTGGCCGTTTAATTAGTCGATTGGAATCAGGTTTATGTGATAAGAACGAGTAACTGTTGAGATTTTTGTGTTTCCACTAAGCTTATCAAAATTTTAGTTTCATAAGAATATAGCTTCATTGGTAACCCGAACTTGGAGACCCCAGCACGACATTCTGTGAGTACTTTTGATTTCAACTTCCCAACACCAATTTTCTACACTTGAAACACTTATGTGGGTATTCCATCTAATTACACTAGTGGAAAATCCGCAAGTAGTATTGGTTTTAATGTAGGGATTACAAAAATGGAGGATGTACTTCCTACAACTTACATCGGCGAAGGGACATCCAACCCTAGACACTTAACTACGGTTGATAAAGAAGAGGAAGCTGAGAATGAAGAAAATAAAGGGGGAGCTAAGAACAAAGAGGGATCTAAAATCGATGATGATCTAATCTAGGAGTAAAGGCTGGATGGTTCGAAAATTGCATTAGTTTTTGAACCGGAGGTCATTCTTACTGAACTAGAAGGGACTGGTTCTAACGGTGAAGGTTTGAAAAATGCTGGAAGAACCCATCTAGATTTTACGACATATATAGCTCTACCCCACATGCTTAATGTCAACCTTGATGTTGAAGGTGTATTAGAATTTCCAAAACTTCCTCATAGAAGACTAGGTCATGAGAGTTCTACGAATTTCGACCATTACAAGTTGGAATGGAGTTTTCCTCCAAAGGTACTTTCTTTGTTGCAATGAAGCGGTATAACTTAAAGCATAGGGTAAACTTCTATGTTATAAAATCCCAAGTCAAAAAATATGAGGTCAAGTACGCAATGTGTGACAATAGATGTCCGTGATAAATTATAGCATTTGTGAGAAAAAAGACGGGGTTCTGAACAGTAAAGAAATATAATGCTTCTTGTACTTGTGTTATTGTAGGTACATCACAGGAGCATCCTAAATTGGATTCTAACTTGATCTCTGACATTGTCTTACGTATGGTGAAATACTTTTGTTGTTGCAGGTAAGTTATAAGATCATTCAAAATTGGATTCTGGCATGATCTCTAACATTATCTCTCCTATGGTGAAAGTGTGATCTAGAATTTTGGTGCCGGTTTTGATTGTCAATATCTGAAGTCAATACAATTACACCATGTCATACTAAAAGGCATAGGTTTCAATATAGAAGGGTATGGAAAATATGCATAACAAGTGGGATAAATCATATAATGATTTCTGGTAATGGTGCAAGGTATTGAATTAGTACGTACTTGATATCATCATCTATCTACAAATGGAACTTGTGTATAATGGCAATCGAATTGTCCAAGTGAAAATAATATTCCATCTTCTTTTTTTTGGACATTCAAGCTATATATTGAAACATTTTGGTATTATAAGTCATTAGTCCAAATTGACAGCACATTCATGTACTGGAGATATGAACATCACTTGCTGCTAGCTATTGTATAAGATGGTAATCAAAAAATTTAGGCAATAACTTTTGCAATTGTTCAAAGAGAAATCGCTAATGCGTGGGATTTCTTTTTAACTAATTTGAGAAAACATCTTTTATCGCAACCCGGTATATACATCATTACTTCTAGGGCACCCGGAATATAGGTTGCAATTGATCGACGTGGAAGCCTATGGGATCATGCACACCATAAGTAGTGTATACCTTATATCGAGTCAAATTACATGGGCCAATTTCATAAGGATGCTGAGTGGCGCCATGTTATTAAAATGGGTACGTAGTAAATATCATTTTCTATATCATTCTTTAACATATACATTGTTTTCATACATTGATATACTCTTTATTTTCTTTGACATGTTACAAGCTTATCCAACATCGATTCCATGAAATTTTAGAGAACTTGCAGGCTATAAATGAACGCGGTGTGAAATACCTTGACGGGATACCCAATGAACAGTGGAATGCAAAAATTTCGTATTGAAGGGGACGCGTCATTTGCTGGTAACGTCAGTGGTCAAAGAAACATATTCCTGCTTATCAGCCTTGTTTCCAAAGTGAGCGGAAAAATATGTTGGATAGATAAAGGGAAACCACATTTGGTGCGAGGAAGTGATAAAAGATATTACAAAAAATGCAGAAAAAGTGAACTCTATGTCTGCAGTGTGTCACTTATATCTTAATCAAATATTTTGTGTTATGGGGTTCTATAGACTCGAAGAAAGTATTATCAAGGGATTATACCATGTATACTTGAGACACAATACCTACGAAAGTGAGAGATTTCAAGCACTTCTTTTTCCAAGCGGACAAGCAATTGTTGTATGTACCCCGGCACATCTAGATTGTATGAGCTATGTTGATGAAGTGTGCAAACTAAAACACATATATAAAGTATGGAAATATGAATTCCCACCTATCCCAAAAGAAAGTATGTGATCATCTGTTTCGAGTGCTTTATTCGAGTTGCTACCAAATATTAAGTTGCGTCGCAAGCCAAAAGGTCGACTTAATTCTAGTCGAATACATAACAATATGGATATTCGAGAGAAGATAGATCAACCGAGGTTATGTAGTTATTGTAAGAACCATAGGCATAGAAGGACAACATGTCCACACTTGGAGGGAACATTGAGGAGAGGATCGAATTAAAAAATTTATTCATTTATTCATTTTTTCCATTTTTGGGTAAATTGTAAATAAGTATATTATTTATGTTAAAATACAATATAATCCAATATAAAAAATTGTTTCCATTTTTTTTGTAAATTTTGAATAAGTATATTATTGATGTAAAAATACAATGCAATACAAATAAATTTTTTTCATTTTCTTCGTAAATTGTAAATAAGTATAATATTGATGTAAAAATAATAAACAAATACTTTTTTTATAAAACATGAATAAGTATATTATGGATGGAACAATTTAATACAAACTAAATGATGATTTACATGAGAAAAAATTAAAATGAAAAAAATCATCTCCATCTTCGGCCCCAATGTATGCCACAACCCAGTGGGTGTCGGTTACGAGGATGATTTCGTTGTGGTTGGGGTTTTGGCTCATCATATTCATCTTCATCTTCACCTCCATCTCCACCTCTATGATCTTGATCTTGATATTCATCTCCAACATTTTCTTCATCTTCATTTTGTTCTTTCATGTTGGAATGTTTTTGCATCCTAGGTTCCCATTGTATATCATCGATGGGGGTGTTTGTGACACTATCAATGGAGAATTATATGGTGTTGGATAACCTGGTTGTGGATAGAATGCTGAAATTGTAGGCAATGGAGGATACATTGGTTGTTGTTGTAAGTAGTGGTGTGTAATATGCTCCTAGGGATGGAGGTGTTGCAAAAAATATTCCTAGAGAATGTGTTGATGCATGATATGATGGTGCATAGTGTGGTGCTAGTGTAAAAAACATGGGGTTAGTAAAAGCACCAAAAAAATATAAACCATATTGACGGGAGGTGGTGCACCCACCAGTATAGTATTTGGTGTTAAAGCTGAAGATGATGAACTCAACGCATGTACTCCTGATCCCAACCTTATGTGGGGTCGTGTTGGCCTTCTAAAATGAATTTGTCTACTCCTTTCCTCCTATAGTAATAGATATGCTTTATCGTGAATTCTAAACTATGTCATGTAATCTAAAGAGGTTGCAAAATCTGCTCGAACAATTGGTTTGCACATAGGTATGAAATTGTACCTAAGTTACTAGGTGTAGATATATTTGGCATGGAATTTAGGCCAATCTTCATTGGTTCTCCCCCGCAAGTCGATCTCGTTAAGTTCATCGAGCTCCTAGGGTGACATCGAAATACTTTGTATAAACTAAAACTAGCACATCACTCAATCAGATTTGTGCATCTCAACCATTACAAAAACTATCAGTGACACTTTAACATTCCAAATATTGTGATTCGCCAAAAATTCGACCGGGATGCATTCTTAAATTTTCAGATCAAGTATGACATCCATTCAAACTACAGTACGAAATTATAAATTTTATTATGTACCTAATATTAAATTTCAAATCCTTACGTAAATATTACATAATTGAAATTTTCAAAAACTAACATCGACTTCCTATCGTTGATCTAACAATAGTCGGGTATCTTCGAGCTCGTTTGGTATACCCAGATGACTTCCGTCATTGTTTCTCAAATTCAAATAATATGTTATTTCAAAAACATAATAATGAATAGTAATAATATGATAATTGTATTATTAAATTAATTTTGCCTTATTATGAGTGGGAATTGATAAGGGAAGTTTATCATGTCCATGACTAAAGAAGGAGTATACAACCACCAATTTTATTTTTTGTGCTTTCGTTGCCCGACACATCTCTGGGTACAATGTAGCCAACACAGTTGATCCCCAATTGAGTCCCCTGGCTTTTTTTAAGTCGACTAATTCTAGGAGCCACCTTAAATGTATTAGATTTCGTGATTTATCTAACATTAGAAGACCCTCAATTAACCTCAATATGAATGCTCGAGCGAATTGTTGTCTTTCAACTGCACTAGAGGAGTTTTGAGATATGAGAAATTTTCTTCTAACCATTTTATTTCTATTCAGCTACTAATAAACTTTTCCGACACATTGCCTAATAGTTCGTAGCAGATTGCGCTCCAATTGCCAACACGCACTACTCTCATAATGATTGGCCTATCAATCTGTAAACTGAGTTGTAATGCTACACCCTCAAGTGTAATTGTACACTCACTATACGGAA
The DNA here is from genome assembly GCF_007990345.1 of Gossypium hirsutum. Lineage (NCBI taxonomy): Eukaryota > Viridiplantae > Streptophyta > Magnoliopsida > Malvales > Malvaceae > Gossypium > Gossypium hirsutum. The sequence goes on along the minus strand of NC_053438.1, from coordinate 58,244,820 downwards.
GATGGAATGTATGTGTCTTGGGTCTCCATCTTTCCAGCAAAGCGCTAATAAGTGTGGACTCCAATTTAGTCCCCCGAGCATACAAGACACATGCAAGAATCCTACCTCTTCCAAGTGTTGTTCAATAACATGCGGTGGCCTCGCACTTAGATTGTGTATACACGTCTCAATAATTCGATTTTCGATCTCATTATATAAACATATAAAATTTAAAAAATTAATAATATTAACAAATTAATAATTATATTAATTAAAAGAAAAAATGTAATAATATTTTCTTACTCTTTGTAATCGAACCCTGAAAAAATGTTTTTGATCCAAACGAATAAGAGGCATTAACATTTTTAAAATTTTTAAAATTATGAAAATCAAATAAAATCAAAGAAATTACAAAATAGAAAATTGAAACAAGAACAAATTTGAAAGAAATTGAACGAAAAGTTGAGAATAAAATAGTTGAGAGAATAGGATTGAAAGAAAAAAAAATAAGTTGGGTATATATTGCAAATAAACTAGCCATTGAAAAAAATTGTAGCCGTTTGAAAAAAAATTTTGACCACTGGAAAATTTACGGGGAGAAGAACGCATCCAACATTAGGCATTTTTGTATTCTCTCTTCAAAAATGGCCTATTTTCCTAAATTTCTAGAAACATATTTTAAAATCCTAATTTTCGTTTAAATTCAACGTGTTTGCCTAATTCTACCTAAAATGTTAGTCAAAATTAAAAGTGATCTAATTTGGTTAAGATTTAATGGGCTTTAGTTATTAAATAAAGTATGTGTCAAATATGTGTAGATATTCTAGTAACGAATCTCTAATTGATGATGAGCGAATTCAAAATTAAGGTTATTGTCCCCAAATAACACATTCATAACTTTTTTGACATCCCATCTTCAGGAAAGAAAAGAGAGAGAGCCATATTTTCTAAATTACTTGTGTGTTAATTTAGAAGATCAAAACTATAAGACTTGACGATCTCAAAATATCAATGGATTTAGGTACGCTTCCACTTTTAGTTTTTTTCTTGATTTATTCTTGATGATCTGACAAGATATATCATAGTCTATTAAGTTTTATATCAAATTTTGCTTTATGGTTTAACAGCGACCCCTCCATTTGTTTTCTTATCTTCATGAAAACTTTGTTGCGATTTGGTTTCCATGTTGCTGCTTAGAATTTTTGGGTTTGCAAAATTGATGCTTTTACTAGAGAAACTAGTACTAAGATGCTTGTTAATTTGGCATCCATGGGTTATTATTGGTAACTCTAAAAGAACTACTCTCCTAAATAAGTCTAATAAGCTTGTTGGAGATAAAGTAGTTTATGCTCTTTCTTAAGGGTTGAAAGTGATGCATGATTTTTTATGATGAAGAAGACTGATTGTCTCAATTGGAGAGACTCTTAAAGAGTTAAAATCTAGCTCTACCATTGTTGTCACAGCACAAACCAAAATAATTGCTGAAAAAGTAATAAAGTAAAATAATGTTTTTGCTTATAGACTTGCTTTAGACAAAAATCCTTTGCTTATGAAGTTCATTATTGAATTGAAGAATATTAGACTTGGGTAATGGGTATTATACTTTTTCTAGCTTGAATAATATTTAAAATTTTAGTTTTGAGACATCCTTTATTTAAAATTCCATATGATAACCTATTTGTTTCCACACATCCTTTCTTTATTACTTCCCTTGAAAAACATGTCAAACAAATATAAGTGAGGTTGAATTCAAAATCTTATTTAGTTGTCTAAGTTAAAAGTAATATAATACAAAAATCTAGTGAAACAAAGTGTAGGAATGGTACGATTTACAAAAATCAAGAGAAATGATGTCATCTTCAACTGAAGTGAGAATTGGATTGAAATCATTTATCCAACAAAGGATTGTCGAAGCTTGAATAGGTTTAGAAGATAATTTGACAAAGTTTTGTCACACATTTCAATTGAAAGGATTTAATATTATGAGTTAGAGTTTATGATTAGAGGGTTGAGGGGTGTTTCATGTATTTATAAGAGAAACATTACACTAACCTTGACAGATTAGAGTTTATTTGTACAAGATTTCATAAGGAATCTTTTAAAAGGTCATAAAAATGGTGTATCATTTCTAAAAGAATATGTTGAGGTATGCATATGGACAAAACAATATTTAATAAAATCTAATTTTAAATGAATAATTATTTTTAAAATTTAAACTATAAGTCATTTTTATTATTTATCATGAATTTTTAACATAAATTAATCAAATATTATTAAAGGTAAAAATTGATTTTAAAACAAAACTATTGAACTTAAAAATATAAATTAAAAATCATTTAAGTAACTTTATAATCAAAATATAGATAAATAATTAAATAATAGTATTTGTTTCTTTCTTTCGTTCTTTCATTCTTTTCTTTTCTTTTTTTTTTTTTGAAGGAAAGCCAACTTTCATTAATCCACAAAACACAGAAGCAACCCAAATCAAGAAAGGGAAAATTAAAACCCAAGCCGATATGCTTACCTATACACCCAGTTCTAAGTCCCTATTTCTTAATAGGTATTAAAGTAGCATCAAAAGACATACTCAAAATACAATCTAGAATATGATTAAAAGCAAAATGGGTTGCAGATGATAAGGCCACCCTAGCGAGACCGTAAGTTACCCTATTTGTTGTCCGTTGAATTCGTTGAAAGGACACATGTTGAAACTCAACATTAAACAATCCTATAAAATCGAACCAAAATTAGAAATATTAAAATTTTGTGAGTATAAAGAATTTATAGCATTTAAGCAATCCGACTCTAGAATAATATAGTGTTTTTGCAAGTCATTTAGCCACTATAATGCTTCATTGATGAACATAGCCTTTGCCTTGTGGAGCTTGACCTGGTACTCAACCCAACATGCATAAACACCCTATGCTCATCACGCAATAGTGCCGCTAAACCCATGGTCCCATTCTCATGAAAACAAGTCATGTCCGTATTACATTTCAACCAGCCAGCTGCTGGTATCGACCAACGCTGCACAGTAACAGCTCAAGCTGGTGGACAAGATACAATACGTTCAATCGCCTGTTGATTTTCCATTCATTCCTCCAAATATCGATCATCAAAGGCCACACCCTACATAGCAATGGACTACTCATTTTTCCAACAAATTCGATTTTAGAATAACCATGTACTAGACAACAGTGTGAGTTCCCTCTCCATTAGAGCTTCCCTACCATGTGTTAAAAAGTACTCAATAAGGGTAGTAACAGAGGTATGCCAAATTAAAATATCAACATACTGCCACACCTCAATAGTTCAGTGGCACTTAGGAAACACATGATTCATTGTCTTGACCTGATCGCAAGATAAACATAATGGATCAATATTACAACCCTTCTCTAACAAACGAGCCGTATATGGGAAGAAATTCCTTAAGCAGTGCCATACAAAGTCCTACACTTTTGAGGGAATATGGGCATTCAAAACACGAGGTCAACTTCCAGCAACAAGACTCTATTCCAAATGCAAGAAAGACTTTACAACAAGCACATAACAAGATGTAACAATGTACCTACCATGCTTGATGAAATGCCATATGAGTTTATCATTAGGCCATTGTTAGCTAATAGGAATATTCATTACATGAGCCATATCCAAAGGCATGAGAAAGCCCTTAAGAAAAGTTTTATCCCAAGCCACCCCATCACATTGTAGTAAATCCTTTTCCCCTAAAATTTTCATGCCCAACAACGAGGAAGACGTAATATAGAAATCTCTATCATCCATAAGCCAAGGATCTTGAAAAACTTGTATGCCTGCCCCATTACCAAAACACCAGCATATACCCTTCGAGAGTAACCCCTTAGTTGCATGCAAGCTTCTCCACACGAAAGAGGGGTTTTTCCCTTCCATCACTTTTAGAAATCTACAATGGGGAAAAAACTTCGCTTTGAACACCCTAGTTGATTAGAACTTCGGAGAAAAAATAAAACACCACCTTTTTTTCCTAACATGGCCAGATTAAAAACAATGCAAGCTTTGAAAACCCATGTCGCCGAACTTTTTAGGTACACAAAGATTGTCCTAAAATGCCCAGTGAATCTTTCTTCGAGTTATTGTCACACCTCGAAATGTTGAAGTTAAGTTGGAAAGGTGAAATTGGGGGCTAATTTGAAAAGCTTACAAATTAAACGACTTCTAGTATAAATAAAAAGAAATGGAAGAATGGTTGTGGAAAGGTTGGATTTCAACCTTGGTTCTGTTGAGTTTAAACTAGGATTATTTTTAGTAGGAGACATGATGATTATGGGCGTGCACACTTGGCTGTTGAATTTAGGATTGGTGAAGGAAATGAATGAGTAGTATATAAGGGAGAGATGTTATTCTCAGGCAGGGGTTCATTCATCCTCTTCATTGATCTAGTTGAAGGAAGGAAGTTAAAGTTGTACATAATTAACTGATAATTTATCAAGCTAGTAAGCTTTTTAACCTTTTTCTGTTACAATTTTTAGTTGTCCATCAATTTTTTTTGTATTGGATAAAGTTGTGGATAATCATTTTAGAGGCCTCTGTATGTAAACAAATTCTGATTATTATGATGATGAAATGTCTTCGTGAAAGACTGAAATAGTTGTTATGTTTTGTAAGTTGCTGGAGGTTCGGGTAGCAAGGGAAAAATCTAAGAAGAAGGTTTTGGCGTCAACTTCCAAGTGAGTTGTCATGTTTTGTAAGTTGTTGGAGGTTCGGGTAGCAAGGGAAAAATCTAAGAAGAAGGTTTTGGCGTCAACTTCCAAATGAGTTCTAGAACTTATTTCTTAGACCATTATTCTTGTAACACCCTATACCCGGTCTGATTTACTAGAACCGTATATAGGATGCCACAATATTTAAATAGTTAACAAAAAATTTACAATTGGCAAAAACCATACTGAACATACTTTTTATTTGTTTATATTCTTTTCTAAGTTAAAAGATTTTGAAGGAAATGTTTATTAATTACAATAGATTCTCAAAAGCGATATATGACATTACAACTTAAATCTTTGTTAAACTAGACTTAATCTTGGCATAGAATACTATTCCCCAAATTCCCAAGAGTCCCCTCTATATGCATAATGTCATTCTTCGAACTGCCACCATGGCGCATTCCTAGCTTGGTCCCTCCTGGTGAACTGGATTAATTCTAAGAACATGCATTACAAATAGATGCTTGTAAGTTCAACGAAACTTTGTCAGTCTTAACCAATATTACCTTTAAACGTTGTTGTTGAATTCCTCTACTTAAAAATTCTAGACATCCTTTTTGATTTTGGCGGATACTTTTCTAATTCCTAGCAGATTACTATATGCCAACCTATGCACTTAACCCACTTATTCACATTTCGCTCGATTAGTGGATCACAGACTTCACACCTTATTGCGGATCCTATTTCACAATCTCTTTGAAGATAGAAGTTGGATACATTCCTCAAAATGATATATATTTAGATACTACTCTTGGCGGATTCTTATACTAGCTCTAGCGGCTGTCAGGATGCCAGTCACACCGTATCTTAAAATCAATCCAGACAACGAAATTATTTCGATGAATGTAATATTTTAGATCATCCAAAAGAATCCCAAATGAATTCAGTACATAATATGAGAATTCTTATGTTTGGCGGACACTTACACCACCTATAATTCTAGATACACCAAGCTTTTTGTCCAGGCGGATTACAATGGTGGGTTAATCAGTTGGGTATGATGTTCAGAATTCTTTCAAAAAATGCCTTAAAGACTTAACCAGATTTCGCTACAAAGCCAGACTAACAACTCACCAGTTAGGTGTTAAGTGGCATTACAAAATTTTTCATACAAGCTTTTTAGATCACTTGCCACTGAGGCTGCCCAAATAATACGTCACATAAGCTTTTCAGATAAATCACCACAAAGGCTTCCCAAATAACTTCGCCACTAAGGCTTCCTAAGTAATACGCCACATAGGATTTTCAGATGATTCGCCACAAAGGCTCGGCTTGGTTTTCCTTCAAGGCACCACATAAATTGTCATGTTTGGCTACATGGATTTTCCTAAACTCAACATCGCTTGAGGTTTGCCCATCATCGTCCCTAGGACACACAGAAACCCTAGTAGACAAATATTTATCATCCATCATTTCCAAAATGTGCCATGGCCATGGTCTTTCCACATATCTGCCACACTGGCCTTTTGTTGTGTTTATTATCCCAACATAATACATTTTTTCCATATTAGCCTTTGTGTTTATCGTCCCAACGAACGTCATCAAAGCACTATTACGGGTTCCATTATCATATCACATATTTTCTTGACACTCTGCCCGAAACCCCTTATCACTAACTATACTTTTTCATGCATCATTCAATTAACATAATGGACACATTAACAAATATTTCACTCATACCCATAACAGAATCATACTTCCCAACACGTAATCTCTCAAGCATGCTTACCATACATCGTCATATTCATGCAGCACATTGTACACTTTATTATATATATACAGATGCTTCAGAAAACATACACACACACAGATACATACAACAACTCCCAAAGAAGATATGCACAACTACATGGACATCAATCATACAAAGAATCATCATAAAATAACATACAGGAGTTGGGTTTAGAGACTCACTAGAGACCCATCTTTACCTCGGCCCAGAACTTCTGTTTTGATCGTCCTTCTCAATTCAACAACAGTTTCTGCTTACAAGATCATGGAATTTCCATTAAAATCCTTATTTACAGATAGTTTACTGACGTTTCAACTACATGTAACCCCCATACAGGGTCTTCCACTCACACCCTAATGTTCTTACGTCTTTTTAACATTCTTACTCTTTAACAGTTATAACATAAAAAGTTATAAGACTTACCAGAAGGTTGAATCGTCCACTGATTAAACAAAATATTAGCTCTAGCTTAATGAATAAGAAGAGAACATTTAGGTTAGTAAGAAGGAGAAAAATGTAAAGCAGAAAGAAAAACCATTTGGAATGCCTCCTCCTTTCACTATATCTATACACTATTGGTCCCCATTTTTTGGATTTTGACAAGTGATAATGCTTATTGAAATTGTTCCCTAATTTCCCTACAAAATCCAAGGGAAGGTAAAAAAAATCTAACAAAGATCTACGTTACTGTTTAACCAATCATGGGGAGGGTTATATCAATTCAGTTGACTCCCAACTAATCCCGTTGCAAAAACTAACTTGAATAGTGCTCATGCAAATCGAGCGTACTATACCTTGGCGGTGACTCACATATGGCGTGATCTTAAAGACAATTAAGTCTCCTACAACTTTCTCATACACTTGATAGGCAATTTATGCTCAGCCAAAACTTTGGGGCGTACTCTTTCTTAGGTATACTATTTCCTCACTTAAAGATACCCTGTAATTAAATCCTTAGATACTACCAACGGGCGGATACTTTAACACTAGCATGCACCAATACTCTAACTCGTCAGCAAGCCAGCAGAGTAGTGAATTATGCTACCATAGTGCGCCAAAACAATTAACATGCATACCTCACTCACCTTTTTGGATTTTCCATTTTTAGGTTGTGTCAATTCTTTTATCATAGTATCCTGTGTTGGACATGCTGGTTGAGTATTGAGCAAATGATGCGTCATCTTATGGTTGAATGATGTGTAATTGATGAATTACCTTATAAACTTAATATTAATGTATCCTGAGGTATGTTGTGTTGATATGAAAGTGTATGAAATGTTGGTGTAATGTGTGTTGTGTATAAACGGTAGTGTTGGTAGAGTGTCTGTGTATGAAATGCATGTATTTGATATGTGGAGTGTGGAAGGTTATTTTGGTGGATGAAAGATGAAGAAATGTCACATTGTGCTGTCTATGCCTTGTTTTATCTACCTTTGCGAAGGTTTGGATGGATAGTATGGAGAATGTTTATGCATGGTTTTTGGTTTTACAGAGGTTTGGTTGGATTGTACAGAGATATATACGCAAATGAATATGATACCTCAGCGTGGGTTCTATGAATATATAAGACTCTGCAAAGTCTAAGGCTTTGAGCCAATATATTTAAGCAAGTCCATGGCCATGGCATATGAAAATTATGAAAGATGTAAAAGTCCGTCAAGACTATCTTATATATGGAAGTCCATCGGGACTATCTTATATGTGAAAGTATGTCAGAACTATATTATAAGTGGAAATCTGTCAAGGCTAAGTTACAAATAAGATTTTGTAAAGATCGAACGCAGTTGATTAAATTGAATCATTCTCTAGGATGTGAGAGTAAGTAAGAAATGGTGTCTTTGAAAATAATATACCAACTATAAGTAATCCAACTCGTGGGTCATAAATAGTAGGCCAATGAGATTGGCAAACTATCCTGGTTTAGAAAGTCAGACCTTAATTCAAAATCATAAAGTGCCATTTTATTAGAATTCTGCTAATACGAGGTATGGATAACTCACTAAGTTCATATGAACTTATGTTTGTGACATTATGTATTGCAAGTAATAAGGGAATTCGATAGTTCGTGGAGAGACCAGACCAGAATCCATCGTGATTGGGCATTTGTGCTTTCTAGTCATAATATGCATATAGCCGGGTGAGCTGAAAGCAGAGTCTCAATGTCAAAGTCTTATTTGTAACTAGTTTTAATAAGAGTATTATTTCCTGTAACACCTCTAACCAGTCTCCGTCATCGGATTAGGGGTATAGAGTATTATAGTACAATTTAGAACAATCAGAATATTTGATTTCAAATCAAACATTTATTCAATTGAAATGATAACAATCATTTACACATTCCATTTATAGCATACAATACACTTACGGGCCTTAAAACAATCTTACGGGGCCCTAAAAATATTTTAGGAACATTTTAGGATCAATTTGAAACAAAACAAAAAATTTTGGAAAAACTTGAAAATTTTGGAAACAGGGATCACACGACTGTGTCTTAGACCGTGTTACATACTAACTTGAGACACACAACCATATCATGGACTGTGTCTCAGACCGTGTGAAACCTGTACCTAAAATAATAATGACACATGGCTATGCAGGGTGGTCTTGTGTGGCACGTGACCGTGTGACAGCTCGTATCCCAAGTCGTGTGCTTCTTAAAATGACCCTAAAACAAGCCAAAGCATTAACCTATTCTTGCACCAAAAACCATACCATTTCCAATCATTTTCACATGACCAAAACACTTTAAAACATACCAAACCCAACCAACTTAGGTGCCTAACCAATATGCCATCAATTGACACTACAATTCAACACATCAACTTGACTCAATTCAACATTTCAAGTTCATTCATTAAGCGTAATTCATATTTATCAAATAACAATTTCAAGCATACCACTCATTGGTACCACAATTGAACAAACTTAAAACAAACCAAGTTATCAAATCAACATTCATGCCCTATTACATGCCAAAACACACACATATCATTTAATCTAAACGTCTATCTAATATACCCTCATTGGTACCACAATTTAACATCCAAAGCAATTCAAATCTAATGACATAAATTCATACCTTAAGCTTACATCACACATCTACCATTAAACCACTTCATTCACATTTCAATGAACCAAAGGCCATCTAAATCTCAAGGCATTCACAAGTGACCAAAACATAAAAACTCTTATTACATGTCATTTATAACTGTTAGCCAAAACAAACAAAACTACCAATATGACGAATGGATAGTGTGATTGTGCTCTTACGTGATTTCAACCGATCGAGCTTTTCGATGATCTACAAGAAAAAAATACCTAATGTAAGCCAATAATGCTTAGAAAGCTCGTATAAATCTTAAATGTAAACTTACCGAATAGGCTAAATTTATGTAATTCATAAATAATTCCTTTGACATGCTTAAGAGATTATCCATTTCCTATTACAACATCAACCTTACAAGTTAGGAAGTACAATAATGAAAGATCAAACATTCATCCATATCAAGGAACATATAATGGAAGCAAATCCATATACATAACATTCATCACATCTCTAATATGTATCATTCACACCTTCAAAGCTTTTATGTCAAAAATTTCCATTCCATTTATCATAGTTTCATAACATTTTATATAATTAAGTTTATTTGTTTAAGCCTTTATTACCCGTTGAACTAAATAAAGCATCATAGATCACTTGGAAAATACTTATATAATCATTTAATTCTCTAAACACACCACAAACTTAACTAGATAACGTATTTATAGACATATGAAACATATAATTACACCAAGGCATTAATATTCATCATCAAGCTCTACTAATCAAAGCTTTCATCTCATTTCTATACTTATGATACATATCTCACTTTAAACATGTTACCTGAATAGTGAATAGTTGAAGGATGAGATACCGAACTTTTCATTGTTATCCTTTTCAACCTTTCCAATGATATCCTTTTCAGATAACGTCCTTTTCAACCTTTTCATTGATTTAGAAATACCGAATGTAATGCTATGGTATCTTTCAACCATGGTCTTTTTTTAAGTATAATACCATGATATATTTCAATCATGGTCTTTTTCTTTTCTCAATCAAGACTGTTCCAAACACCAATTCATTTATACATATGTAAAGATATCAATTAATCTTATAAATGATATACAAACTTATCTAAACTGATTTTGTAGCAAACACGATTCCAATGACTAATCAACAATTTTTCCTTTTCCGCGTTTGTTTATCGATTGATCCGTTTCTTGATCTAAATATAATAATTTAATTCAATTATCCAATTCAAATACTTAAATTCATGTAATTTACCATTTATCAAAATTTTACACTTTTACCCTAAACTTTTACCTTTTATTCAATTTAGTCCTTAAGCCCGAAACTTAAAATTTAGCATAATTAAATCAAATCATGCTGACCATATTTTCCATAATCCCTATACAACCTATATTTATTACATTTTCACAAGAATTTCATGTAATTTTACTATTTTAACAACTTAGTGCCTAAATACAAAAATAACAAAATTTATTTAATCAAATAGTCTTTAAACATTCCATAGCTTCCAAATCTAATAATTTATATAGGAAACATATAATATTCATCAATGGAAAGCTTTAAAATCTTTAACAGTTTTGAACATGGAGATACGAATTAATTGGACATAATTGCAATTATCTTAAAAATATAAAAATTACTAAAAACAGATTAAAAGATACTTACCATGCCAAGAATTAGGCATGGCCAAAGTGTTGGTTTCTTTCAAATGGAGGATTCAGCCTAAGGAGAAAGATGATGAAAAACATGCTAATATTTTCTTACTTTTCTTTATTAATTAACATTTAACTATTATTAATTAAACATATATATATTAACATAAAAAATACACATTATTAACCATTTAACTGTCCACTATAACCATTTAAGGTCTAATTACCTTTTAAATCCCTCAAATCATGGTTTTATAACCATTTAACACATATAAGCTAATAGCGATTAACTTTTGCAACTTTTACGATTTAGTCCTTTTTACTTAATTAACTATCTAAACGTTAATATTTCCGGACCAAATTTCAATATGCCCATATAATCACTCTGTAAATATTACACAAAAATATTTACGGGCTCGATTTATAGAAACGAGGTCTCAAAACCTCATTTTCAATATCACTTGACTTTAAGGACAATCACTTGAACTTAACTATTCATTCAAATTATAAAAATTATCAAATCAAAATTTATTATAATACTATATTTAACTCGTAAATATTAAATAATATTTATAGACTCACTCATCAAATTTTCGGCTCCGAAACCACTGTTTCTGACACCACTGAAAAACGGGTTGTTACATTTCCAAACTAAGTAAATATTCGGTATGTTTAAAATACTTTGTAAAATATTTTTTGTCTAAGATTAAAGTTAAATAATTAAAATAAATTCATACGGCGTGATCGATTAAATAATTGTATTTTAATAATAACTGCATTAAGTCAGAATGGTGGAATTTACATTAAAAAATGTGTTAGTTAATTTTTAGTTATAAAGTGTAACATCCTGTAGTCTAGATCCGATGATCAGGTCGAGTATGGGGTTTTACGCTTATATTACCTACCCCTCCCAAAAAGGTATTCATCATGCGTTGCAAATCGTCACATAAACCCAAAGGCAATAAGAAGATACTTATATAAAAAGCAGAAAGGCAAAAATCATTTTAAGAACAATATTTTTAGAACAATCTTTTTACCCGGTTTTGAGAGTAATCTTTTCTTCCAACTTAGTAGCCTCTTACTTAAGCAATCACAGAGAAAGGCAAAAACTTGTTTCTTATTACGGTTGACAAGCAATGGCAATCCCAGCTACCGACCATGATCTAAAAGCGTGTCCACCCCTAATATAAATATAGCATCTTTCGATCATGCACATTTGTGCTCGAGTTGAATAGTATACCTGACTTATGTAAGTTCATTGCTAGCCCAGAGGTCATTTCATATGTCACCAGAATGTTTCGAACAACATAACACTCAAAAGTCTTCACTCGACAGAAAAGGAAACTATCAATTGCGAAGAACAAATAAGAACCAGTGAAGCTCCCCAAAAAATTGAAACCCTATGGAGGTCACCTCTAGCCTCACCACGTTTGAACAAATAACTCAATCCCTCAGTATAAAAAAACAAGTATAGTGAGAGAAGATCCCCCTTGACGCAAATCTTTCTATGATATAATCAGCCTCAACTCATGCCTGTTCAACAACACCGAGTATTTCACTATAGAAACACACATCATGATCCAACATACAAAAGTATAACAGAATCCCATCTTACCCAACATAAACGCGAGAAAAGCCAATCTACTCTATCATACGCCTAACTCGAGTGATTATGCCTTTTAGTATTTATTATAATCGGGTTTACTAAAAAATATGTGTTCTCTTAAAAAAATCTGGCTAAATATGATGAATATGCCGTTTTTTTTAATTTGGCCTTTAGGCCGATTTTAAAATTAATTAATGAAGTAGACCATTTTTAGGAGAGAGAAAGTGAAATCACGTCTAGTTGAGCACTCTTTTTGCATAAATGGCAAGAAAGCTCGTCCAGCTGAACACTCTTTCACTTTCCCTCTCTAGGGTTAGGGCTTTTTTTAGGTTAAGATTTTTAAGATTTAATATGTTTTTAGGGTTTTGGGTATTTTGAAAGCATTCAGGGTTTTCAGCTGAAGTGACGAAAGTTCTTAGGTAGTTTTGAGGGGTCGGGGATGTGATAATGTGCTTTAGCACACATACATTTCATATGTCATTGTGGGATAGGACCATTGTGGGGAAAGCTGGTTTCGGGGTAATAATGCTTAATACGACCAGGGGTAGAAGTTTTAATCTGCGACTGTGATGCGGTCATAGGTTCGAGTATAAGCGAGCCCCGGTGACGATTGTTACACGGTTAGGAGGTTAAGCATTTTGGATACCCGTAAACAATGCCCTATATATACCATACATAAGATTGATGCCATAATCACATATAAAAACTATAGGAACTTCTGGTATAATCAACGTAATTTTTTTCTATATTTCAAAGCAACCAATATATTTAACCTTTCATTCTTGTCCAAAGGCTGACACTAAGGTGGACACAAGAGAGCTTTTAGGTAGAGAGCAGATGTACTGGTACGATAGAGGTCAAACTCAGGTCGGCACAACAACGGTTGTAGTTATTAATGGGTTGTGTAATAACGACAATCATCATCACTCTGAAAAGAGCATCACCTTTACCATACTGCAACAGTTGTTCCCTGCCTAAAAGTCCTCTTGTATCTACGACGGTGCCAACTTTTGAATAGGAAGGAAGGTTAAAGGTATCGGTTGCCTGAAAATAGAGAAAAAAATTACACCGATTATAATGGGAAGCCCCAAAATTTTTTTGTATGAATATGCCGTCAAACTTTCATATGGTATTTATAAGGCATCATTTTCGGGTATACAAAAAGATTGAGCTCGTGGCTGCGTAACGACCGTCAACGGCTCTCTTGTTATACCGTGATCCATTACCGCATAATGGTTGTCAATTGAGACCTCCACGTCGACTTCCACCCTTGATCGTAGAAAGCAAAATCACCCCATAACCGACTTTCCTAGGATAGGCTTCAGAGGCAATTATCCCATCTTGGCATGATATATGAAATACGTATAGCTTGGAGCGATATCGCATTACCGACGACTCAAGAATACCTCGAATGTAAGCCAACTATTTTTAGTGACTGAAGTTTGTAAGACCGATAAATGGTTTATAGTGGAGAATGGGGATGATTGGGGAGAAATTATATAACTGAGGGATGATGATGCTTGGTGTGTGTAAGGCCTTTTATAACCGTAGGAAAGGGTCTGTTTGTAAAGAAAAACATTAAAAATGCACTATAGGAGTGATGAACATATTCTAAATGTGTTTAAAGCATCTAAATTATTCAAAGCGTCATGCTTTTCATGCCGAGGAATAAGAAATTTGTTAGAGAAAGCTCCCCCAACTGGGCGAGGTTTCTCTAACAAATTTCCTTTCTTTTGATAGTAAAAGTACCTTTTCAGATGCCTGTAGATCACTTTATATAGTGTAAAATATCTCGAGAGTACATGTATGATGAAATTATATGAGTTTTGAAGCCTTCTGAAAATTATTCACTCTATACAATAAACAACGAATGTGTAAATTTGTAAACGAAATTCAAAGCACATATTCTCTTTCATTGTACATAATTCTCTCATAAAAGGGGTGGAATTTTTATAACATAGACATGCATCAAGTTAATATCAAACAGAAGAACCTTGTGTTATGAGAGTTGTGTATTCTTTTGGACAAATCTCTACTTATTTTTTTACGTTTTTTATCCAATTCCTGACTAGTATTGAAAATAAGCCGACAAGTGAAATCCTTTATATACAACGATGGTCAAATCTGTATACAAAGGTTGGTGTGATGCTTGTAAGAGCGAAGTTCGTGGAATTTGCGTTTAATAGTACTATTCAAATGCATGAGCTATGGACTAGAATCAGGAGGAAAGTTGGCGGATTGACCCGGGGAAAAATTATGAGGTTGGAATTCAAATTTCTTACTTTTTTTGATCTCTATAAGTATGAGCTATTAGAAGTGATTAGCGAGACGCATCTCAAGACGATCATATTATCGCACATCGTAAGCAAAAATGTTGTTATTGAGTTATATATGGAGTTCGCCAGTGCTGATAGATCTAGCCTATCTTTGACTACCGTCGCGGCGAATACGGGTACCAAAGTTGAAGTAAAAAGTCCTACTACATGGTTGTCCAGTACACTCATCGATCTCTAGCATCGATCTAAACTTTAGGGGTCAGTACCAATCAAGGTATCATTATAACCCAAATTTAGACACTCGGGCTCGACATTCAATTAGTGCGTTCAATTTCAATTTCAATTTCAATTTCAATTTCAATGGAACTGAAACATTGCGAACCTAACAATGACGCCCCAGACAATGCTTTGGATCCAAATGCGGGATTTAGGGCGTATAGACCTTTGCTCCATATGACGAACGTCGGCCTATAGGTTGAGGGTGGTTTAGAGTTTTTGCAGCTTCCGCACAGAACATCTAGTTATACAATCACATATCATGATGTACGAGTACTGGAAGTTAGAATGAAATACCCAAATAAAGATGTTTTTCTTTCTTCACTGAAGCGATATAGCTCCAAGAAATTTGAAGAAAAGTGCGCAATGAAGGATAAAAGGTGTAAGTGGAAAATTATGGTGTCTTACCGGAAGAAAATTAAGGTGTGGCCGATAAAAAAGTATTCTAGTCCCCATACCTACATTGTGACGGATGCAAGTTAAGACCATCTAAGGCTAGCCTTGGACATGATAGTTAAAATTATTATACCAATGGTGAAGGCTAGTCCCTGGATTCAAATACCAGTGTTGATTGCGAACATACGTAGTCAGTACTAGTACACTCCAACATACTACAAAGTGTGGGTTGCAAAATAGAAGGCTATGAAGAAGTTGCATCATGGGTGGGAAGGTTCATATAACTATCTATGACAATAGTGTTAGGTATTGGATTCCTACGTACCAAGTTCTGTAACCGATCTCAAAATAAGTTTTCCACCAGTTCTTTTGGATGTTTGAGCAATGCAAAGAGGCATTTCAACACTGCAAGCCTATGGTTCAAATTGACGACACTTGGCTATACCGAAGGTATCAATAGTGTTTATTGCTTGTCATTGCTTAGGACGGTGATAGGAAGATTCTACTTATAGAGTTTACAATAACTACCAGAGAAATGGCAGATGCTTGGGATTTTTTCCTAAGCCATTTACGTCGCCTCGTTTGCCCATAGCCTAGCATATGTGTCATATCAGATAGGAGACCCAGAATACTTTCGAATATTAATTGTCACAGAGCCCTCTGGGATTGCACTCATCATCGGTACTGCATACGACATGTGGGATCCAACTACCACCAAAAATATCCTTCGGTAACTGAGCGAGATCTAGTCATCGACATGAGTTTGTAGTTCGAACTATGTATTCACTGCACATAAAGTATTCATAGTAATTTATTTCATTACACTAACCAGTAGTTGTTTCTCGACAGGTTACGAGCTCGTCCAACGTCGATTCCATCAAATGTTGAACAACTTGAGCATCATTAACGTCTACGGTGCGATATATGTATCAAATATACTGTTCGAATAGTAGACGCAGTTATACGACGGGGATATACGATACAGGTACATAACGTCAAACTTGACCGAGTACACCAACTCCGTACTGAAGGGGACACATCATTTTTTGGTAACATTGGTTGTCAAAAAGACATACTTTCAACTAGCAGCCTTGTTTCTTAAGAGGGAGTCGGTATATGCTGGACAGATAGTGGGCGGTGGTATATTCTACGATGATGTGATGAAAAAGATTCAGTAAAGTACAGCGAGAGCGAACACCATGTATGTAGTATGCCACTCACGTTGAAACCTTGATTTTTGAATCATGGAGCATGCTAGGCTCGACCAAGAAATGTTATGTGCATCCTATCATATGAACCTAACGAAAGAGACCTGCAATTATGAGAGATTTCAAGCACTTCGGTTCTCAAGTGCACATACAATTGTTGTATATGGGAACATATAGATTGAATATGTACCTTACATTAATGACGTCTATCGACTACAATGCATTCACACTGTGTGGAGTCCTAAATTCCCACCCGTCCCAAATGAGAGTACGTAGTCGCCTGTGTCCAGTGTACCATTCGAGTTTGTGCCAAACAAGGACTTGTGTCGCGACCTAAAGTGTCGCCCGAATTCCACCCAGATAAGAAACAATAGGATATTCATGAGAGACACGATAAACAGAAATTATACGGGTATTACAGAAACCCAATGCATATGAAGCCAACATGTTCTCTTTACAAGAATAAGTTAGGGTTTCAGCATCAATAATATTACTTTCTATCAAATTTCATATTCATTAGCATGCTTCGTATATTCCTATTGGTTCAATTTGTTATTTATTGTTAACTTATCCATAACTCATGATAGATAGTAATAAAGGCAAAGGTATTGTTTGAATGAATAACTTCGGTTTTTTATTTATGACAGATCTATATTTACATCACAATATTTATAAAAAGAATACACACAATCATGTTATCAGGAAGAATGTGTGCCGCAAGGTAGTGGACGACGGCCGCGTAGTGGGTTTCTGTGTACAATTGGAGGTTCAACTGAAGGTGCATCTGGAGGTCAGAGCTGTAGACTTCTTCATCGTCATCATCATCGCCTGAATATGTACCTAGAACTGCCCCCGAGGCAATCATTTCTTTGGGATTAGTAGCGCCATCATTTTCCTCTATGGTTGATTGTTACATCGTCCTTACCTACAATCATGTATTTACCACTCCCGCGTTTGGTGGTTGCGACAATAAGCCACTCCCATAAAATAATGATGTGTGTGGTGTTTGGGTCACTATAGGCATGTAACCATAATGTGCCTTAAATCCGGATTACGTCAGAAAGGTACCGGGCATCGACATCATCATCGACTGCTATGTGGGCGTTTGTATTGGTATCGTCATCGGTGGTGGTGCATACATTGGTGTTTGTCCCAACATGGGGTTCGACATCGACATCTTCATGGAGGTGTAGTATACAAGAGACGTCGATGCCCTAAAATATGTACTTACAAGAATAAAAGAATCGGCCACGTACGACGGTGGTCCGTAGCATGGTGGTACTTTTGAAAAAACATCGGGTTACTAAATTGAACGGGAATAAGTGGAGCGAACTGACCCGAATATTACGTAGCCATAGGCGGCGCATCTTTTGCCAGAGCAGATGACGAATCCATCATGCGATCGCGTCCCCTCCTATGCTGTTGTAGCAGTCGATGTTGCCTTTTCGCTCGAATTTGCCTATTCCTTGCTTCCAGTGGTAGCAGATACAACTTGCCGATGGCTCTGAACCATGCCAAGTAATTGTTAGCTATCGCCGTGTCCGTTGAGAAAAAGGGTTCGCGAATGGGTAATTATTGCATCCTACAATCCCACGTCTCGATGTGCCGCATCGCCAAGTCATTGTCCTTCTCTCGCATGTCCATCTTGTGCAACATCCTTAGGTCTCGCGGTGGCGGCGTAATTCATTGCCTCCACATAAACTTCTGCATCATCCGGTTTGACTCGTGCATTTCGACTGTCATGTACACTATTAACGACACATTTGCATCCCACAAGTCTCGATTGGCCAACACTTCCGACTGAATGTAAGATATGATATCGATGTCGGCGTACGACATCCATTCAAATTGAAAAGTAGAATTGTAAATATTGTTATGCACGATTTTTTTTACGAATCATTGTGTAATTAATATAGGTTTGAAAGAATAAGTAACTAACCTCGGCTCCCAAGCGATGATCTAATAATAGCCTAAAATCTTCTAGCTCATCGAGTAGTCCCACGTAGCTCGGCCCATGGTTCCACCTGTACAAGTGATATGTTAGTTGAAACGTATAATAAAAAATTACTGTACAAACTAAGTATTTGTTAATAAATGATGTTTACTTCGTCACCAATGGGAACATGTATGGGTCGGTCACCTTAGGTCGTAGAAATGGTAGTCACCATTAGGCCCACGACTGCAACAGAAGCAGGCAACCATTGATCGATGCCTTACTCAGTACCGTGGCCTGACATATCTCCCGGTATAATGTGGACAATACGACAGATCCTCAACTTAGTTTTTTGTATTCATTGAAGTCCACTAGATGTAGTAGCCACCTTATGTGCACCAAATTTCGAGATTTGTCGGGCAGAAAAATGCCCTTGATTAACTTCATGATGTATGCTCGAGCGTATTGTTCTATGACCTCTCTCGTTCGATCTTCAAGGAGCTCGTCGAAATTATCCTCCAACCAGTTGATCGATATCCGACCACCTTCGAACTTGTCCGAAACCTTCCCCAATAGTGTTGTGTAGAGGTCCACTTTACCCGGAACAATTACTAATCTCATAATGACTGACCCATCCGCTGACAGGTTGAGTTATAACACTACGTCCTTGAATGTGATTATACACTCGTCACATGGAAGGTGAAAATTGTGTATTTCGGGCCTTCATCTTTCCACCAACGTGCTGATTAGTACCAAATCGAGTTTGTAGCCCTCGGACATGGAAGTCACATGTAAGAATCCAGCCACTTGCAAATGGCAATAAATTTTGGGGATCGCGAGCTTTCTCATATTATGAATGAAGCCATCCAAAAAATGATCATTCACTTATTTACTCAATAAAAACAATTTTAAGTTAAAAAATAAATAAATTTAACATTATTGAAATTAACAAAATTTAAATTCCCATCTTACCATTACTGCTTGGGCAGCAGTAATATGTTTGTCGTTGAAGTAGATTAGAGAGGCAGTAATTCGTGAAAAAATGATTTTAAACAAATACAATACAAGATAATTAATAAAAATAATTATTTTAAATGAAAATATTGAACACAATCAAAATGAGAGAGTTAAGAGACTTGAGAGGGCTTGAGATAGTTGAAAGAAAGATGTGAATGAAAAAAAATGAAATTTGGGGTATTTATAGGGTAAAAAAAACTTATTGTTTAAATTTTATTTTTTTTACTATTGAAGGAAAACACATTCAACTAGGCACGCTTTCCTACCACCTTTGCAGAAAGCTCGCCTAGTTGAATGCGCTTTCCATTTCTCTCTCCTAAAATCAATTTATTTGTGTGATTAATTTTAAAACCGGCCTAAAGGCTTAATTAATTAATTTTAAAATCAGTCTAAAGCCATATTTAATTAAAAATACAACTTTAGGCCTAATTTAGAAAAAAAAAACCTTTTACTGTTTTTTTTTTTCTAAAATTATATTATCAACGTCAAAATTATATTTTTGTTTTTTAGTTTTACA
Organism: Gossypium hirsutum; assembly: GCF_007990345.1. Taxonomy (NCBI): domain Eukaryota; kingdom Viridiplantae; phylum Streptophyta; class Magnoliopsida; order Malvales; family Malvaceae; genus Gossypium; species Gossypium hirsutum. Next base: position 58,224,413 of record NC_053438.1, on the reverse strand, counting down.
AGACAAATAATAGATCGCATCTCATTGGAGCGAACTACGTCACACACACCTATGAAATCGACATAATAACACAAAATAGCATGTATATCAAGACAAGAAAATAAAATTACAATTAAAATTACAAATAGAAAATAGTACTAATCTGCTGTGCGCATTCTGCAAATTCTCCTTTGAATCGAAGCTGAATCAGAATCTTATCAGCACAGAAATCCACAGTGGGATTTAAATTCAGGTCAAATCCATTAATCCGTTTTGATTCTAGGGTTTTTTTTATGTATTCATATATTTTTAAAAATTCTTTGGCGCTGGATTTTAATGCAGATCTGATTCTTGTTATTCAAGAAGGAGCTGTCTCTAATTATTATGAATTTATATTACCAGTAGAAATGTCTGAAATTAACGATTCGGAGGATTCTGGAGCTCGTAATCAATCTTCGACTTATCAGGTTTTATTTTTATTTTGTTTTTTTTTTGGAATTGAAATCTCAGGTTTCTTTTTGTTATTGTTGACAGGTAAATCTTTAATTTGATACATATTTATTTATTTTTTTCAATTTAGGAAGCGGAATCTATTGAGATATCTCATGTGGATAGCAAAGAAGATATGTTTATGGATGCATCGGATGAGTTGAATAATGATAATAAGGAAGCTGTATGGTCAACTGATCGGGATAACAATGCCATTTCAGATGAAAAGCCGGATGCGGTACCTAAACAGTTTGATGAAGTGGACAATGGTGCATACAATAACGAAGATAATGATAACAATCACGTTGTTAAAGAAATGGAACGATTGCGCGCTTTGCTGGAGCAAGCTGCTGAAGAAAAAGGGAAACTCGAATCCAAATACAAGGTTTAGTGTGTGTGTGTGTGTGTGTGTGTGCGCGTATGTATGCATGTATTTAGATATTTCAGGTATTGCTCAATGGTTTTCAGTTTATTTAATGTTACTTAGGGTTATAGTATGTGCAGGAAGAGATGCAGACACTTTCAAGGGAGATTTATGTGAAGGATAAAGAGATTGAAGGGCTGACTGCCAAACTTATGAGTTCAGTAGCAGAAACAGAGAAGGATGTTAAGAACCAGCAATATGAGGTTGCACTGGAGAGGATTTCGGCTGCACTTGGTTCAGTTATAGATCAAGGAGATCTGTTAGGTGATTCTGGGGCAGAGCAGATTGACCTTGTTGAGAAAAGCACATTAGCATTAATTGAGAAGTATAACCAGTTTCTTTCAGAAGTTAATCAACTTAGGCAGTGTTTGACAAAGGCTGATTCCGATTTTGGTGTGCAGGAGTTTGGGACCGTATTTGTTGCTGCCCATGATGAATTATATGAGTTGAGGAGGAAGGAAGCACAGCTGGTTGAAAACATAGCTTTTCTAGAAGATGAAAATAGGAAATTTTTTGAACAAGTTGAAAGTGAGAAAGCAATGGTGGAGATGCTAAAATCCGAGCTTGAAAAAACAAAGACAGAGGTTGAGCAGGAAAAGATGAGGTGTGCTAATACTAAGGAAAAGCTGAGTATGGCCGTGACAAAAGGGAAGGCATTGGTTCAGCAACGAGATGCCCTCAAGCAGTCTCTTGCTGATAAAACAAGTGAGCTTGAGAAATGTCTAGCTGAATTGCAAGAGAAGTCCAGTGCTTTAGAAGCTGCTGAATTACACAAGGAAGAGTTGGTGAAAAATGAAGTTTTGGTTGTGTCATTGCAAGAATCACTCTCTGAAAAGACCTTGATTATTGAGGCATTTGAACACATCCTATCCCAGATTGACGTACCTGAGGAACTCCAATCAGTGGATATTGTTGGACGAGCTAGATGGCTTGCTAATGAAAGAAAAGAACTGAAGAGTGTTTCGATGGACTTCTACAGATTGAAAGACACAATTTGTGCAATTGAGTTACCTGAAAATGTCTCCTTTCCTGATTTAGATTCTCGCTTGGCTTGGCTTAAGGAGTCCTTTTACCATGCTAAAGATGACATAAATATGTTGCAAAATGAAATTTCCAGAACAAAGGAAGCTGCACGTGATGAGGTAGATCACTTGAGTGCTTCACTTTCGACTGTACAACAAGAGAAGCATTACATCAAAGAAGAGTTAGATCACCTCAGAAACGAATATGAGGAAATTGTTGGCAAGGCACGTCAAATATCATTGGACAAGGATCATTTAAGTGCTTCACTTGAAGCAGAACTAGTAGAGAAGGATTATATTAAAAAGGAGTTGGACAACCTCTCAACTGAATATGAAAATGTAGTTGAGAAGATCCATCGACTTTCATCAGAGAAAAATCAGATGATCAGCATGCTTGTAGAGGCTTCTGGAATGATGTTGGCGGATCAAGAAGGGGTTGAAGAAGCTTCTTATCTACCCATGCTAATAGATAGGTGCTTTAGAAAGATAAAAGATCAACCGAATGCATCTTCAGAGACTACTTTCGTAGAAGCACAACTATTTGAAAAGCTTCAAAGTCTGTTCTATGTTAGGGATCTGGAGTTGACACTTTGTGAGGAAGTACTAGAAGAAGATATGCTGGTGAGATCACAGCTAAATGGTCTCTCGAATCAGTTGAAAGTAACTTCTGAGGAACTTTTTGCACTGAAGGAGGAGAAAGATGTTCTGCAAAAAGCTCTTGAGCAATCAGAGGAGAAGTCTAGTCTGCTGAGGGAGAAGTTATCGATGGCAGTTAAGAAAGGAAAGGGCTTGGTTCAAGATCGGGAAAACTTGAAACTTCTTCTTGAGGAAAAGAACTCGGAAATTGAGAAGCTGAGGCTTGAGTTACAACATGAAGAATCTACAGTTGCTAACTGCAGGGATCAAATCAGCACTTTGTCTACTGATTTAGAGCGCATCCCGCTGTTGGAGAGCGACCTTGCAGCTATGAAAGAGGCATTTGACCACATCCTATCCCAGATTGACGTACCTGAGGAACTCCAGTCAATGGATATTGTTGGACGAGCTGGATGGCTTGCTAAAGAAAGAAAAGAGCTGGGGAATGTTTCGATGGACTTCTGCAGATTGAAAGACACAATTTGTGCAATTGATTTACCTGAAAATGTCTCCTTTCCTGATTTAGATTCTCGCTTGGCTTGGCTTAAGGAGTCCTTTTTCCAGGCTAAGGATGACATAAATATGTTGCAAAATGAAATTTCCAGAATAAAAGAAGCTGCACGTGATGAGATAGATCACTTGAGTGCTTCACTTTCAACTGTACAACAAGAGAAGCATTACATCAAGGATGAGTTAGATCAACTCAAAAACGAATATGAGGAAATTGTTGGCATGGCACATCAAATATCATCGAACAAGGATCATTTAAGTGCTTCACTTGCAACAGAACTAGTAGAGAAGGATTATGTTAGAAGGGAGTTGAACAACCTCTCAACTGAATATGAAAATGTAGTTGAGAAGTTCCATCAACTTTCATCAGAGAAAGATCAGATGATCAGCATGCTTATAGAGGCTTCTGGAATGATGATGGCGGATCAAGAAGGGATTGAAGAATCTTCTTATCTACCCATGCTAATAGATAGGTGCTTTAGAAAGATAAAAGATCCACCGACTGCATCTTCAGAGACTACTTTCGTAGAAGCACAACTTTTTGAAAAGCTTCAAAGTCTGTTCTATGTTAGGGATCTGGAGTTGACACTTTGTGAGGAAGTACTAGAAGAAGATATGCTGGTGAGGTCACAGCTAAATGATCTCTCGGATCAGATGAGAGTAACTTCTAAGGAACTTTTTGCGCTGAAGGAGGAGAAAGATGTTCTGCAAAAATATCTTGAACGATCAGAGGAGAAGTCTAGTCTGCTGAGGGAGAAGTTATCGATGGCAGTTAAGAAAGGAAAGGGCTTGGTTCAAGATCGGGAAAACTTGAAACTTCTTCTTGAGGAAAAGAACTCAGAAATTGAGAAGCTGAAGCTTGAGTTACAACATGAAGAATCTACAGTTGCTAACTGCAGGGATCAGATCAGCACTTTGTCTACTGATTTAGAGCGCATCCCGAAGTTGGAGAGTGACCTTGCAGCTATGAGAGAGGGAAGGGATCAACTTGAGAAGTTCTTATTTGAGAGCAATAGCATATTGCAGAGACTAGTTGCATCAATTGGTCACATTGTCATTCCAGCTGATTCAACATTTCAAGAGCCTGTAGAGAAGCTGAACTTTCTTTCTGGGTATATGGATGATTGTCTGACTGCCAAGGCACGGACTGAACAAGACTTGCTGCAAGTAAAGGAAGAGGCTAAGAACGTAGCTGTCAAGTTAGCAGAGGCTGAAGCAAATATGAAAACACTGGGAGATGCATTGGCTGTTGCCAAGAATGATTTGTCTCAACTTGCTGAAGAGAAGAGGGACGTGGAATTTGGTAAAAAAATTTAGAAATAGAGTTGCAGAAAGCACTTGAAGAAGCTCATTCAGAAAATAGCAAGTTTGCTGAGATTTGTGAGGCTAGAAAGTCACTTGAAGAGGCATTGTCACTGGCAGAAAATAAAATTTTATTTCTTATCAGTGAGCAACAGGAGGTTCAAAGTAGCAGAGCTGCTTCAGAGACGGAAATGGAGAAACTGAGAGAGGAAGGTGCTATTCAGTCTAGCAGACTCACAGAGGCATATAACACTATAAATACACTTGAAAGTGCACTTTCTCAGGCAGAGATGACTGTTGCTTCATTAACTGAGCACAGTAACAATTCAAAAGTGGAAATAACCAACTTGGAGAATGAGCTGAGGAAACTAAAAGATGAAACTGAGATCCAGGCTAGGGAGCTCGCTGATGCGGAAATTACCATAAAATCGCTTGAAGATGCATTGGTTAAGGCAGAAAATGAGTTTTCTGCACTTCAAAGTGAAAAGAGAGCCGGTGATCAGGAAATATCAACTCTTAATTCCAAACTGACCGTATGCATGGAAGACTTGGCTGGAAGCAGAGGGAGCTCTGCAAGTAAATCCATAGAGTTGATCGGTCATCTTAACAATCTTCAAATGCTTGTCAAAGATCAAAGTCTGTTGTCAACGATGAAACAATGCTTTGATAGGAACTTGGAGCATCTAAAAGATGTGGATCTTGCCCTTAAGAACAATAGGGAGCATTTGTTGGACAAGAGGTCGGAACAGCTGCAAGATTATCCACTCATGGAGGTAGGCCTCTCTTTTTTCTTTCACCTTCCTAACTTCTTGACATTCAGTCACTTTCTTTCCCTAATTTGCTGAATGAGAAAGTAAATCTATCATTGATTTTTAATTGTCTATTTTCCTTTATCTCAGGATATTGCTCTTCTGGCAGGATGTTTCTCTGATGATATTGATAATAATGTGAACATTGGAATGGAGAATGATTATGAAAATGCAATCAATGGTGATGATGTTTCTTCATGCGTTATAAGGGTTGCAGAAGGGTTCCAGTTACGAAATAAAATCTTTGCTGATAGATTTGAAGGTTTTTCTAAATTCCTAGATGAGTCAATAGGTTCCTTGTTAAAAAAGTTACATGCCACAGAGGATGAGGTAAAAAGCATGGTTGAGAATATGGAATCCTTGAAGCAAAATGTTAAAAACCTGGAAATGCGTGAACAAGAAAAGGAGAAGGCTATGGCTATTTTACAGGATGATGTTGAAACTTTATTCTCTGCTTGTAGAGATGCAGTTGAAGACCTTCACTTCGAAGTCAAGAGCACTCTCACAGAATTTAACTCTCTTCCTGGACTTGAAAATTTGAACCATGGTTTGCACCCAGGAGGAGAATTTGTTGGACGAGATATGGCTCAGCAAGATATTGGTGGCAATAGATATATTCAGACAGCTGAGAAATTGTTCGCTGCTACTAGAGAAGTTCAAAGTTTGGTGAAGTTTTATGAAACCACTAACAAAGCAGTGGCCACAATTGTTCACAATTTGCAGAAAGATTTGGAAGATACCAGAAGAGCCTCAGAGAAAGCTATTGAAGAAAGAGATGTATGTCAAAGTAGGGTTTTCAAGTTGGAGAGTGATGTAGAAGCACTGGAAGAATCATACAGAGAAGTGACGCACAAGGTAGATGATTATCAAGCCAAAGAGGACATATGGAAGGAAAAAGAGGCAGAACTTTTGTCATTGTACAATAATATGTCGATGAAAGAAAAAGGTAAATCTCTCCCCTCTCACTTGATTGTTAATTGCTAATACTCTTTATTAAGTTGTTTTGTATTGTTACAGAAGCCAAGGAGCCGCTTCTGTCAGCAACTCAATTAAGAACTTTATTGGACAAGCTAAGTGTGATCGAGATTCCTCTTGTAGAGTCTGAAGACCTCGAGCCCCATAGCTCAACTGAAGTTAAGAAACTGTTTTCTATTATTAATAGTTTCGCTGAATTGCAGAACCAAATAAATTTACTTTCTTATGAGAAGGACGAACTACAGTCTATGCTTTCACAACAGAGTTTTGAAATTGAGCATCTTAAAGAAGAAATTGAGAGACATGTTAGAAATAAGCCAGAATTGGAAGTGATGAAAATGGAGCTGCCTGAGGCTACATTTGGCCTGGAAAAGATTATTGTTGGATTGGGAGGTAAAGAGTTGATTGGAAGCCCAAATTCTGTTGGTATGAGAGCACTTTTGCCTGTTTTAGAAAAGCAGGTGAATGCCTTGTTATTAGAGGCTGAAAGTTCAAAATCCAGAGCACAGGAACTTGGTACCAAGTTGCTTGGAAGCCAAAATGCCGTGGATGAATTGTCAACTAAGGTTAAGTTACTTGAAGATTCTCTTCAGGGTAGGACTATTCAGGCAGAAGTTGTCCAGGATCGGAGCATCTTTGAAGTACCTTCTGCATCCACAGGGTCAGAAATATCTGAAATTGAAGATGCGGTAAATACTTTACACATTTTCGTAATTAATTTGATTTATTAACTTGTTCTTGTCACTATTTACTGTCTGTGGTTTGATACATGCACTATTAGCTTGTTATATTCAGTTAGCATATGAGCTGTCTGGGAGCGCTTAACTATCCGGTATGAAATTTCGGAAACTTGCATTAAGAGGGGAAAAAAAGGAGCTTAAGATGATTGCCTGGGTTGAGATTGTGAGGCAAATATTGAGTTTATTTTGCTTAAAAGATATAGCTATTAAGCATGGCTGTTTAAATAGACCACTGGTTTTCTCTTATAAATAGTTTCAAATCTTAAATATATGGTTGGTTCTTTAGTTCTAGTTAAAATGAAATGCGTTTAATTTTTTTTGTGAATGAATCTGGTTTGTTATTGTTGTACCATATTGTTTTATCACAGATCTATTTGTTTGACCTAATGTAAGGCAATCTTGGAGAACTTAATTATGAATTTTTCATGTATGTAATATGTGTGTGTGTATATATAACACCAATGCATGCTCTCCCATTAAAAGCTGAATGCTGGTTGCTCAGTAGTCAATACCATTCTTGGAGGGTCTTTTTTATCTGTTTGTGCCTAGTGATGTATCATACATCCCTGCAAACATTGCTCTTAAGGACTTGAATTGTTTTTTGATGCTTATGCAGGGATCCCACGTAAAGAAAACAGTATCTCCTGTTCCCTCAGCCGCTCACGTCCGAATTATGCAAAAAGGATCGGCTGACCATCTATCACTCAATATTGACTCAGAAGCTGATCGCTTGATCAACAGTGAGGAAACTGATGAGGACAAAGGTTTGCATTCTCGAATTCTTTCTAGAAAAGTAACTTCTGATCGAAACAAGTTCTGGAATTCATGATCTTATGCATGTTTCCTCTTTTCTTTCAACAGGTCGAATGTTCAAGCCTCTTAATACAACTGGCCTCATCCCAAAACAAGGAAAGTCTATTGCAGATCGTGTTGATGGAATATGGTATAGATTTATCCATGAGAAAAGGAACTTTTCTTGCTTGCTATTCATTGTGTTCGTTTGTAATGCTCATTTATCTGTTTTTAATGGCTACAGGGTATCTGGTGGCCGAGTTCTAAGCAGCCGTCCCAGAGTAAGGCTTGGCCTAATTGCCTATTGCCTTCTCCTTCATATATGGCTACTTGTGACCATTGTGTAACGAAGGTTGCAATCATCAAGCCTCTGAACCAACGATGTACTTAAAATTGTATCATACACAAAATATCATAATCAATTCTTTCCCCATATGTTTTACATTTTTACATCATAGGCGGATAGGTTGTTAGACATATTTTGAGGACCGTATACATTCTCTGTGATGGCATTTTTAGGAACCGCAGAGATTGTAAGGTTCATGCTTTCAAAGGTAATAATAACTAGTACCATCGAGCCTATGTTGTCTGAAATGGGACATTGAGCATAATTTTGCAATTTGTGATAATAATAATATATGTTCTTCACAGTATTCTCCTGCTAGGTACCTGTGGGACATTGAGCCTCTGTTGTCTGGTTTAACTCTCGATACTGGAAGTAAGAAGTTTTGAGACGAAACCTGTGGCTAAATTTGGATTCAAGCTTCACACTTATTTTTAAAGTTTGACCTCAATTCAAGATTAAGGGGAAAACAATACAATTGATTATCTAATAAAAAAGTTGTCTAAATCCAGTCCTCACTTTAAATTGATTATTTGTACTAAACATAAAAAAAAAAATTATCAACTTTGTGAACTATTCGAGTTAAAGATGATAAGCCAAATAGTTGCAAAAGAAAATGTGGTGCGGTATTAACGCGGTAAGTAAATGACCCAATAAACCAATTCATTTGACATCACTTACAAAACTACACTTTTGATTAGTGCGAATAGATATCTGAATCGTTTTCACCAACTAAAAACTTTTACTCAAAAGAGGAAATTGTGATGTTTCATTTTGATTATTTGATATGTATCTGATTTAATCTTGTTATACACTAATGATCACCAACCCAAAATCTAGATAAGATTCAGGTTGCCTACTAGCGACCCGACCAGGCCCCACTAGATGGATGTGTGCGAGACGTACAACGAAAGGAAAGTCGGGGGAGCTTGCGATATATGCTCGCACGAGCCTAGGGGAGTTCGCGGCCTCAGTTCGCATGTGAGGGGCTGCGAGGTCTAGCAGGCGACCCAGAATGGTACATGTGTCCAGCATGCCCAAAGCCTACTCTGAATGTCAATCCTATGAACAGTGGAGTCAAGTCCATGAACAGTGGAGGCAAATCATGAACAACAATAATATGTATAAATACCCGAATGTTCCCTTGAATGAGACACAAAAAAGTACTCAACAATTGGTGCGGTAAGCATGGACAAATTTCCAATCATCAAATTTCTTCAATTTCAAAGAAAAATGGCTCACCCAAATGAGAACTTCCCCTTTAATATTTCATCTGGACAAGCTGGAGTGTCAGGTTTTGGCAGTCAACCTAATGAGGCAGATTTGTTTGCAGGTTGGTTTGCCTATTGACCTGAAAACTTCGGTAATGCGGCTTATCAGGGAGTTTCAGGTCCATTAGACTTGAATATATCCACTGGTCAGAGGTTGTCACTTCCCCCTAATCCGGAAACACCCCCGCAGTAGTTCTTTGCTCTTCAGGAGCAGATGAAGTTCATGAGGGAGCAAATGGATGCGCAGGAGGCACGATTCGAGTAGCAACAAGCTTTTCAGTAAGAGCTACTAAAATAGAATGAAGAGTTGAGAAGGAAGGTACACTTTGAAAATTGTAATTTTCATGATAATATAAATACAGAAGATGAGGTTTCAGGTATGCATGTGAGAGAATGACAGAACGAGTTGGAAGAGTTACGATGAGATGTAAGAGCGTTGCACCCCGAGTATCAGGATATGGATTGGTTGTTCTGTTTTAACAATCCATTGGCTCCTAAGATAACGCTGGTGAACTTGCCGCATGATTTCGAAGTCCCAAAGGACATTGTTTGAAGGGAGAAGGGACCCGCGAGCCCACTTGATGCAATACAATGATTACATGAACGTATTGAGAGCATTAGATTCAGTAAAATACATGGCTTTTTCCATGACGCTAAAAGGAAGTACAAAGGACTGATATTTATCCTTTCTCCAGGGCTCAATTCGAAGCTTCTCTTAATTGGGCTAGATGTTTTTGGTAAGATTTAGAGCCCACAGAGCGATCATAAGCACGTTTATGAGGTTGATGTCGGTGAAACAGAGAGAGGGTGAGTCCCTCCAAGATTATATGAAGTGATTTCATACAGCGACTCTGAACACGAAGAATTTGGAGGATCAGTGGGTTATTGATGCTTTCATAATGGGGGTGCAAAATGACCATGTACAGTACTCCTTTACTGATAACAGGCCACAGAGTTTGGTTGATCTATATGAACAAACCCACAAGTTTGTAGAGGTAGAGGAGATTAAAAGGGCGTCACGTGACACATTTGAAAGGGAAGACATGAATTTAGAAATCGAGAAGGAAATCGCAGCAGGTAGGGCCCTCCTAACCAGTCATTACGAGCAAGAAATGATAGGAAGTAGAGAAATCAGATGCAGGGTGATTCTCCCAGGGCTTTCTAGAGATCTCAGCAAGAGCATACCGGGAAGTACATTCCCCAGGGCAATTTCAAAGTTTACACTTCTTTGAATGCTACCTATACTTACATTCTGAACCAGGTAAAAAGCCTCAAAATCCTCCCCAAGCCATCCCTGATGAGGCACAACGTGAGAAGATCGAGTTCAAGAGATAGGTGTGCTTTCTAAAATGACGTTGGGTACAAGACCGAAGATTGTTTCGTTCTGAAGGATGCTATAGAGGAAGCTGTGCAAAATGATGAGCTCGCTAAGTTTGTTGATCAGGGTGTTTCCTAGTAGGGTCAGAGTTCACGTGGTGATCCTAAAGGTAAATAGAAGGTTAGGGGTACCATCCATGTAATAATTGGAATGGATGAAGAATTGGCGACCTCTAGCACTAAGAGGAATGCACACCTTAGGGGTGTTATGTCTATCAATTCACCCAAAAGACCTCGCTAACAGGAAAGGTAAAAGGTGGAGTTCACTGATGAGGAAGAAGAGTTGGTATATAATGAGGATGGTAGCAATCCCATGGTGGTGATTGCGACAAATGCCAGTTTTGAAGTGAAGAGGGTTCTTGTTGATAGTGGAAGCGTAGTTGAGGTTCTGACCTAGGATGCTTTTCAAAAAATGGTGTTGAAAGAGATGAAATTGAAGAGGGCGAGCCTGCTGTATAGTTTCGCAAACCACCTTATCAAGGTAAAGGGCTCTATTACCTTGCCAGTAACTTTGGGAGATGGCGAGCACACTACCACGGAGTATGTCTAATTTTTCATAGTAGATCATCTTATGGCTTATAATGCTATCTTTGGACGCCCGATCATGAGGACGACAAGGATGATGGTGGATACTTTCTACATGAAGATAAAATTTTCCACTAAAATAGGGGTTGGGTACATGCAATCAAATCAGATAGCAGCTAGGTAGTGTCACATGTAGTCGATACAGTAGGTTCACGAGTAGGAACAATGGGGGTAGAGTTCGCAGTAGGTGAAACTAGATGGATAGTTGCTGGATTTGGACAACCTTGGTAACATATGTGAAGAGCAAGCAAAGAAGCTAGAAGCGACTGAGGCTATGGAAACTTTGCAACTTTTCAGTGGTAGTACAGACAAGGTGGTTAGAATTTCGTCTACACTGACGAGTGAGGAAAAGGAAAATTTGATTCATTGCTTGAGAATGAATGCTGATATTTTTGCTTGGTCCACTGTAGATATGCCAAGGGTGGACCCTCAGGTAATTCTGCACAGGTTGAATGTTTTGTCCAAGGCTAGACCCATAAAAAAAATAAGAGAAGGTTCGTACCACAAGTTGTGAATTTTATACGACAGGAGGTCACAAAGCTGTTGGCCATAAGATTCATTAAGGAAGTTGAGTATCTGGATTTGATTTTGAATGTTGTGATGGTGAAGAAGGTGAGTGGTAAGTGGAAAATGTGTATAGATTTCACCAATCTCAACAAGGCTTGTCCGAAAGATAGCTTCCCTATCCCTTCGATCGATAGACTTGTTGACGCGTCCTCCAATAACAAATTTATGAGCTTTATGGACGCTTTCTCTAAATATAATCAGATCTCCATGGCTCCTGAAGATTAGGAGAAAATAACTTTGTTAGAGAAAAATGTTTATTTTGCTACCATGTGATGCCTTTTGGTTTGAAAAATGTAAGTATGACTTACCAGAAGCTGGTGAACAAAATTTTCAGAGAGCAGATTGGGCGAAGTGTTGAGGTATGTCGATGACATGTTAGTAAAAGGCTCTACTTTTGCCGAGCATGTCCAAAATTTGTTAGAAGCATTTAAGGTATTGTGAACCCATTGGATGAAGCTAAACCCGGATAAGTGTGCTTTTGGGGTTAGGGATGGTAAATTTTTGGGCTTTGTGGTCTCATAGAGAAGCCATCCTGGTGATGCCCCATTCAAGGACAATAAAGGATATCCAACGACTGACTGGAATGATGGTTGCACTTAACAGATTCGTGTCACAAATGGCTGACAACTGTTTACCTTTCTTCAAGACCCTACGCACCAGTCGACACAGAGGAGTGTCAAGTAACTTTTGGGAAGCTTAAAGAGTATCTCACATCCCTGTCGAAACCCTTTTTTTGAAAATGACTTTTTATTTTAAAAAGAACTAAAATGGAGCCGCCACCAATCACTTTCATGATGTGTGATTGGATCACCTCGTAATTTGATCGTTTTAATAAGAGATTTTATTTACTAAAATGATATTTTTTGGTCTACAAAATCCAGAAAATAGGTTCAGGAGTCGGTTACACATGAGGAAGGATTAGCACCCTTGTTAGGCCCAAAATTGGTACCTAATTGATTACTCGATGTCTTAGTGCCAAAAATTAAAAATTTGAAGAGAACTTAAAAAGCGATCCCTTATTGCATAATGATATTTTTAATTAAAATCGCTTAAGTAAATTAAAACATGTGTAAAAGGCCTCCTTATCTTGAGGTAGCCAAAACGAAAAGATTACGTCCCGTAAGTTAGGACACAACATCTCGAATCCTCGAAAATAAGCTTGCCTATTTTTAAAATTACTATTTAAATCTCACATGTTTAGTTTTAAAAAAGGATATTTGGTTACCTAAGTTACAAAAGAAAATCGAACCCCATGAGTTAGGGCACAACTTCTCGAATCTCCCAAATACAAAACATTTCCTTGATTTTGAAAATTTTCCCCTTTTTTATGCATTGAGTAAAACGAATGTAACATTTAAAGCAATGCCTATTTAACTTGTTTGGGCATAGTATAAAAGTGAGTAAGTATGTTTAAACACGATTCATGACATGGTTATAGCAAAATAAAATAAAATGATAGCGTGTAAAAATGAAACAATAATATACAAAAAAATAAAAATATCATACTAGTAAATGACGATGATATAACTATAATAATAAAACACCAAATAATAACAATGGCAATAATCATATTATAATTACTAATTCTAATACTAATTAAATAATAATAGGAAAAATAAATAATAATGATAATAAGAATACGAATAATACGAACAACAAGTGCACAAATAAAGGAAATATAAACATTATAATTTTTAAATATATAAAAAGGGTAAGAGATAATAAATAGATAAATAAATAAAATAACATAAAAAATCTATAAAGGGTCGAAATTAAATAAAGGATTAAATCATAATTAAAATGAAATTAAGAGCCTAAATTGTAATATAAGAATAAATAAGGACTAAATCAAAATTCAAATGAAATTTAATGGGATAAATTATATATAAAAAAAGTAGAATAAGGGACCAAAATCGAACGCGCGAAAAAGAGCAGGGATCAAATGGGAAATTATTCCCAGACCCCCTAAACGCATCGTTCCAAAAGACCAAACGACCAGAGGACTAAAATAAAAAAATAAAATTAAGTGGATAAATTTAAAAAAGAAAAAAGAATGAAAATAGGACAAGATTGAAAAGCCTTTAAAAAGCGGAAGGACCGAAACCGCAAATAGACCACTTTACAAAAACACGCAGATCCTAGGGGATCTGGGTTGGGCAATTGGGTCCTATTTCAAAACGACACCGTTTTGGGGTTTCTGAGCACCGACCAAAACGACGTTGTTTAATTATGTCTATATAAATCAAAATTTTTTAAAAAATTTCATTCTGCTTGGATTAAAAAAAAACTCTAAAGCCCTACCTTTTTATCCCAGCCCTTTCCAGATACGGCCTTTGAGCCGCCGTGGGCCACCGTGATGGCCATCGGTCGCCGACGACGATGGTCGTCGCCTCCAGTGGTCGTAAACCAAAAAAATTCCCTTTTAGCCTCGTTTTAACCCGTTTTTAAACCTTTTTATCCTAAATTGAAAAAATGATGAAAAATTTAGAAATCTTTAAGAAACCTGTCAGTTTCTCCTCCTTTGACGGTACTGTCTTTCATCAGAGACAGTGGCCTCGGCCTTGTACGGTGAAGATCGAACGGCGCAAGTAAGAAAATATTTTTTATTTTTCACAATATATAGAAAGAATAGATAAAATTAAAAAAAACACATTTAAAAAGATTACCTATTCTCTTTTCTTTTTAAAAACTTGTTGATTTTTTTGTATATTTTTTTTGTGTTAAAAATACATAGAAATCATGGCTTTTATAGCCGAATTACATTCTTATTTTTTTACTATTTTTCTATTGTTTATTCTATTTTCTGCTGATGTCATTGTCTTTTCTTTTGTAGGCAACGGTGCCTGGTCAACAGCGATGACGGGACTCGAGCCTTGCCAGTTTGGTGCAAGGGACACGTCAAGGAAGCAGACATCGGGCGGTGGGGCGCGGCGCAAAAGGGCTAGGGCTTGTTTTAGTTTTTTTCTAGAAAACTTAATGTTGTCGGCCTTAGGGTTTATGTTATTTGAGCCATTTGAGCTTTTAACATATTGGGCCATATTTGTTGTAAATGGACCCTCTTTTTTTTTCTATTGGACTGTGGATTGTTATTATTATTATTTATTTTGGTTTGGTTTTTGTTTGGGCCCAGACTAAATTGGGCCTCTACAATCCCCACCACTACTAATGTTCCCTCGTGAAGGAGAGACCCTTTAGTTATACCTCATCGCGTCTGAGGAAACTATGACAGTTGTATTGCTTAAGACAAAGGATGTTCGACAATTCTCGATTTACTACGTTAGTAAGGTGTTGTAAAACAATGAGCTCAAGTACGCAAAATTTGAAAAGCTCATTTTCGTTTTAGTTATTGCAGCTTGTAAACTGCGACCATACTTTCAGTCCCATCCTGTAGTAGTCATCACGAATCAACCCATCAAAGAAATTTTATCTAAGCCCGACACCTCTAGAAGAGTGATTAAATAGGGTATAGAACTCGCTAAATTTGGTATAGAGTATGCGCCGAGGACGATGATTAAGGGGCAAGTTTTAGCTGACTTCATGGTCGAATGCTTGTTTGAGGCACCTACCAACTCATCAAGTTACCCAATTTATAAATGTTAATTCCATACTACGTTATGAGAAGAAATATATTTAAACTGTAATTCCCCACAAGTCTTAATGGTAGTCTTTGGTCCACTATGCTACCTTTGTAATGACTTGTGACAAATTTCCAATTTGTACTAAAATTTCTTTTCCACTTGTCGTGCGCAAGATAGTTGTTAATCCGCCATAGGAAGACATGTAACCACCGATAAATCAAAGGATTGGCTGGTTTATGTCGATGTATCTATGACGAGAAATGGATCAAGAACAGGGGTACTCTTGTTGGATCCCGAAGGAAACGAGTGGCAATATTGACTCTCTTTTGGATTTTAGGCATCTAATAACGCTATAGAGTACGAGGCAATATGGCTTGTTTTTTATGCAGATTCCCAATTGGTTTCCAAACAATTGAATGACGAGTATGAAGTCAAGGAGTTAGGGTTGAAGAGGTACCACTCAATCGCAACCTAGTTGCTAGCAGGGTTTGATAAAATACAAATAAAACAAGTGCCAATGAGCAATAACATATGTGTGAATGCTCTACCCAAGCTAGCATCTTCCATTGTCATTGAGCAGAGGGGAAAGATTTTGTTGGAGCACAGGGATACCCTAAGTTACGACGCACTTTAATTATGTAGTATAGATCAATAAGACACATGGATGACTCCTATAGTTCGTGTATTGCAAAGAATAAATGACCACTCAGACAGAAAAGAGCTCACAAAACTACAACGTAAAACTGTGAGGTATGTATATCTATGTTATGTATCACACATATCCGAATGCCCTTAAGTCCACGGGCTAGATAACTAGAAAGTGAATGATTAGTCATTAAACTATTTGATTGAGTAGCAACTTAAAGCAATTCATTTTGGTTTACAATTGCTAGGTATACCATTTTAGAGGGTGTACTGTATAAAAAAGGATTCTCACAACCACTGCAGCAATGTCTAACGTCGTCGGAGGTTGAGTATGTGATGCAAGAGATTCATGAAGGCATCTTTCAGGGGTATCACCTAGGTGCAAGATTATACATCCAAAAATTTTTTAGGCAGGGGTATGATTGGCCCACAATTCAAAAGGATGCACATGAGCTAGTTCGCACGTGCAATCTTGCCAAAAGCACTCCCAAGTACTGCGACAGCCAGCAGAACCTCTTCAAATCATGTCAAGCCCTTGGCCGTTTGCAACCTAGGGAGTTGATATCCTCGGCCCATTCCCTCTAGCCAAAACGCAGAAAAAGTTCATAGTGGTCATGATGGAATACTTTACCAAATGTATTGAAGATAAAGCTCTGGCAACCATCATCGAGAAGCAAATGAAATCTTTTCTCTATAAGTAAATCATGTGTAGGTTTGGTATACCACATTTGATAATCACGAAAAATGGTACGCAATTCTAGGGAAAATTCTAGAACTTTTATGCTAATCTTCATATTGTTTTGGCTCAAATCTCTGTTAAAACACTCCAGAAAAAAGGGCAAGTAAAGGCTATAAATAAGAAGATTTTGACAACTTTGAAGAAGAAAGTGAGAGAGGCCAAAGGTGCTTGGTTAGAGGAACTGCCTAGAATTTTGTGGGCCTTACGAACATTGCCTCACATTGCAATAGAAGAGACAACATTCTCGATAGTTTATAGCAAAGAGGCAGTAATTCCCGTTGAGATTGGGATATGATCACATAAAACAACACACTTCGATGAAAATGTCAACCAGGAAGCTATGAAGCTCAACCTTGATATCATTGATGAGGTTTAGGAAGTAGCAAAAATCAAGAACGTGGCATGCGCTCAGCAGTAGCTCGTTACTACAATTTCAAGTTGGTGACTTTATACTTAGAAGTATTGAGGCCAACCTCCTAGCTTCGCAACAAGGAAAGATGGCCCTAAGAAGGGAGAGACCATACAAATTTGTAGAAAAGATAGGCTACGAAATGTACAAATTGGCAAGACTGAAGGGTACAATTCTACCACACACATGGAATGCGCGTCATCTTAAAAATTATTATGTGTAAATTCTAATAATTTAATGAAAATGTGTTCTTTCACTAATATGCTTACTTAATATGATCCCTCTCAAAAAAGTTAGTGCGAGCTCAAGGTCCCAGCTGTAATCTTAAGGCTCGTAGGTTCAATATAGCCGCCTCAAAAACAATTAACGCGAGCTCAAGCTCCTAGCTAAAATATTAAAGCTTACAGGTTTAGTATCGTAGCCTCCAAAATAGTTAGCGTGAGCTCAAGCTCCAAGCTAAAGTCTTAAGGCTCGTAGGTTCAAAACTGCAGCCTCCAAAATAGTTAGGTCGAGCTCAAGCTCCCAACTAGAATCTTAAGGCTTGCAGGTTCAATATTGCAGCCTCTAAAATAGTTAGCTCGAGCTTAAGCTCCCAACTGTAATATTAAGGCTCACAGGTTCAATATAGCAGCCTCAAAAAAAATTAACTCGAGCTCAAGCTCTCAACTAAAATCTTAAGGCTCGTAGGTTCAATACCGTAGCCTCTAAAACTATTAGTGTGAGCTTAAGATCCCAGCTGTAGTCTTAAGGCTCGTAGATTCAATATCACAACCTCCAAAATAGTTAGCATGAGCTCAAGCTCTAAGCTTGAATCTTAAGGCTTGTAGGTTTAATGTCGCAGCCTCCAAAACAGTTTGCGCGAATTCAAGCTCCTAGCTAAAATCTTAAGGCATGTAGGTTTAATATCGCAGCCTCTAAAATTGTTAGTGTGAGCTTAAGATCCCAGCTGTAATCTTAAGTCTCATAGATTCAATATCGCAACCTCCAAAATAGTTAACGTGTGCTTAAGCTCTAAGCTTGAATTTTAATGCTTGTAGGTTCAATGTCCCAGCCTCCAAAACAGTTAGCGCGAGTTCAAGCTCCCACCTAAATTCTTAAGGCTCGCAGGTTCAGTACTGCAGCCTTCAAAGCAGTTAACACGAGGTCAAGCTCCCAGCTGTAATCTCAAGGCTCGCAGGTTTAATATCACAGCCTTCAAAGCAGTTAACACGAGCCTATGCTCCTAACTAGTATTATAAAGGTTAAAATTGGCCCAAAAGTTATCGAAGTCTCTGAAACTTATCTAAATTCAAATTTATGTGGAAGCCTAAAATTTTGCTTCAATTTGAGGGCTTACTTGAGTTTGAAAGTTTGCTTAAATGGAAAATTTGCTAAAGTTCACAAAGAGATAAAACATCATGATACCAACAAATAAACTTGAAATTTTTCAAAACTTCAATTCTTTTATAAAGAAGGATAATACAAAATTACAAATAATCATGACATATCATTAACTCCTCCTCCTCCTCGTTCCCCCTCAACAACTTCGATATTTTCAATAACAGGTTTAGAAGATGTGTACCAGCATGTACAATGGTCAGCTCAGAATGACCCTCATCAAGATAAAAATCCTTTGAGTTCTTCCACTTGGATGCGAACTCATCCCAAGAAACTTGCGAAGGGAAGTGAACATCAAAACTAGGCTAGTACACCTCTACCTCAGGGAGTGCATCAAAATCAACCTTGCAAACATTGAAAGGCCCAACAACAACTTGACCATACAGAAGAATACTGGAATTGAGCTTAGCAGTAAGATCACTCAACATTCCTAGAGTTTTCTTAAATCCTTCAAAGACTTCTTCTTGTTTTGCTTTAAGCTCGCCATTGCAGCCTCATGCTCGGAAATGATTTGGCTCATAGTTACCTTATACTCTTCAGCAACCCTTTTGAAGCTTAGCATCCAAGGTTGCGACCTCTCTAGATAGTTCATTATTTTTTACTTGTTCAGTTCCTAACTTCTCGGCGAGCTCTTCATTTTGTTTGTAGAGCACTTCATTTTCATTCCTCATCTTTTGCCATCGCTTGCGAGTACTCTCAAGATTTTCTTCAAGCACCCTCTAAGTAGCCTCTGCCCCAACAATATTCTCTTTAAAGCCTAAACTGACTACAGAGGCCTCAGTAAGGAAAGCTTGCAGAGCGAAGCTAAGTGTTAATAATGCAGACTTCTGCGAACTCCTAGATGAGTCACCAACATATATCTTCCTTTTTGTAGCCTCTGACACTAAAGTTTTCCATTTTTCATCAATACCTTGTAGCTCCCTAGACTTAAATTTCGGTGGTTTGGAGCTAACTCGCCACTATCTTCGACAGGTGGCTCCTCAACAAGAGGTAGAGGCCATAGTTTATGAGCTCATTGAGGGAGAAGCAAGGGTATTAGCCATCATAGTAGAAGGCCTAGTACGATCTACCCTCCTTTTAAAATCAGACTCTATTCTACCATTGTTTGTATCTTCCTCGCAGCTAATTACCACATTAATAGCTCTCGCATCAGCCATGTGCTTCTTGCGCTGAGCTCTCACAACCGGTCGTAGGTCCATAGCCCTAGTAGTTTCCATGACTTCATTAATTTCCCGTGAAGTGATTGTAGTTTCCTTAGAATCACTTCTTAAACTGCGAGCTGTGCCTACATCACCAACAATTCTAGTATTAGTAAGAGTAGTTATCAAATTAATATTGGCATCACTTTCTGCCTGTGATGAGTCCACCACCATCCAGGGACGAGGCCTTATCCTACAATAACCGTAAAAGAAATTCTTAGGATCCTCTTTCAATCCTACCAAAATTAGGTCCAAGTCATCGTTGTCACCATAGAACACGTGTGGCCATGACTGCCTCTCAAAGACTGCACCTAACACTTCAACAACTTCCCTACTATCATCCTGCTATATCCATTAGGGCTATGACCCTCTAAGTAGTGTAGGAACATATTCCTTACGGTTATAAGATATTTAATAACCAGAGAACTGCCAACACGGAGCCTCTCCAACTGGGCTTCACCACCATCTGTCCTAATAGTTCGCTTGAATGAAAACATATCCCTGCTCAGTGCGGACCATTCTGTAGGAAAGCTAAACCCATCTACAAGCTTGCATCTAACCCTGATATACTTCTCCCAGTTTAATGCAAGGTTAACACATTGGTTCACAATTATTGTTTCGTCTTTTCTGCGGGGAGAGAAGTAATAAAAACCTAATAAACATTCTCGGTTCTAGGCCTTTAACAGGTACAAGCTCTAGAAAACCTCGAGTTGTGGTGCTTGGTTATGGTGACAACAATCAATAAAATAGGCCATTGCGATCCACCAAAAGAACCCACAAAGTTGACCAGGAGCAATTTGGTACTCTTGAAGGAAATGGTAGAAGAACGGGTGCAAGGACAGGTGACACTTAGCTTTCAAGGTATAGAAGGGGAGGAAGAAATTGCCGTCACTAGTATCGTTGAGCCTGTACGACCCCTCAGGAATGGAGAATTCATAAGAGAAATTAGGGATTTGAATCCCCCGTACACGCATGGCTCGACTCATCTCTTCATTTTTTGTAGTACAGGTGAAAAAGTTGACTTTGATAAGGACCTTGGAAGTGCACTCTCTCAGTAGGCAACGTGGAACTAATTGGCCATGATCTCCTCTTATTCTCGACATATCTCTGATGCAGAAAGAAGAACAAAAAAAATAGAGGAAACTTAAAACCTAAGATAAAGAGTTACT
Organism: Gossypium hirsutum; assembly: GCF_007990345.1. Classification (NCBI taxonomy): domain Eukaryota; kingdom Viridiplantae; phylum Streptophyta; class Magnoliopsida; order Malvales; family Malvaceae; genus Gossypium; species Gossypium hirsutum. The sequence goes on along the minus strand of NC_053438.1, from coordinate 58,203,476 downwards.
AATATTTACCTTGACGAAAAGCTTCGATTGATTCTGGTTACAAAAATATTAAGTTCGTAAGTTTTAGGGTTTCAAAATATCCCCTTTCAAAGAAGTTTCTTTCTCTCATATTTTGAGGGTTCAAATAGTCGAAGGACACCAACGGTCAGATACATACAAGTGCGATCCACTCGTACGCATGGTGAAGCTAACATCAAATTCCAGTTGACGTTGCGTATTCTATAAGCTCTAATAAATGCAAAGTGATAGCCTTAAGTAGCACCACATTATAACCATCCTTAGGCCCAGTAGGGGGACTAGATTGTTATACACCAATGATCACCAACCCGAAACCCAGATAAGATTCAGGTTGCCTATCTGCGACCCGGTCACTCCCCACCAGATGGATGTGTGTGAGATGTACAGTGAGAGGAAAACCGGGGGAGCTCGCAGTATCAGCTCACACGAGCCAAGGAGAGTTCACAATCTTAGTTCGTATATACCCAATGAGTTCGCATGTGGGAGGCCACGAGGTCTAGCAGGCGACCCAGAGTGGTACATGTGTCGAGCATGCTCGAAGCTTGCTCAGAATGTCAGTCTTATGAATAGTAAGGTCAAGTCCATGAACAGTAAAGTCAAATCATGAATAGTGATAATGTAACGCCCCAGAATTTGGGCCTAGAAGTATTGGGCCTTGAGCAAGGGAACGGTTAGAAAACTATGCACAAAAGTATGTCTGCTTTAGTGGTTAAGGGTCCTGAGAGGAGTTGAAAAAGTCCTCGGTTCAAACTTGGGCTTTAGCAAAAATTTTGGTTTTAAGTGAATAAAACCCTAGATGCTTGGATGTAGGCCTTTTAAATTATTATGTTAAAAAATGTCATAAAGAAGCAAGTGGTCTAGTGGTTATGGCGTCGTTGAGTTTACAAGGGAGCCTGGGTTCAAGTCTTGGCTCTTGCATTTTATTTTGGTGTTTCTTTTAAAAGAAACCTAGACTTTGGCCTTTAGACCTTTTAGTTAATTGAAGACAAAATGTGACACAAAAGAGCTTGTGACAATGAGGCAAGTGGCGTGTTGAGCTATTGAAGGGGGCTTGGGTTTGAATCCCATTGTAAACAAAAAAAAGGATATTTATTTTGCTAGTATGAGGCGACAAGAGTTTGAGGTGGTTTTGAACTCTGTTGGGTGAGAGTTTGAATAAGTCTTGGAGGTTGTTATAGAGGATATCAAGGAGGGATAGCGGGAGAGATTTGGAGGAGAGGAGTTTTGTGCAAATTCGGCTAGGGGAACCCTTTTGGTGCAATGTGGGAGTGAGTAGGTGCTGAATTCTTCTGGTATTTTCGAGTTTTGTTTTCTTATCTTGGCACATTTTTAACCATTCGGGTTCTCTTTTCGTTCAACATTATCTCTCGTTTGGCTTTTGGTCACTCTGCCGGAAACATTTGACATCAAGTGCCTAATTTTAGTTATTTCTTTTCAAAGTCTTTTTCTCTCATTCTTCTTTGGTCGAACTTAACATCTCTCTACTTCTATTTTCTCTCGACCTAATTCAACCCCTCTCCATTCTTATGTTGTTGTTTTTCTTCTCGGTTTCTTTAGGGCCGAATAGTTCTTCTTCTTCCATATTCTTTTGATGCTAAGCCGAATCGTTGTTTCTCTTTCTGTTTCCCTTTGACCCATAGCCTTGAACTAGATAGCAATCTTGTTCTTCTTTCGCTGTGGTCAGTCACAGTTTGGAGGTCACCTAGACTTTCGGTAAGCTCTTATTCTTTCTTATGTTGTTGGATGCTAAGAGCTTTCTCTTTCTTTAATAAATGTTTCCTTTGGTTGTTCACGCGTGGTCGAATCCCTTTTTCTTCTTCGATGGTGGTGGTGAAACTTTCAGTTTTTAGATCATTGCAAGGGGTGAAGAGGTTTGTCAAGGATAGCAGTGGTAGTCAATCCTTTTCTTATCTCGCAATCTAAGGTAATCATTTGGGCTAATATTGTAAGATGTTAGCCGATTATTCTAGTGTTGGGTTCCTAAATCTTTTGATGTTTTCAATCTTTTGATAGAATCCGTGGACAGGCAGATACACGATTAAGCGGGTGATCGATTCTGTTAGTAGTCTAAGAAGACTAGGGGCATCCGATCAAGCAAGGCTCGGGTTTGACATTCGGGGGTTTCTGTACTATTCCGCGAAAGTGTGGATTTGTACACCGTAAATCATTACTGTCAAAACAGGTGTGTATACACCCTGATCTGACTGTAATACGACAAAAGTCGAAAAGCTGGAAATACGGTGATGGATGCCATATAGGCATACGAACGCTCGTGTGGTAAAATAAGCCCACAATTATAGGCGATAGAATCTAGAGGCCACCACGAGCGTTCTCGTGCTCTTGGGCTGTTATGGGCCTTGTTGGGCTGAAATGGGTCGTGTGGGCCCAATGGGCTTGTGGGCCCTACACGCATAAAATCTACATTAGGTGAAAAATACTGGATTGGGATATGTAGTTCGCATAGTTGTGATTGAATTTGGACTAAATGAGTCACACGAGCGTGTGGGCCCATTTGGGTCGAATGTGGGCCTTGGGCCCATTTGCACCGTTATGACCATTTAGGTTATCTGTGTTGCTTGAGGTGATTGTAGGCCCTCGAGAATGTTGTTAAATGATTGAAATACCCTCAAAAGGTAAAATGACCAAAATACCTTTAGGGTAAAATTACCGTTTTACCCCTAACTAACGAAATGACCGCTACACCCCCAGTGGTAGGTTGGCTGATGTATGTATGAAAGTTATATGACTGATACTGAGCATGAAATCCTGCATTCACATATAATATTATGGCATGTCATCTTGTATGGGGTGGGTTAATATTGACGGAGGAAGTGTATGGCTTGTAGCCGTTCTGTTCAAGGCTTATTGCTTTTCTGCTTATGGCTTTTAGCCATTCTGTTTACGGTGTCGAGCCATTCTGTAGACTTAGTGCCGTAACCGGTGCTAAGCTTGGAGTTTTGGTTGGATGAGTTGATTTTATCCCCACATGGTGTGTTGGTTGGTAGGGGTGGTTTATTGGTTGGATTTCGGTCTGCATATCTGCATCTGATACTGATTCTGTAATGGGCTTAGGTCCATCTGGTTCTGTTATTGGGCTAAGGCTCACATGATATTATGTCTGTGATGGGCTCAGGCCCAGTCTGTTTCTACATACCGTATAACTGACTGTTTGTATTAAGGGGTTACACACTGAGTTTTCGCAAACTCACCCTTCCGTCTAACTGTGCAGGTAATCCCCAGCCTTAGGTGATTTGGAGCCGCGAGAGACTCAGATGTGGCCACACGACCCCTGACGCTCTGCTGTAGACATGTTATTTGAATTCTATATTTTGGGTTTTAATTCTGTTATAAGGCATTTAAGGGATTAAATTTTTAAAAGGGCTTTAGATTTCTTTCTTTAAAATTGCTAAACACGAATTTTCAAAATTAATAACTATTTACCAAAACGCTCAAAAACAGACGTTTTTACATTTCAAACTTTAGTAGCTTCCGCGATTGGAATAACCTAAAGTATCTATGCCAGACATTAAGTAAATGTTTTCGATGAGATGATTTACTAAACTCGAGCAAAAGGTTTTAAACATAGAAATGAACTTTTAACGACAAACTCAGTTTTTGAACGATATTTTGATGTGACACGCCAAATTCAACCATAACGTTTGGGCCGGGTTTAGGGTGTTACAGATAATATCTATAAATACCCGAATGTTCCCTTTAATAAGACACATAGAAAATTACTCAACAAATCTCAATATTACAATTGAATTATTAGTCAAAAGGAAACTGTTAGTCCTTTGCTAGTAATGCAGAATTAGTGATAGTTGAATAGGTGGGAAATTCTTTTGGCTTCTTTAAGCTAAGCTAAATGATTTTGATATTTTTCCTCTTTTTTTCTAGTTTATGTCCATCACTTGATTAGTAGCTTAATTAACTTTACTCTTTTTAGTTTAACATGGAAAGCCAATGAATTTTTACTTCATTTTTTTCTTGACATGGATAAACACTTTGTCACATATAAATCCTAGTTGTAATCTACAGGTATCCAGTATTTAGTTTGGTTTATGGAAGGATTTTTTTTACTTGCTCTATGGAAGAATCATGTATGTATCTCATTTTTATCTTCATAATATGGTTGTTCAAACTTGGTTTATTTTACCTTTTTTTTTCTATTTTTGATGAAATTGTACATTGATAGAAAGAAATGACCCTTTAAAGAAGTTGACTTCACAAGGATGAATCTGATTAATCTAATATATACTTCTAATTTAGTATCAAATTTCAAAGACTACTGGATTAAGTGGAATGTAGTAGTACTCTATTATAGGGCAACAATTGGCCCCAATAATGCCATACATCTTGGATTAAGGTTTTGTAGAAGGAGTTTCACCGAACAAGTAACTCTGGTTGGTTAATCAAATTACATAATTTCGACTGTGTTTCAGATAAAGGTGTTTTAAAAACTAAATAGTCTGGATAACATACAAGTTAGCTTTGTTTAAGGGATTTTCACTCTTCATGGATGATTTCCTGTAATCCTTTTACTGAAAAGCCTCATTAATTAATCAAAATTTTCATTTTGTTTCATGCTTTGCTTGTTTAAATTATGGCACATAATTCTATAATATAGTGCAACATCATCCATTTCTGCAACAACAACTACAAACATGTAGAAAGTGTTGCTTAAGGGAAAAAAGTTCTTGATGTTGACTGTAGTTTATAATGACCTTAAAGCTTTTGGTTTTGTTAATACACGATCATCATTTGGTTTGTATTCCTATTCCAGGGCAACCTTTGTTTGGATTTTATAGATTATGCAACAATAATATCCTCTATTCTAAGGTGTTAGGGTTAATTTTTATAAGCACAATCCTTGTGTTTAGTTTTTTATCATTGATTTTTCAACCTTAAACCCTAAACAATAAGAAGGTGAGGCTCCAGTCAAGTCGATCATGTCCCTTACGTCCTAGGCGGCACATGTTGTAATAGATTGAGACAAAAGATCATGATCCCATAAGGGTGATGTAACTTCAAAACCTCATTTTATGTTTGGGTTGTAGATGGTCAGTGCCGAACAGCTACAAATCAAGAGACTAAGAGCATGAAAAAGTAAACATGATTAACAGAAATACTGATAGGTGTTAAAATTGACATGTTTTTAGCCTCATTCTTATTGCGTTTTTGAGTGATTATTCAATGTTAATGGTAACTTTTATGCTCCTAATCCTTTAAATTCATGTTTTTATACTTAGGAGAGAATTTGGGAGCAAAAAGAGCGAAAAATAAGCAAAAATAAAAAAAAATCAGAGCAAGTTATAAGAGCCACACGGGCTGGACCATCCCACACGGCCTGGACACATGATCGTGTGGTTCTGTCGACTCTGCGAATGGCACTCTAAACAATAGAAAAATACAATTTTTAGGGTTTTCGAGCATTTTAAGACCTTTATATGAAAAAAATAAGAAGATAGAGGGAGCCGTCATAGAATACTGAAGAAAACAATTCAAAAAACACTATTGAAGGCAATTCTAAAGTAGATTTTCGTCAAGATTAAAGACTCCTAGTTGATTTCTCAGGGGATTAAAAGTTTCTTTATTTCTTTCAATTATATTTCCTTTGAGATGTTTTTATTTACTAGCATGAACTAATTTTCTAAATACCTAGGGGAGATGAACCCTATGATGAATTCTGTCTTTTAATTTTTATGCAATAAAGACTTAGATCTTGTTCTCAATTATTTGTGATTAATTCCTGGTTTGATATTTCTAGACTATTTGTAACACCCCTAACCTATATCCGTCGCCAGAACATGATTACGGAACATTACCGGAATTTTTAGATCAAATACAGATATTACATAACATTTAACATTCATATCAAAAATCATTCATAATGAATTATATTATCCCTTAAATTATCCCTTGAGGCCCAAAATATGCATTAGAAACAAGTAGGGACTAAACCGGGTACTCAGAGAATTTTTCACGAAATTTTATTATTTTTCCTAGATGCAGGGTACACAAGCCCTTGTGGTCAGGCTGTGTGTATATGCCCGTGTCACAGGCCGTGTGGCTATTCGAAATAGGGCATCTGGCCGTGTCCCATCTCGTGTCCATACCCGTATAACTCTCTAACTTAGGTCACACGGCCAAGCCACACGCCCATGTGCCAGGCCGTGAGAAAAATCCTGAGTATTCTGTTTTGAATTTTAAAGATGCAGGGGACACAAGGCAGAAACACATGCCCATGTGCTAAGCCGTGTGTGACACACGGCTGAGATACACGCCCGTGTCTCTACCCGTGTGGACAAAATAAGACCATTTTCAAGCTTTATTTCTCACCCAAACATGTCTTCCACCTACATAACACTTAAAAATATTCTCAATCCAATATAAAACATTTGAATCAAACTAAAACCAAGTCTTATGCATGACATATCAACTCATATATTCAATTATCCAAACTTACCAAACCACCATACATACATATAGGCATATTTTACCAAATTTATACTATCTTAAAACCAATCTTCAACATGCCTATATGATTTCCATCATTTATCCATTTCAAACGCACATCATCATATTAAGGCCACTTTTTACATACCAATACATACCAATTACAAGCCATACCAATGGCTAATTTCAACCAAACACATACATGCCATTCTTGACCACTTTTAGCCTATACATGCCATTATAACCTAAAATTTAATTTACTATTTATACCAAAATGAGATGATGAATAGTGTGAGATATCTCTGCAAAGCCTCCAACCCAATGAGCTTCTGGAGTACTATAAAATAGAGTAAGCTTTAAAGCTTAGTAAGTTCGTATAACGAGAATTTAACTTATTATTCCTTTACATTTAAGGTAAGCATACTAAATACATCCAAAGCAAATGGGTCATTTGCCTAAACACATATCCTTATCAAGCATGTTAGTCATGTAATTCATATGAATATCAAGAAATATGTATGAGCTCATCAATATTCAATTTTCACATACATGTATTTATCATTTCAAATATCCATGAACATGTACATATCATATATTTATATTTCAAGTATTTCTCATAGTAATTCATCTCAAATTCATATCATCTCATGTCAGAACTTTATCCATTGAATCATTTAAAATATCGATGGATACAAGGGCAATACACTTGAAGTGTACGAATCTGAAATCTGTCAATTCATATTCGGGGGTGCTCATTAGAGCACATAAACGGGAAGCCCTCTCTCGAGCCATATAACAGAAAGCTCGTATGAGCCATGTAACGAGAAGCTTATCCATACTGTATAACAAGAAGCTCATAAGAGCCATAATCGGGAAGCTCATGCGAGCCAATAACAAGTAGTTCCAAAGAGCCATTAATCGGGAAGCTCCGGAGGGCCATTAACAGGAAGCTCACAAAAAGCCTTTAATCGGGAAGCTCACGAAGAGCCACATAACGGGACACTCAAAAGAACTGTGGTGTGCCCACAACACATGCAGGATTACGACCGATCAGGATGCTCCGAAGAGCTATTAACGAGAAGCTCGCAAGAACCATATAACGGGAAACTCGAGAGGGATAATAACGGGACACTCTTTTGAGCTGTGGTGTGTTTGCAACACATGCAGGACCACAACCAATAAGGGAATCCTGTATCCAATTGAATTTCATCTATTCAAATGGGACTTTATACTTATCGATCAATGTCGGATATGTGAATACTTTCATATACATGAAAATAATACAATAACATGCATACAATTCAATTTAACACATATAAGTTCTCAATTTAGTTACATGATCTTACCTCGACAATATTCATGAACTTGTATGCTACTAATCTGTTACTTTTTTTACCTCGATCTAGCTCTGTATTTGGTCTATCCGGATCTATATGAGTAAATTTAGCTCAATTTAATAAAATTCATATTCAATTCAAATCACGTATTAGGTAAAATTATCATTTTGCCCCTATACTTTTAATTAATGACAATTTCATCCCTAGGCTCAGAAAAATGAAATTCACACAATTTAATCCTTATTCTAAGCCTAACCAATTTTTACATGTAACATTAATAGCCCATGTATTTCATAAAATTCAAAATTTTTCCATGAATTTTACAAAATTTCAATTTAGTCCCTAAATTACAATTTCATCAAAATTCCATTTACAAAAGTTGTTTATCTATCAACAACCTTTCATTTTCTATCATAAAACTTCATAATTCATACATACTCATCCATGAAAAAACCCTAGTGCTTTGATAAATTTACAAATTAATCCCCAAGATAGCTAGATTAAGCTATTACAATCTCAAAATATAAAAATTACTAAAAAGGGGACAAGATTTTTACCCAATTAAGCAAAACAAGCTTGATTGAGTTCTCTTCTCTTAGCTAGGGTTTCCATAAAAAATTTGGGAAAGATGATAAAAAATGATGAAAACGAAGATATTTTCACTATTTAATTACTTATCATCTTTTATTATTTTTACTTTCCAATTTAGTCCATTTATTTAATTAATTTTCCATGAATGAATCATCATACTTATCTAATAACTCCTCTTAATGGTCTATTTGTCATATAAGGATCTCCAATTTTGAATTCCATAGCTATTTGATCCCTTTAGCTATTAGAATTCAACTTTTGCATTTTATGCGATTTGGTCCTTTTCTCAATTAATCATGTAATCGGAAAAATTTTCTTAAAAAATTTTTTATACGATATTCCTATCATACTGTAGACCAAAAAATAATATTAAAATAAATTTTCTGTTGGGCTCGAATTTGTCGTCCCAAAATCATTGTTCTGACTTCACTGAAAACAGGCTGTTGCACTATTGATCCATGTTTGATGTACTTAAACCAGAGGAGAAATAGACCCTATTTAAGAGTAGATCTAGCATAATTAAGTGGAGTTGCATGCAATCCTAGATATAGTGTAACAACCCGTTTTTAGTGAAATCAGAATAGTGGTTTTGGGACCATAAGTCTGACGATAAATTTTTTAGTTTATTATTATTTTAATGTCTAAGGGATGTTAGTAAGGTCATATTAAAATTTCCTTAAGAAATTTTGATGTTTGCATGATTAATTAAGTAAAAAGGACTAAATCGTAAAAAGTATAAAAGCAGAGTTCTATTAGTTAAAAGAATCAAATGGTTATGAAAAAACTTAAATGGAAATTAGACCAATTTAAGTGATAGTGGATGTTTATGGACATGGTATTAATGATATTATTAAAGTTTTTAAAGGTTAAAATGGTAATTAGGTAATTAAAGTTAAAACAGAAGAAAAGAAAATAGTATCATCTTTTATTCTCTTCTTCCTAACCGAAAATAAAACAAAGAAACCACCATTGATGGTAGCTTGATTCGACTAAGCTTAGTTTGGTGCATGGTGAGTATTTTTCATCCTGTTTTTAATGATTTTTATATTTTTGAGTTTGTTTTAGTTTAGTCTAGCTAGCCCAGGGGTTAATTTATACAACTGTTAAAGGTTGAGGGTTATACCATGAATGTTTTTGAATGTTTCTTGATGTTTAATGGTAGATTATGAGTCCTTATTGATAAATAAACAAGCTTTATAAAGTGGATTTTGATGAAATTTGCATTTAGGGATTTGTTTATAAAAATAGTAAAAGTTCATGTCAAATTTATGAAATGATGGTTTATATGGGTTGATATAAGTCCCTAATAAATTCGGTTAGCTTGAATACATTGTTAAAATGCTTAGATTTTAATTTATGAGCTTAAGGACTAAATTGTAAAAAGTTAAAATATTAGGGGAAAATAGTAATTTTGCATAAATATGAATTGTGGACTAAATTTAATATGAGAGAGGTATTAAATGGATTGAAATTTGTCTATTTAGATCAAAATAGACCACGTACGGACCTAGATTGAGGCAAAGTAAAAGCTTCGGAATAACTCGTTTTAACTTCTACGCCTCTAGTTGTCGAGGTAAGTTTGTGTGAATAGTTATCATCTTAATGGTATTTCAAATAGTATGTTAATATGTTAATTAACATGTGAATTGACTAATGTATATATAGACAGTTATCGAGTCCCTGTTGAACCTTAGAAATTCGTATGATACAAATGACATGTCATTAGGGATTTCATGTTTCGAGTGCTGGTCTTGAATGTCCAACTGATGGCTGAGGTCCTACATTTTTTGCGGATACTCCATAGCTCGTGTAAGCAGTATCGTGTAACTTACATTCTGACCCACAACTCATGTGAGTAGGCCCATTTCACAGCTCGTGTGAGTAATGATGTAAAGGAAAGGTTACAATTATATGTTTAAGCACATTTCATGTGAGCTTTCTTGAGTATCAGATGAAATTCTAGATAGTTTAACAGGCAAGAAAAAGGATGGAAATGGTAAGTTTTCAAATGGAATTATGCATATGCTCATGAAAAGGATATGTGATCAAATGATGAAATTTCATATTGAAAATGACCTATCATATGTTTAATTATAATGAGTTATATATAAATGCACTAACTTGTGTATTGATGATGATGTATAGGCTTGTGCCAAGCTTGTGGTTTGGGTTATATTATGCTTTTACTTTATGTTATGCAAATGAATGGTAAGTTATGTTATGCTTTTACTTTATGTTATGCAAATAAATGGTAAGTTATGTTTTATATTCTATGAACTTACTAAGCATTAAGTGCTTACGTAGTTTCTTTCCCATGTTTTATAGATTATCGGAAGCTCGATCGGTTTGGAAGCTCCTCGGAGATCTATCACACTATCCAACATAAATATCTGTAGATTTTGAATGTTTTGCCCAAGGTTATAATGGCATGTATAGGTGGACTTATAATGATATTTAGTTGAATGTTTAATGAATGATTTGCTATGTATAATTTGATTAAGTTATCTTGGTTGGTACCATTTGATACATTGATGGATTGTGTCATTTTTTTTAACTTGTGATGCATGTTTGAATGATTCAAATGGTATGTTTGAAATGATGTGTTAATGAATATGTTTGTGGCATATTTTGGTAAGTTTTGAATTAGTAATTGATGATTGAAATTTAGGTAAAGTTGGCATGTTTAGGTAAGTTTTGATGATTGCTTTTGAGGTGCCATTGAATGGCATATTGGTTAGTTGAAATAGGACTTTTTGGAATGGTAAATATATGTATGTTTAGGTATGGTTTGATATTTTGTAAGTGTGCACAAATGGTTCAAATGATTATGTATGAAATGGTGTTGGGAATGACTTGTTTTAAGTGAATTTTAGGTCCATACGGCCTGAGACACGGGCGTGTGACTTAGCCGTGTGTAACACACGGCCTGGCGACACGAGCATGTGTCTCTAGAAGGTTCCTTTGTATGCAAGTCAGTGAGTTACATGGCCTAGCACACGGCTTGGCACACGGGCGTGTGTCTCAGCCGTGTGACTCACACGGCCGTGTGACCTCTGTATTCAAATTTTTGTAACTTTTTCTTAGACTCTCCAAATGTTTTCAATTTAGCCCCAAATTGTTTCTAAAGTATTTATAAGGCCTCGAGGGATCGATTTAAGGACGAAATGTGTATGTATGATTGATTTATGATATGTTTATGATAGTGTATGATATTTATGTTTAAATGTTTCGTTTAAACGGTAATGCTCCGTAATCCTAATCCAGTGACGGCTACGGGTTAGGGGTTTTACAAGTAGGATGACATAAATCTACCAGATTAGATTCAAATCTAATAGAAGAATCTGTAGATCGAGTTAATGCGATAATATGGGTTTTAATTAGAAAAAAAATTAAATTAATCAACCTAGAGTTAGTTGCTCTTATTCTTGAATAGAAGTATTAGCATAATTTAGGAATTTCTATGGATCAAGACATTAAGTGAAGAAATTACGTAATTTAGATTTATAATGACTGATGAAGTCTTGGTGAATTCTTTCCTTGGTATTGTTTCGCTTCTTGGTTATTATTCAATTATTTTCTTAATTTGCTCTTTTTCATGTTCGTAGTTAATTAATTTAGTTAATTTTAGTTTTAATCAATCACTCAAATTTATCGATTAAATAATAAAAAGATGGTAATTATTAGTACTTTTAGTCTTCGTGGGAATGATATCTTTGCTTATAGTAACTATACTATTAATTGATAGGTGCACTTGCCTTAGTCAAATTTTTAGTTGGTTTTGTAGACAACAAATTTTTGGCATCGTTGTCGGGGACTAAAATATTAGGAAATTTTTATTTCTATTAATTTAACCATTTTTTATTTTTATTTTAATGTTTTTGTTTTTAATTTAATTTTTACATTCTAAAATTTTTGTTCGTTTGTTTGATTTTGACAAGTTCTTTTGGTTTATGACTAGAGGAAACCTTTTGGAACCGTTACACCATGTTTGGTTGAGTGTATTGGCATAGCCAATACACCCCTAATCGGTGGGCCCCACTTAATCCCCCTCTAATACTTTGTTTGGTTTAGTGTATTGCTATTACGGGTCTAATACATTACTGACCTAATCCCCAAAATCCACCGATTTCTAATCCCTTCCTTGAGCTCAGATTAGGTGCTGCTTCAGTTTTGGTCCCTGTTTTACCCTCCCGATTCACGCTTCTATTTTACCCAAAATCCACGTCTTCTGTTTCTTCCTTCTACCTTTCTTCTCCACTCTCCTCGCTGTCTTCTCCTCTAACATCCAGTGTGTTCTGCTCTTCTAACATCCTCTGGCGTACCATTCGTGGGTGTGTTCTTCTTTTCGAGATTTTTTTTTCCCTTTTAGTGTGTTTTCATAGTTCTTTATTTGGTCTGTGAATGAAAAGGATGAAAATTTCTAGGTTTTTGATGCTTGGTAATTTAGGAAGCCTTTATTATAAACTTTTTGAGATATTTTTTTCTATTTATTTGAATTTCAATGATTTGGATATTAGAATATATATTGTTTTTTCATCTAACTTTCTCAAATCCCAAACAAAAGACCCCAGGAAAAAAAAAGGTTCTTTTTAGATTTTGAAATAAAGGCAGAAAAATGGTGAACTGGGAGCTAAACAGTTGCTGCAATAATGGCCAAGTTACCTTTCTGGTTACAATTGGTGTCTTCACTGTTGTCATTCTTGTTGTAAGCTTCTTTCTTGAATTTTTTTTCTCTTGCTTATAACGAAGATCATCTTTTTCTCTGCTATGCTTTTGGTTGTTGTAAGGAAACAATATAAACACGGTAAAAACAATAGGGTAATTTTGGTAAGAGCTCCCTGGTTATGTTTGTTTGAAGGATGATATATCTACGGTTTAGTTGACTAAGCCATGATTGTTAGTTTTAGTTTAAAATTTAATAAGTTTCTTGTTTTGGAGAAACAATCGAATTGATGGTAATTTGAATTTTGAAATAGATTAAGAGTTTAAATAGTTTCTTGGTTTGCACGTTGAAGGAAATTGGGTTCTTTTCTGGGAGCATTTATGATTTACTTTTGTAATAATTGTTGTAAATCTGGTCATAAGGAACTCATAAATGCTATGGCATTTACAACAATTTTCATAAGTTGTTCATAAGGATGAGGATGCCAAGGTTTTAGGAGTTTTCTAGTAGGATTCACTGCAGTTGACTTTTTGTTAAAAGATACAACATTCTTTGGAATTTGAACTGGTTGCCTCTGTTTGCTTAAATGGATTGACCTAATGTTTCCCCCTGATTGTTGTAGCTATGGAGAACAGTGTTGTTGCTGCCTTTTAAGCTCATTACAGTATTCTTGCATGAAGCAAGTCATGCAATTGCCTGCAAACTTACCTGTGGTCATGTAAGAAAGCCTTTCCTTTATCACATGTCATATGAAGGGTTTAAACATGTCTTTAATGTGACCATTAGATTTTGGCTGCATAATTTTTCTACTAACCCATCTTGCTGGTTTTAGTCTTTGGATTATGGTCTGTTCAATTATCAATGTTCCTTTTACTTAATGATGTAAGTAGAAGGGATCAAGGTTCATGCAGATGAAGGTGGAGTGACACAGACAAGAGGCGTATATATTGGGTGATCTTACTTGCTGGATGTAAGTTTTTTCATCTCTAAACTCATCCTTTTTTTTTCATGGTATGTGACATAAATGCTAGAACTATGTAAGAAACACATTTTTATTTTATGAAATTTATGGAAAGATCCATTTACTCTTATTCGGACAAGATACAGCTCTCCTGCATTTACTATTGTATGTAATCTGTATATGAGTGCATGATCAAGACATGTCTAATTTAAGTGCAAGTTTGTATGTAATCTGTATACTTATGCTACTACAATTGCTTTTACATTCAGATCTTGGCTCATCATTTTGGGGGATGGCTTTGATTCTTGCATCCACAAATCTCCTCACTGCAAGAATAGTTGCTGGTTGTTTTCTTATTGCTCTCGTTGTCCTGCTCTTTTTATGATGATCTAATATCTCAAGGAGTCAACTCCAGTGATGCCGAGAAGTTTGCAGAAATTTGTCCTTGCCCCTGCAATGGAGTTGGATGGGGTTTTAAATGGTGAGAAACTGACACTTGAAGCTTTGGCTTTCCTGTTTTTAATGATTATTTCTGTCTTACTGCTCACATTCTTTTTGTACACTATTTGCAAGGGAATGATATCATTCATATTTCTTGGTGCATCAGTGTATCTAGGACTTCTCATCTTAGCTTGACCTGAGGTACAGCCTCCTTCTGAAAGGATATTTTTTCCTTTATTTCTAGAACAGGTTATTTAGATTGAAATTTAAAGCAATAGCATGAGGCAACGTTATATTGGAGCAGCTGTGAACATTGCTATAGTTGAGTGGAAGTGAAATATGCATGATATTGTTATTTTTCCTTTAAGCTGCTCTGACATTTAAGGAACCTGGCTTTGCTCTATAATACAACTATAGGCTATCTAGCTGCAACGTGATTGATGATATCTTTGTTTTTTAAGTTGAAATCCGTGCTTTATTCAGCATTGCTTCTTAAAAAGTGGTAGTTTGCTGTAATCTAGTATAAACATGAATCTATCTGATTGGTATTTATTACATTGATTTGAAAGAAAAAGCTATAAATCATGGTTTTAAAAATCTCAAGCTATTTCTTTTTCTTCTATTGTCATGTCTTGAATTTTCCATTTTAGTTTCAATTTCAGGTTCTGGGATTGGTTGAAAGTCATCTTGGTACTGGCAAGTTATTATTGTACATCATTCAGCACTGTGTTAAAATGGAGGATGCCATTTTTCCTTATTCAGAACATAGTTTATTTGTTTGTAATTTGATTCATCATTCATCCAGCAATGTATTGTAGTGCAATTCTGTTTTTGGTATTAGATAGTAACAGCTTGGCTTCATTCTTTGTAACCCTTTCTCATTTGGGCTCAGATTCTTTTTTTTTTCAGACTACACTAGACTAAACCAGATTGTAAAGTAATATTATTTCCAGTTTTAATTCATTTTCAGCCCATCTTTCTGAATGCTAAGGTTGCAAATATGAGTTTTGAAAGGTTAGTTATATTTGCAAATATATTTAACACCATAATATACCCAGTATTCTACTTGCAGATTTGAGGGCAAAACACCACTCTTTTTACATGGTAATACCTAAGATATTTTACTCATTCATTTCACATTTAAATAAAGGAAAAATGGAACATACCAATTTCACATTCTTTTTACAAGATTTTATTAAATTCATATAAGAATATTTAATATTAAGAATTGTATTAAATTATATATTTTTATTAAATTATATTTAATAATAATTATGTTAAATTATATTTTATAGTATTATATATTATGATTTTAGAAAATTTATATAAGAATATTTAATATTAAGAATTTTATTAAATTATATATTTTTATTAAATTATATACAATAATAATTATGTTAAAATATGATTAAATTATTTATTATTTATATTAATAATCTTATTAAAATTTAATAACAATAACAATAATCATTTACCTAAACAAATTTATGCTAAGGGTATTCTAGTCATTTTAGTTTTTTCCATTATGCTATTACACCTCTATTCCATTCAACCAAACACAGGATTACTATTACACCTCTATTTCATTACATTCAACCAAACAGTTGATTTGCTATTACACCTCTATTCCATTACACCTCTAATCCAATACAGCGAACCAAACGTGCCCTTAATTTTTTACAGTAAGATTGAAAGAACTGCTCGTAAAAATCAGAGAGAAGTAAGAGAAACACGAAAAATCAGGAAATTTTAATAGATGATCAAGAGCAAAAGGACATTACTATGGAGATGGATGATAATCAAAATAATCGACAGCCTCTTGCATGTCATGCTCCTCGAACTATGTATGACTATGCTAAGTCTACTCTGACTAGGATTGAATTGAGTATTGCCAGACCGACAGTTGCGGTGAATAATTTTGAGATCAAGCCGAATACAATTCAGATGGTGTAGCAATATGTTCAGTTTGATTGGTTGCAAGATGAAGATCCAAATACTCATTTCGCTAACTTTCTAGAGATTTGTAAGACTTTCAAGATCAATGGTGTTATTGATTATGTCGTACACTTACGTTTGTTCCCATTTTCTTCGAGGAGTAAGAAAAAGTAGTGGTTGAATTCACTTCCACGTGGTTCTATAACGACTTGGGATCAAATGACTAAGAAGTTTCTGTTGAAGTACTTCTCACTGACTAAAATAGCTAAGTTGAGGAATGACATCTCTTCTTTTGCTCAAATTGAGTTGGAGACATTATATGATGCATGGGAGAGATTTAAGTATCTTTTAAGAAGGTGTCATCATCATGGGTTACCTTTGTGGTTAAAAGTTCAAACATTTTACAACGGTTTAAATCCCTTGACTAGATAACTAATTGGTACAACAACTGGTGGAACAATGAATAATAAGACACCTGAGGCAGCTCAAGAGTTTATTGAGGAGATGACATTGAATAACTATCAGTGGCAAGTCATGAGAACAAAATCGATTAAAGCAGCCAATTTTTTTAATATAGATGCAGTTGCTATGTTGGCAAGTCAGGTGGAAGCATTG
Organism: Gossypium hirsutum; assembly: GCF_007990345.1. Classification (NCBI taxonomy): domain Eukaryota; kingdom Viridiplantae; phylum Streptophyta; class Magnoliopsida; order Malvales; family Malvaceae; genus Gossypium; species Gossypium hirsutum. The sequence continues at coordinate 58,186,459 of NC_053438.1, read as the reverse complement.
AGTAAGAAGATTGATGGTTTGAGTTTTAATAACATGATGAATCCGATAATGCAATGTGATGCAACTGGAGCGGAGATGATCAATCCAAAATGTTTACCTTTCGGTTCTAATATGGAGTATGAGTAAGTCAACTTTATGGGTAATAATTCTAGACCTCAAAATAACCCTTATAGCTATAATTATAATCCAAGATGAAGGAGTCACCCAAATTTCTCTTGGGGTGGTCAAGGTAATCAAAGGTCACAGCCCCTCGGGTTTCCCTTGGATTATAATTATTGCTATAGGGGATGATCAATCCAAAATGTTTACCTTTCGGTTCTAATATGGAGCATGAGCAAGTTAACTTTATGGGTAACAATTCTAAACTTTAAAATAACCCCAATAGCAATAATTATAATCTTAAATGAAGGAATCATCCAAATTTCTCTTGGGGTGGTCAAGGTAATCAAATATCAAAACCCCTCTGGGTTTTCAGCAACCTTATTAGCAAGAAAAGAAACCGAACCTTGAGGAGATGTTAGCTAAATTTATTTCGGTGCCTGAAACTTGATTTCAAAACACTAGGACAACTTTGAAAAATCAGCAAGCATATCAAGGGCTTGAAAATCAGATTGAATAGCTTGCTAAACTGGTTTCGGAAAGACAGCAAGGTAGCTTACCTAGTAACACTAAAACTAACACAAAAGAGCAAGTCCACGCAATCACTGTTCGAAGCGTGGAAGGGTTAGTCAAGCTTGAAAAAAAGGTAAATCTAAAAGCTATTGAGAAAAATGATGGGCTTGAAGAAAGCAAAAAAGAGTATAAGCCTGTGGTTAGAGAATACAAACCACGAATCTCATATCCGGTAGTATTGAAGCAAGACCGCATAAAAGAGCAATATGGTAAATTTCTTGAACTTTTAAAAAAATTGCATATTAACTTACCTTTTATTGGAACTCTTTCGCAGATGCCCAAATATGCAAAATTTTTAAAGGAGTTGTTAACAAATAAAAGGAAGTTAGACGACTTGTCAACTATGGAGCTCAATGAGGATTGCTTGGTCATTCTCCAAAATAAACTACCCAACAAGCTTAAAGATCTAAGGAGTTTTACTATTCCTTATTTTATTGGTAGTTTAAATGTTGTAAAAACTTTCATTGATTTGGGTGCTAGTATAAATGTTATACCTTATAAAATGTTCATACAACTTGGTCTCAAGTAACCAAAACCTACTAGGATGAATATTCAATTAGCTGACAGATCAATTAGGTATCCTATAGGTATTATTGAAGATGTACTTGTTAAAGTTGATAAATTTATATTCCCTGTTGATTTTGTTATATTGGACATGGATGAGGATACTGAGGTACCCATGATCTTAGGTCGACCATTTTTAGTCACCGTAACACCCCAAACCCGGCCTAGACATTATGGCTGAATCTGGGAATGTTACAAAGAAGAATTATAAATTCGACCTTATCATATTGAAAACATCGTATATTTATGTTACTAAAAGAGTCCACTTATTTTAAGAAAAACGTGTTTTTATACTTATCAGTTAAAACCATCAATTGTTTACATTTTCAAGTAAATCAAATAAATTGCAGCGGAAGTGCTTAAATCATTGTATTTTGAAAAACTGAGGTTATTTCCTCTAAAACAGTTGATTGCAGAAAAAAAGTTGTTTTCGAAAATCATTTTATCAAACGTCATCGCAAGATTTCCCAAATTAAAATCCAAATCAAAATTAAAAACCCAAATGTCCAGAAAGTCCCAAAATTACAAAACTCTCATAACCAATATCTTAATTAAGCAAATTGTGTAAATAATATTTTATGCAATCATGAAATATCCAAGCTCTCGTCGCACCGACCCACCTAAGTCTGAGGATTACTTGAAAGTAACAGACAAATAGAATGTGAGTTTTAAAACTCAGTGTGTAACTCAACAGAAACATAAATTCAGATTCAATCGCATGAAAGAACAAATATAGACATAAATCTTTTACAGAACCAGATTTATAATAGAATCATACAGATACATATATGCATAGTCTTACCCCATCCTTTACACACCAACTCCGACCATACCAACACACCACGTGGGGTATAAAACACCCACCTAGCCCTACACACCACATAGTGTCCATATGACACTTTTCAGAATAATCGCAATAGTGCTGCCAGTATATTGGCGAGATATCGCCTCACACAGAATAATTCTTCCACATAACACATATCCATAACCAAATATAGACAGTAATAACAGATATCAAAATTAATATATCACACATGCTTATATAACAGATATTACACATGCTTATACATAACAGAACAAATCATACATACCGTATTACGTAATATTCATATAGACGTTATTTACGTCAAATTCAATCTAATAGAGTGACAAATTTCATGCTTTAGGGCTTATACCATACATACCGACCCCACGGAAGGCCCACAGTCGATCGGGATGACATGTACGACCCTAGGCAAAAATTCTAAAATTTGGGCCCACACACCCGTGTGGTCTACACACCCAAAATGGTCTTGCCCGTGTGTCACACATGACCTCGCACACGGCTGTGTGGCGTCGACAGACCCCAATTTCGGCGAAAAAAAGTTGGACATGTTGCATGTAACTCCCCCATTAAACTGCCACCTAACATGGTGGTTTCTCTCTCCATGGGAGAGTGATGTATGACTTTTTTTGACTTTTGATATGACAATTTTTTTCTAACTTTTGAAAAATTTTATTATCTGGTATAATTTTTTTAAAATAATTATTCTATTTGGTATATTCTTAGACATTCACAAAAAATACAAAGATAATGAATCACGTCCTCAATTTGAGTTTTTTTTATTAAAAAATTTACAACTACAAGTACAAATAATATAATTATAACCATAATCAATCATTACAAAACATAAATAAACAGAAATCGAAATTTATCTCAACTTAGACTAAAATAATATTTAGATTAAAAACCTAGAAATAATTTGCACAAATAGAACTTAAAAATGATATATCGAAGTAGCAATGCTTAAAATAATTAAAAGTATTGAAAAAAGAAGAAGAAAGCAAGAGTTTCGACATCTAATTATAGATAAAATAACAGAAATGGTAATGTTTGGTTGTAATTTATGAGTTAAATAAGTGCCAGCATGGCTAGATATTATCCAAAAACATGTCTATGATTATTGTTTGTAAGGGCAAACCAACCATCAATGAGCACCAACTGCGAAACCTTTGAGAACAATACGTTGTCCTAAAACCAGTGAGGTCCATATATGACCCTTTCCACTCATGCTATCTTAAGGAGGATGGAAATGTTTAAAAAGCTTACAAATAAACACAAAACTTAATAACATATCCCGATCCATTTGATTCAACGAAATATGATGATTTCCAAATATTCTTTCCATGTTTTATTTCTTATTCTCTTGGTATCCTTTTCATTCTCTTATGCACATTTTCGCCATATAACACCTAAAGAGATTGACCCAAAATCTTTCAACTCTCATTCATCTCCACTTTCTCCTTCTTTGACTTCCAAGGGTTCTGGTCTTTTATCAGGTTCTAGCAGTTCAAAGGATTCTAGCTTGTTTGATAATTTATCAAGTTCCAACGCTTCTGGTTCTTCTAATATTTCCGACTCTTCATCAGTTTCAACCAATTCTAAGGGTTTGGACTCTGCTATGATTCTCCATTAGCTTTTACAAGTTTTTGATTTTTTTCCTAAAAGTTCTAGGGTTTTTTTTTTTTTGCTGTTATATCAGGTTTTGCCTTTTCTGGGTCTTTTAGAGGTTCAGGTTCATTATCAGGTTCTACAAATTCTGGTGCTTCTAACAATAAAGAATTCAACATCAACCTCAAAGCTAACCTGAGTGGGTGTTTCTCCAAGGTTTTTGCATTTGGAGACTCGTACACTGATACAGGAAATGCTCGATTGATAGGCATTTTGAAAAGCTTCGTGGGTGCAGTTTTGACGAGGAGAGTTTCTCAAGGCGGAAACTCCAACTTCAAGTTGGGTGGTAGATCTAGTAATGGTCGAATGGTCGTTGATTTTCTTTGTGATTCTCTCAACATTTCCACACCAATACCGTATAAGGCCATCTCTTCGGACTTTGATTTTGACAGCAACTCTGGGGTTAACTTCGCCGTCGGAGGCGCCACGTCACTTTCCGGAGACTTCTTTGTAAACCACAAAATCGGTCACACACTGATGTGGAAAGGGATTCCTCTAGGCTTCCAAACACAAATTGAATGGTTCAACCATTTCGTGACCAGAATAGCTTGTAAAAGGAAGACTGAGGAAGAATGCAAGGCGGAAATGGGAAAGCATCTTATTTGGCTTGGACAAATGGGTGTCGATGACTTCGCTCGTGTTATAGGGTCTTCTGTTTCAATGCGGTGGCTTACAGATATAACTGTTAATCATATCTCCAAAATCCTTACAGTATGTGTGCGATTCAAAATGAAATCTCTTTAGACAAATTATGTAAACACTGAAATACAAACTTGGATTTTTTTTGTATGCAGACACTATTGGATAGTGGTGGAAAGTTCGTAGTGGTTCAAGGGCTACCACCGGTGGGATGTTGTCCATTATCCAAGCTATTGACACCCCAATCTGAGAAAGACGAAATGGGTTGTTCGCTAGTTATTAATAGAGCAGTAATGGCTCATAACGAGCTCCTCCAGAAGACATTGGAAGACTTTAGGGTAAGGCATGGTACTGAGGTTACAATTTCTTATGCTGATTATTTCAATGCATACAAAGCAATCATGGGAAACCTTGCTGGTTTCGGGTTTTCCGATGGATCCCAAGCATGTTGCGGCGTCGGAGGTGGACTCCTCAACTTTAACTTGCACAACCTTTGTGGCATGACCGGCACCACCGCGTGTGAAAATCCATCTAACCATGTTAATTGGGATGGGCTTCATCTGACGGAAGCAATGCATAAGCAAATAACTAGACTGTTCCTCCATGGAGGCTACTGCAAACCATCTTTTGATGATATGATTAGTAGACAAAGAAACTCAGGTACATAGATGATAGGTCATTGTTTCATGGAGTTTGAAATCCATTCATTCATTAGCTTGCTTGTAGTCTCCACTTGTGTTACTATATGTAAGTTTAGTTAATAAAACCAACCCTCAGTTTTCACATTGGTGAACCAAGAGTGATGTTGTTTGATGTATATTTCGCCATATTCATATTTATTAATGCTACAGTGGCGGCTCACTGTTGTTGTTACATTTCTTCATTTCATTTTTAATTTCCATGGAATTCAATTTTAGGTCAATCGTTATTCTGCAGACTTCAATAAGTCTCCCATGACATATTACTATCAATAAGGTAAACTAAACAATTTTGGTCAGAAAACTTGTAAATTGATTTTGTTTTCTTAGTCACTTCTTGGTTAAATCTTTAATGAAATACTATCCTGAACATTTAAGTGGACTAATTTTTTTCACCTAATATTCTTTTTCTTTTCAAATTTTAAAATCATTTTCTTCTTCATTCTTCTTTTTCCCAATTTTTGTGTTTCTTTTTCTTCTTCTAAGGTTAGTATAATATATTTCAAAGTGTTTAATGCATTTGAAATGTTGTTAATCTAGCATAATATTCCCCCAAAAGAAGTACTATTTTTGGTTCAACATTTTAAATCCAATAGCCAGACTAACTTTCTAAAAAAAATCCTAATTAACCATATGTTTTATTTGTACGGGAACACGTGTTTTTTTTTCTAATGTTATTGTTTAAACATTTCATCAATATTTTGTTATTTTGGATCCTTTATTGTTGGATTGTTTTAGTTGTTGTTTTGTTGAGTAATTTTCTGTTGTGTCTCATTAAAGAGGACAATCAAATATTTATATACATAACTATTGTTCATGGAATTGACGTTCTTAGTAGACTCTATGCATGCTGGATATGTGTACAGTTCTAGGCTATTTGCTGGACTTCATGGCTCCCCCACATGCGAACTCCTTAGGTATATGTGAATTGAGATTGTGATCTCCCCTTACGAGCACCCCTTGACATATGCGAACTGAAACCGTGAGCTCCTTTTGCGGGCACCCTTTGGCATGTGTGAACTGAGACTGCGAGCTCCCCTTACTGACCTCCCACTATAAGGCTTGCACACATCCATCTGGTAGGGTCTAGCCGAGTCGCGAATAGGCGACCCAGACCTTATCTAGTTTTTGGGTTGGTGATCATAAGTACATAACAATCTAGTCCCCCTTTTATTGGGTCTAAAGAGGGTTATAAAGTGGTGCTCCTTACAACCATCACTTTGTATTTATACAGCTTGCTGAATACGCAACGACCACTAGAACATGGCGTTAACTTTGCCATGTGTATGGGTGGATCGCACCTGTCTACATCTGACCGTTAGTTCTCCTCGGTTATTTGAATCGTCAAAACATGGGGAAGAGAAGCTTCTTTAAAATGGGGGGTTTTTAGAAACCCTAAACCTACAAATTTAACATTTTCTGTAAGCAAGCTCGACTGAGGCTTTCTTCAAGGTAAATTTTGTAAATTTCCTTGTCTCAGGTTTTAGCTTTCTTCTATATTTTTTCCTTTTTTTCTACATCAGAAATATGTCGAGAATGGGAGGGTTGATGGTCGAATAATTCCCAATTACCCACTACGTGAGAGTGCTTCGAGAGTCCTTATAAAGGCCAATGTCTTCGTCTACAGAATAAAAGAAGAACAGATGAGTAGAGTTTTGGGCACGCGAAAGATTCAAACCCCTAACTTTTCTCATGACATATCCATTCCTGAGGGACCACACAGGTTTAGCGATACTAGCGATGGCAACTTCTTGCTCCCCCTCTATGCTCTAGAAGATGGATTCCACTTGCCCCTGCATCTGTTCTTCTGTCATATCCTTCAAGAGTACCAGATAGCTCCCGGTCAACTTTGCGGATTCTCTCGGTGGATCGCGGTGGCTTATTTCATCAATTGCTGCCGACGCAACGAAGCACCACAGCTCGCGGTTTTCCAAAGCTTATACTAGTTAAAGGCCCAAAACTGAGGGAATTCGTCGGGCTTTTATTATTTTTCCTCGTGACAAAGTAGAGACTATAATTGCAAATCAGTACCCTAATCTTTGACTAAATTGGGGAAAATATATTAGGGTAAGATGTAGGCTCGCCAACGAATTTTATTTTTCCACGAAGTGGTCCGCACTAAGCAAGGACATGTGTTTATTTAAGCAAACCATTAGGACAGGTAGTGGTTTAGCCCAGCTCGAAAGGCTTCGCACTGGCAGTCCCCTGGTTATTGAAGATATTATAACCATGATAAACATGTTTCAATATTGTTTGAAAAGCCTTAGCCCTAATAGGTATAGGCAAGGTGACAGCAAGGAAGTTGCTAAGGCATTAGGTGCGGACCATGAAAAACAGACATGGCCTCATGTAACCAAAAATGATTTAGGTCTAATCTTGATATGATACAAAGAGGAACCAAGGAACTTCTTTTATAGTAACTGTAGGATAAGACCTCGCCTTTGGATTTTAGTGGTCTCATCGTGGGAAGAAAGTGATGCAAATATTAGCTTGATAACTCCTCCTGCTGATATTGGAATTATTGGTGGTGCAAGCATAACTTACAATTCTGGAAGTGACTCGGAGTAAACTATCAGTCTATCCTGTGAAATTAACGAAGTTATAGACATGCGAGCTTCTATGAGGGACATGCATAAGGAGCGAAAAATTGATTGGGAGCTGTTAACATGGTTATTAGCAACGAAGAGGAGGCAGATAATGGAAGGCTAAGGTATCATCATAAAATGAGGTCAGATCATGTTGGGCCCTCTGTTATGATGGCTACTACTCCTACTTCTCCTTCGACGAGCTCACCATTTGTGGCTCGTGAGAGCTCTCAAATTGTTGCTCGCGATAGTTCCCCTCCTCTTACTCTTCTTTGTATTCCTCTTCTTCCATTACCTCTTGCTGAGGAGCCACTTGATGAGGATGATGGCAAGCTACTTCGAAGTCACGGGCATTTGAACACGAGGGAATTGCAAAGTATAATTGAGAAGTGGAAAGCTTCTGTGCCAGAAATTGCAAAAAGGCGAATGTGTGCTACTGATTCATTGAATGGTTCAAAGAAGTCTCCACTATCAAATCTTAATTCCTCTCTACAAGCTCTCCTGGATGAGCCACCATGATTAGTTTGGGCCTTGGTAAAAGTGTTGGCAGAGCTGTGGCAAATCAGAAGGAGCTCGAGGAAACACTAGAGGGCACTCACGAGCAATACCTCAAGATGAGATAAGAAAATGAAGTGCTCTACAGGCAGAATGAAGAGCTCACTGGGAAATTGGGGGCTGCACGAGTAAAATTGATGATTCATTTGTAGAGGTCATGGTTGAAAGAGAGAGGAATGTGGCCTTAGATGCTGAGCTAAAAAGAACTGCTGAAGAGCACAGGGCAACTGTAAGCCAAATCGTTGCAGAACATAAGGCTGTGATGGCGAGCTTAAAGTAGAAACAGGCAGAAGCCTTGGAACAATTCAAGAAACTCTAAGCAGTCTAGAAAGAGACTCTAGAAACTCTAAGCAGTCTCATTATTGAGCACAAGTCAAACATACTTCTGTATACTCAAGTTGTGGCTGGCCCTTTCGATGCTCGCAAAGTTAACTTTGACGCCCTATACGAGGTATATATGAATAACTAGCTACTGATAACAATAATAATACCATTATTGCGCCTGCTAACAACATCGAAGTTGCAGAGAGGAGAGAGGGAAGATAAGATCACCAGTGATCTTGAAGGAGGAGAGAATATACCTTAATCGATTGTAAACGTGTATTACCCTTCTTATGACTTGAATGAAAAAAAAATTAAAGTTTGAAAATTTTCAAGTTTACTTATTAGTGTTATGGCATCCTATCTTTTTGTAAACTCAAGCAAATTTTGAATTTAATCAAATCTTGAACTTAAGCACATTTTGAACTTAAACAAATTTTGGGCTTAAGCAATTTTTGAACTTAAGCAAATTCTGAACTTGAATAGACTTCGAACTATATTCTCAAAAATCCTTAAGCGACTTAGTGCAATTCGAATCACTAACTACATTGGAGCTGCGAGCTTGAATCTGTGAGCTCTTATACTGTAAGTTGGTAGCGTAGGTCCGCCACCTGTGTTGGAGCTACGAGCTTAACTCTACGAGCTCTCAGAATATCAGCTGGGAGCGTAGGTCCACTAGCTATTTTTAAAGGTTGTAATCATAAATCGACAAACCCTTATAACATCAATTGAGAGCATAGGTTCGCTAGCTGTGTTGGAGCTGTGACCTTAAATCTATGAGCTCTTGGAATACTAGCTAGGAGTATAGGTTCGCTAGCTATTTTTGGAGGTTGTAATCATAAAATGACAAACCTTTATAACATCAGCTGGGAGCGTAGGTCCGCTAGTTGTGTTGGAGCTGCGAGCTTAACTTTGCGAGCTCTCAGAATATCAGCTGGGAGCGTAGGTCCATTAGTTATTTTTGGAGGTTGCAATCATAAATCAGCAAACCTTTATAACATCAACTGGGAGCGTAGGTCCCTTAGCTATATTGGAGTTGCAAGCTTAACTCTACGAGCTCTTGGAATATCATATGGAAGCGTAGGTCCACTAGCTATTTTTGGAGGTTGCGATCACAAACCGACAAACCTTTATATAATACCAAGTACAAGTGTTTATAAAGAGAATACTTTTATTCAAGGAGTAAGAAATTATACATAGTACTTTTTTAGATGACAGGCATTCCATGTTCATGACAGAGCCATGCCATCCATCTTTGCTAACTTATACACTCCTTAGCCATCTTTTCTATGACCTTGTCTTGCCCTTCCCAACTCAAAGTCATTTTCCCTTGCTACGAAGTTGGAAAGCTAGAGTCAATATTCCTTAGGACAAGATCTCTTACTTGGAACTACTTATTCTTGACCTTAGAGTCGTAATATTGAGCTACTTGTTGAGCATGCGATGTGTTCTTAATTTACGCTACTTCTTTGAATTCATCAACCAGATCAAGGTTAAGCTTGATAGCCTCTTGATTGGCACTTTCATCAAAATGTATGGTTTTGTGTGATCGCATGCCAATCTTAGTGGGGATTCTTGCCTCTGTGTCATAAACAAGAGAAAAAGTTGTTTCTCCTGTCGAGCTGTGGGGTGAAGTTCACAGAACCCACAAAATTCCTGGTAGCTCCTTCAACCAATCACCTTTCGTCTCACCAAATTTCTTTTTCAAGTCCATTAAAATCTTCTTGTTCATTGCTTCTACCTGACCATTCGTTTGTGGCATTTTAATTGAACTCTGAGACAAAGCTATCTGAAGATCAGTACAAAAGTTTTTGAATTTTCCCTGAAATTGTGTCATTGTCTGTAATGATCAAGTGAGGTTCACCAAACCTGCAAATAATTGACTTCCAAATGAAAGATTTCATCAATCTCTCCGTAATGGTTGCTAAAGCTTCGGCTTCAATCCAGTTGGTAAAATAATCCACAGCCACACTATAAATTTCTTTTGTGTCGTGGCTATTGAAAATGGGCTGAGGATATCAATTCCCCAAGTCACAAATGGCCAGGGGCTCGGCATAACCTGGAAAGGCTATGGTAGTTGTCATTGTACCTTAGAAATATCTGTAGCAAGAGTCACATGTATGAATCAACTGATATGCATCCTTTTGAATTGCAGGTTAGTAATACCCTTAAATGAAAATGTTTTAGGCGAGTAGCCTTCCTCCCAAATGATCACCACAAATGCCTTCATGAATTTCTATCATCACGTACTCAGCCTTAGATGGTGATAGACATCGCAGCAACAGATGCAAAAACCCCGTTTTATATAGTTCACCCTCTAAAAGCGTATACCTAAAAATTGTAGGACAAACTAAATTGTTTTAATTTTCCATGTAATTGAATGATTCAATAAGTAACTACATAGTGTAATGTTCAAACATCTAACTCATCCATTCAGAATTTTTTAGACATTTATAGTTTGTGATAATGACATACCTTGAGTCTTGCATTATAGATTTGTGATCTCTTTCTTGTCTAGATTTTCATATGTGCCCTAGAGTGTATGAACTATGAGAGTCATCCATGTCTCCTCCTGGTCTATGCACAGAACTTGTGGCACATCATAACTCGGGGTATGCCTGTACTAAAGCAAGATTTTCCCTCTTTGCTATATGACAACAAAGGATGCTAGTTTGGATGAAGCATTAGCACACATGTTGTCATCCCTTAGAAGTTGTTTTATATGGACTTTATCAAATCCTGTGAGCAATTGAGCTACAACTGAATGATATTTCTTCAACACTGCATCCTTTACCCCGTACTCACGATTCATTTGTTTTGCCACCAATTGTGAATCTGTATGGATGACTAGATCCTTCACTCCTAATTGGTGTGCTAGCTACAGTCCTGATACCAAAGCTTCATACTCTGCTGTTGGATGTTTGAAACCCAAAAGGTAATCCATACTACCATTCATTACCCCTAGGATCGATCAGGAGTAATCCTACTCTTGATCCCTGTTTTGGTTACGGAGCCATCAACATAAACTAACCAATTTTTCAAACTATCAGCTGTATGTACACCCTCCTGAGGTGGGATAACTACTAGGTCGTGTACAACAAGTGGAAAAGAGATCTTAGAATAAAGTACAAACTCATCATGTATCATTATAGAAATAAAAAATTGAATTATTGATGGTCGCCAATATTCGCATAAAATTGTAAATAACATACACATTTAACTTCATAAAATGTTCATTATCCAGTATTTCAAGTTATAAGTTGTATTACCTATTGTGCCAATAGGCTTCTCGAAAGAACATTCAACCATGAAGTCAGCTAATACTTGCTCTTTTATTGTTCTTCTCGGGGCAAACTCCACTCAAAATTCAGCCAAATCAATGTTACATTTTGTTACCCTTCCTGAGGTATCGGCTTTGGACAATACTTCCTTCATAGGTTGATTAGTCATGACGACAACTGGATGAGCCTGGAAGTATGAACGTAGCTTGTGAGTTGTAACAATCAAAGCGAAGATACATTTTTCTATTTTTGAGTACCTTAGTTCTCCGTTATGGAGTACCTTGTTGATGTACTACACTGGAAATTGGCAAACATCCTCTACTCTGATTAGTACTACTGCAACTGTCTCCTCTAAGGTAGCTAGATACAAATAAAGGGTTTCTCCCACTCACGATGATTTCAAAAGCTACAGGGAGGTAATGTACAACTTCAATTCTTCAAAGGCTATCTGACACTCCTCAATCCATGAAAAGGAGGTTCTTAAGGCCTTGAAGAAAGGGAGGCATTTATTTGCCATTTTGGAAATGAACTTGTTGAGTGCCACTACCCTAACTGTGAGGCATTAAATTTTCTTTAATGTTCGCGGATGAGGCATTTCCATGATAGCACAAATATTCCCCGGGTTCACCTCTACTCCTCTTTTTGAAATCAAGAAACCTAAAAATTTTCCAGCCCCACACCGAAAGTACACTTTTCAAGATTCAATTTCATGTTGTGGGCCCTCAAAACTGCGAACGCCTCTGACAAGTTTCGCACATGCTCCTCCACAGTCCCACTTTTCACTAGCATACCATCCACATAAACCTCAAGTTCGTGTCCTATTTGCTATCTGAAAATTCTGTTTACCAACCTCTAACAGGTTGCTATCGTATTCTTGAGACTGGAAAGCATGACCCAATAGCAGAAAAGTCCCTCCTTGGTGATGAAAATTGATCATCATGATCCAAATAAATCTTGTTATAACCTAAAAAAGCATCCATAAAGCTCATGAATATGTGACTTGCAGAGGCATCAACAAATGGTCAATCGAAGGCAAAGGAAAATTGTCTTTAGGGCACACCTTGTTGAGGTTGCTGAAATCAATACACATTTTCCATTTGTCGTTTTCTTTTTTCACCATAACCATATTTGAGACCCAATCTGGATATTCAACTTCCCTGATAAAACCCGCTGATAACAGTTTAGATCCCTCTTGTCTAATGGCTTCCACTACCTGTGGAGCGAACCTCCTCTTTTTTTACTTAACTGGTTTCCCTTCGGGGAGTACATTCAACTTATGGATGATCACCCGAGGTCTACCCATAGCATATCTACTATTGACCAGGAAAAAACGTCTAAGCTCACCTTCAGACACCGAACCAACATGTTATTCTCTTTTGTTGCTAACGCTAATGAAATATTTACAGTCCTTTCTTCATTATCGCAAAATAGTTGTAAGGTCTTGGTGTGCTCTACTGCTTCAGGCTTCTTACTTCTCTCTTCATCTCTCAAATCCAGGTTGCTCAAGTCCAAGGCTTGACTTGCTAGCACTTTGTCATCCTCATATTGGGGCCCAAATATGGCATTGTACGCCATGGGATGATCCACAACAAAAAAACTGAACGTATTCCGTAGTCGTATGCTCGCCATCCCCTAAGGTGGCTGGCAAAGTGATAAAGCCCTTCATCTCAACTGGATGGTTCGCAAAACCATACAACGGGCTTGCTTTGGATAAAACTTGGTCTTTCAACCCTATTTTCTAATATGCCTCTCAAGATAACACCTCCACTATGTTTCCATTGTTAACAAATATCCTTTTAACCTTAAAACCTGAGATCGTCACAAAAATAACCATCAGATCATTTCCCTCTTCGTCGTAGACCAATTCTTCATCATCATTACTAAATTCAATGCTCCATATTCCCTGATAACATGACCTCTTAGGGGCATTAACAGACATCACACTTCTCATGTGAGACTTCCTCTTTGCACTAAAACCTACCCAGTTTTCATCTATACCTACAATCACAACGATGGTGCATTTGACCTTCTGCTTACCCTTAAGATCACCACGTGAACTCTAACCCCACTGGGAAGTACCTTGATCAACAAATTCAGCGAGTTCGTCATTTCGCATCACCTATTTGATAGCATCCTTTAGAGTAAAATAGTCTTCAGTATTGTGCCTAACGTCATTGTAGAAGGCACATTTGTCTCTTAAATTTGACCTTCTTATGTTATGCCTCATCGGAGATGGTTTTGGCAGGATGCCATGACTCTTTACCCGGTTCAAAATATAAGTATGGGTAGCATTCAAAGGATTGTAAACTTTAAACTTTCCCTGGGATGTATTTCCTCATATGTTCTGGTTGAGACCTTTAAGAGGCCTTAGGAGAATCACCTTGCATCTGTGCTCTTTGGTACCTATCACCCTGTGTTCACAACAACTGGTTAGGGAGTCCTTGCCTACTGTGAGCTCCCTCTCGATTCCTGAACCATTTGTCTTTCCTTCAAAAGGTTTCACGTGACGCCCTTTTAATCTCCTCTACCACTGCGAACTTGTGGGCTCACTCATACAAGTCTGCCAAAATCCGAGGCCTGTTATCAGTAATGAGTACTACACATGGTCATTTTGTACCCCCATAATGAAAGCATCGATAGCCCAACGATATTCTAAGTTCTTCGTGTTTAAAGTTGTCGCATGAAATCGCTTTACATAGTCCTAGAGAGACTCACCTTCTCTCTGTTTCATGGGCATCAATCCCATAAGCATGCTCATAATCGCCTTGTGAGCCCTAAATATTCCTAGGAACATCTGGCCTAACTGGGAGACACTTCGAACTGAGCCTTGAGGGAGGGACAAGTACCAATCCTTCACGCTTCCTTTCAGTGTCGTGGAAAAAGCTTTACATTTTGCAGAATCTGATGCTCCCAACACGTCCATATAATCATTGTATTGCATCAGGTGGGCTTGTGGGTCCCTCTTTCCTTCAAACATATCCTTTGGGACCTTAAAATCATGCGAAAATTTCACTACTGCTATCTCTGAGGCCAATGGATTGTTTAAACAGAAAAGCCAATCTATGTCCTGAGACTTGGGGTGCAACGCCCTCACATCTAGTCGTAACTCATCCATCTCGTTCTGCCCCTCTCTCGCATGCATGCCTGGACCTTCATCCTGCTATTCACATTATTATGGAAATTAGAATTGTCAGACTATACCTTCCTTATTAACTCTTCATTATTCACAAGTTTGCATCATTGGGTTGACTACCAGAACCTGAGGCTCTAGCTTGTCCAGATGAAATATTAAAGGGGAAATTGTCATTTAGGTGAGCCATTGTAATTTTTGCAAAAAAAATCCTCAAATTTAAAGAAACTTGTTGGCCAGAAATCTATCCAAGTTCACCGCAACAATTGTTGAGTAAATTTTTTGTTGTGTCTCATTAAAGGGGACAATAGAATATTTATATACATGGCTATTGTTCATAGAATTGACGTTTTTAGTAGACTCTATGCATGTTGCACACATGTACTATTCTGGGCTACCTGTTGGACATTGTGGGCCCCCCACATGAGAACTCCTTGGGTATATACGAACTGGGACCACGAACTCCCCTTACGAGCACCCTTTGACATGTGCAAATTGAGACTGTGATCTCCCTTTGCGAGCACCACCTTGGCATGTGCGAATTGAGATCGCGAGCTCCTCTGACTAACCTCCCATTATAAGGCATGCACGCATCCATTTGGTAGGGTCTATTCGGGTTAAGGGTAGGCGACTCGGACCTTATCTGGTTTCAGGTTGGTGATCATAAGTACATAACAAGTTTCTACTTTTATATAATCATTCTTCGTTAAATGAGTTATCTTGATATGTTTATTTTCCTTTGCTTATATTTCAACATTGCTTTTCATTTAAATACAAATCATTTCATTCACTCATCATTTTTTTTTTGCATTTTTATGGTTTCAAAACTTAAGAGCTCTACAAGTATGAACTTTACCTTTTGTCTCCCCACCCTTCGCTAATAACCTCCAACACTATTGTTGTTAATGTCGACAACAGTAGCAACACTACTACAATAGTCCAATTCAACCTTGCTTTGTAACTTTTGATAAAACTCAGCCGAAGTCACAACTCTGTCACTTATGAAGCATAATTCTCTATGCTCATGTATGGTCATGACCTTTTGCGATCATCTAGATGGATTTACTCCCACTCCGCCTCGTACCACCAAACCCGACGATAACTCTACAATCTATCCTATATGCACTCTTTGGTTTCTCTGAGAACAACTCATCTAGAACACTCTTATAGCATCCAATGAACCTACAATTGCCTCTATTATTTTCCCCGCTAAAACAAAAAAGAATGTTTGAGACTCCTTTCACACTTTTTATGCAAACAAGTCACAAATAAGGATATTTTTATCTCTATGATCAACTTATGAGACTTATGAAAGAATATCACTCAATAATTGAATATATATATATAACGCATTCAGTCTCTTTTTTATGACCTTTCCATTATTGATGCGAAGTCTCACACTCTAAATTAATAATTAAGATCCGTGGTGTTTTAGGTCTAGAGTTTTGTGAGATCTTTATACTGCTACTAACTCCACTATTATATATTAGGAAATTTTTCAAAAACTACCTAATCATGAAATTTTTCTTTGTCATGAATAGTAAAAATAAGCCATTAAACCAATTACCATTGTTGTTTCTACACAGACTAAGCCTATTAACTCTACCAATCACAATAATCACCGCCTTACACCAACAACAATAAAAAAACCAATCATGGCATCCCAAAAACTAACTCAATCTAACATATCAGTGGCATTCTTCAATTACCAACACTTCTACTAATGATAATTGATGTCAATTATGCAACAAACTTGGTCAAGTACATTACTGATTTTCAAACATCAACAAATCCTTAGATTCTTGGCTTTGGTGTATCCCACCACATGACTATTGAGCCACACATATATGAATATAATGACATGGAAAAGGTCTCCATAGGTTATGGTAACAAAATTCCAAAAACTCATTATGATTTAACTAAGAACATACATCAAATAGTGCTTTCAAACTCTAGGTATTTTGAGTGCTTCTAACATTAAACACAATGTAATTTCTGTTTCCAAATTTTGCCAAGATAATCTAACTTTTGTTGAATTCTTCCCCTACCATTGTTTTTTTATGAAGGATCTGCTAAGGTGGACACTACTGGTTCATACTAAGTATAAAAGACAAGCTCTACAAGTGGCTAGGCTTCCATTGTCCAAATTCACCTAGAGCTTATTTGGTCTCTAATAATACTTCCATTATCATTTTCCATTGTTGATTAACTCATCAATATGCAAGAGTTCTAAAATTTAATTTGAATAATTTCTCCCTACCTTCCTCAAAAGATTTTTTTTTTTTTTTGTAATTCATGTTCCTTAAATAAATCCTATTGACAACCTTTTTAGTGACTTACTTTTATTAAGTACAAAACTAGTTCAAACACTATTTAGTGACTTATGGGGCCTTTCCTTGGTTTGATCAATTGATAAAAAAACTATACTATTTCATTTTTGTTAATCAATACATCAAATACATTTTACTATATACTTTGAAAACAAAAGTGAGCTTAATAAACTTTTCAAAAAAATTCATACACAAATGAAGTGCCATTTTAATGTCAAAATTCTTTCTTTTTGTACAAGGGGCGGTGGAGAATATAAAATTATTTCTTTCTTTCAATGGAATTAAACATCTTTTCACTTTTCTATACATCCTTAAAAAGGTTATTCTCGTTTAATGTCAACATACACATAATATACAAACAACAAGAACTTTACTACATGAAACATCCCTACTACTAAATATTTGGTCTTTTGCTTGCCTCCATACAATTTATCTCATAAGTCACTTGCCTATCTCTCTTTTAAACAATCAATCAACTTTTGAAATGTTATTGGTGAGAGCCTAAGTTATCATTCTTTAAAAATATTTGAATGTTTATGTTATCAACAACTAAAGCCATTGATTGAATGCAATAATGTATATAAAATTAGCACAAAATGGAAAATCAATTGAACTTAAAAATAATGTTCACTACTCACTGATAACTGCAAGTGCACAGTATTGTTGTCAAGTAATAATTACAACGAAATAAATTTGCAAGGAAGTTAAAGAACCAATTGATTTTTGCAAGTTGATATGTGAATAGTTATACATGCAATTATAACTAAAGCAACTAACAATTGAAGAACAACAATACAAAAAGATTGGTTATTCAGTTCAATTTCCACCTACATCTGTAGGGCCTTGCTTAAAGAGACAATTCTCTATCTTTAACCACATACAAGTGATGATTTAAGTCCTACCACTCACCTTGTAGCAACTTCACACTTGTACTAAGATCTAGATCACTCTCCACTAAGTGCCCCTAAAAACTTAGTTGTAAAACCAAGTGACTTACTTGAGTTTTACTTACAAAATGCACTCACAAACATGATTCCTAATTAAACAAATTAAGTGTTAATTCTTTTACCAACTAACTAAGACAAGCTTTACATATATAGTCATTATTGGCTTGTTGAAATATAGATAAATTCCAATATCAATTCCCACCAAACTAGCCTCCAAAAAGGGACTGCAATTATCTAAATTGTGCAGAAGACTATTTGTCTTTACCACTCTTTTTTTCTTCTTTCAATCTAAATTGGACTAAATTAGAGGGGTGTAATTATATTCCTACTGTCAGTGTCAAATTTAAATATCATAGAATGGGTTTAGTTTTCTAAATTCAATTTGATTAGATACTAAACATAAGATATGAAAGTGGGGAATAGAAAGGAAAGATAAATTAGGGGAACAAATAATTATACGGAGTATTCTTCGTATTTCTAGCCTTCGACACAAGAAAAGGAATCTTACACATCCTTTTTTTGTGTCAAAATAATAACAATCTTGGAACCCGTTTGTCGAATATTTCTATTCTTAGTTTCGATTTTTCCAGATTTTTCAAAACCCTTTATTTTTTTAAATTGACTTATTTTATTATAAGTAATAAGGATAATATAATAAGTATAAAATAAGTCAAAATAAGTATAATAAAGTTTAGGATAAATAAAGATATCTTCAAGACATTCTTCAATCAGCCTAATCTAATCAACATAAAATAGGGTTTTTAATTTGTATGATCTAGTTGAAACTAATCCTTTGTCATTTTTTCCTTCATTAGATCAATCTTTAAAGATTTCCCATGAATACCTCCAATTGAATAAAAGCTCAAGATCCAAAGAGATTTGGTTCAAAAGATTGCAAACTTCAAATATGACAAGTTATGGTTTTAGCCCAACTACAACTTAAGTTGCAACTACTCTTGTAGTTGGAACCATATTTTTTCGAATAGAATTATATTTCGAGGATCAAACCCACAATAAAATATGAATATTTGAAAATTAATGACACAGATGCACCTCCAGATTTAAGCCAATTACAAAAAAGCAGAAGTGTCATTGTCACACCTTCCCAAACACCAACAATTTGTTTAACAGTTTACGAACTTTGAAATGTGTAACACCCTATACCTGGTCCAGTCACTGAGCCCAAATACAAGGACACTACACCACTGTCACGCATCATTCATCTAGCAAACAGTTTCACAAGTAACCAATCGTCATATTTATTTAACATGCGTATGAATTATAGTCGTACAACCACTTCTTATCATTAAAACATGCCATACATATATTAAGGGTATTAAAAATATCAATCAAACCTACAAATTGGCCAAATTTCAAAATTTCAAAAGTTGTTACATAGGTATCAATACTGTCCCAAGGGTATCGATATTTTCCTTAATTGGTATCGATACCATATGGAAAATCGAGACCAAACTTGCATTCTGTTTCTCGTCAAATTTCAAAACATAAAAAATTTTCAGTACATTTCACAAGGTATCGATAAACTTACCCTGAGTATCGATACTCGGGTAGAGGTATCGATACCAATTCTCTATTCTATCTTCTTACACTTTCGAAAAAATACAGAGGTATCATTTTTAAAGCCCTAATATCGATACCTCTGCTCCAGGTTACAAAAATTCAACATATGCAAGTAATAAAATCATTCAACTTAATCCCTAAACATCATGCTTCATTCACCTAGTCAAATAAGCATCAAAATGTCTAAAACAATAACCCAAATACTGTGTTCAAGTCCACATGCTTCCAAACATAAACAACAAGCACATAGCCCAAAAATGACTTAACAAAACCGATATGAAGTCTACCACATTTCCTTAAAGTCCCATATAATAAATAAACCAATTACACCTACTATAGCAATTAAAAGAATGGCTTGGATCACTTCCTCGAAGGCCATACTGCTCACACCGGAAGTGCAACTACTCTGCAAAGGTTAAAATGGAGTGGGTGAGCTTAACAAGCTCAGTGAATGCTCAGAACAACTTTTACGCAAACAAGTCATTATGAAACAACAAACAATCTTATAACATATTCATAACATCTCTAATTCCATGTCATATTTCACATGTTAACCGTTTTTCATGCACACTTTTACTTACGGTTCATAGGATTATTCACGTACATATATGTTATAACACATATTAGATACATTTAATGATAGCTTGGCTCTTGGGATCATGAAACATGAAGTGGACTCTATCACCACTCATTGGATACACAGATCTCCAACATACCACATAGACTCGTAGAGTAAACATATCCCATAAGTGAAGCATATAGCTAACACTCTCCAACACATCAAACACACATATCCCGTTAAATGGAGCTAGGCTCACATTCTCTTATCTCTCCAAAACCTATCTCGAGCCTCAACGCCCCAAATATCACAACACAAAGGTGAGTACTCACAATCCTATGGCATGCCAACTATATCCAATGGTCTTAAGGTTCACAATGCCAAAATATCCACACTATCAACACATATTTACATATTGATTTCCATACATGTTCATTGCATATACATACCATCAACACATTATAATCATTGTCACGTATTATGAAAACGTACCCACTTGTTTACTGTTTCATGGCATGAATTACATATTCATATATTCACTTTCAGATCAGTCATCATCAACTTACGACACATATCATAGTATCTCATACATGCTCATATTTTCACAATTGCACAACACACATTTATCACATTATAACATAGGTTTGAGAACACTTACACTCGAAATTTAGAGTAGGGATTTAGGCTACCTCTAAATTTCCAATTACACAATGAATCATCTACGAGCAGCTATTCCAAGACACTCACCAAAAATCAGCTTCCATTTAAAACCAAAAGCTTAGGCAAGCTTTTCTTTACCTTTATCTCTACTTTCTGAAGGTCCTATTGACTCTGACGTTTCAACAAGACAAACCACACAAATATACAATCCACAATCAGCTAATAATTCACCTTACACAGTCACAAACATAAGCCGAAGCTTCATTCTCTTCTAACCAAAACATTTAGCATGTCAAACTTAATATTTGAATAACTCGGTCTACACTTAATATTTTCATATGAAACAGGTTTCATTCATCTACATATTCATCTACAACTAATTCTCAACCTTTAAACTACACAAAACTAAATGCTCCAAGGTATCGAAATTTTTTGACAAGTTTTGGCCATAATAACGAAAATTCATTAAAACACGATAAAATCTTAACGAAACTTTAAAGTAACTTTAGAAGCAATCTAATTATGTTAAAACAAGTTGAAAAACACTTTAAAACCAAGTTTTAATCCACAGACCCGAAATTCACCATTAACAACCAAATTTTGGATTTTATTTGAATCATGCGATTTGAGGCTAATAATTCAATTTTAAGTACTAAATATCATGAAAAGTAATAAGGAATCAATACATTACCTTATATTTCCAAAGATCAAACTTTTGACGCAAACCCGAGAAAACCTAATAACTTGATAATGGTGAAATCAATGGAGTTTTTAGGTGTTTTGAATAGATTTTATGGAGGTTTAAGGCTTTGATAATAGTAGAAATCAAAGAATCACAGTTTGGGAGTTAAGATTGAGTGAGGAGAGCTAAGAAAATCAAAGGGACAGCAAGCACAATGAATGGGAAAATCTGATGTGAAAACATGTTGGTAGGGAAAGAAATAGGTTCAACTTTAAAAATTGGCGAAACTACAACATAAATGCTCAAAGTTTAACCCTGTAACAAATTAGTCCTTTTCCTAAAATTAAAGGTATCTAAAACTCATTTTCAAAAATTGACTTAATTTCCTAATAGCCATTTTTCAAAAATTGACTTAATTTCCTAATAGCCATTGTCGAAAACATTATCGAATACCAACCTTACAAAATTCCAAGCACATATAGGCTAAAATTCCTAAAATATCCTCAAAACTCTTAGGCCCTATTTTAGGGTGTTAAAAAATATGGTCCTTAGTTGGTCATTTTCCCTGAAACTATTCTTAGGTAACCTCTAACTAGATCACTAAAGCAAAATGGGTGGTTGGCTCTTAACACACTTTCCCTTAGAATTTTTTTAACCTACATATTATATAGAATTAATAACATGTGTACAAATCAAGAAATTTAAATCGTAATCACTTGACCTAGAAGTCTATTGAATGTAAATGACACATTCATTACTGAAGCAACTCAAACACATATGGGAACAATCATCAAAGCAAAAAATTCGAGCAAAAATAAGTCAAGAGAGGAAAATGCAATTGAAAGATATTACAAGTGAAAATGATTTTGATGAACTCAAAGGGCCCACATATATCAAACTAAGGTCAAAGATAGTAAAATACAAAGTTGGGTTACGAATCTTGGGATCAAACAAGCAAAATGCAAGTTTATGTCTTGAGATAATGAAGCCATGTTGGGTTACCAATCTTGGGATCAAACAAGCAAAATGCAAGTTTATGTCTTGAGATAATGAAGCCATGTCTCGAGGCATGCCTCCCATGTTTTTGAATTTTAGCATCAAAGTTTGAAGTCTCGATACAATAGAACCATGTCCGAGACCTTGGTGCCTATGTCTCGAAACAATGAATCATGTCTCGAGACTTTGGCCTTTAAAATAAGACCCTTAACTTTGATGTTTTATGTCACAAGAAAATGTCATCATGTCTTGAGACTCGACATATAATGTCTCGAGACATATACCCAGAAATGCATTAATCACAAGAGATTGTTCTTGAAGTCTCAAGACACAAGCCCAAAAATGCAAAAAAATAAGCATTGCAATTCATAAAATTGGGTCTAGAAAAGTTCTTAAACATGTGCCACATGCAACCAAACCATAGCAAACATATTTGACATGATAAAACAAGTCTAAAATATGAAAAAACATGATTAACATAGTGGATAAAAAATCCAATAGGCAAGTAAATTGTAAACCATAAAACATATATTCAACATAGAAATTTGCATCCCAAATCCAATTTGTAAGTAACCAAAAGTTCCAAAATGAACCAAAACATAATGAAAATGTTAAATACATCAAATCAACATAGAAGTCTACTTTAAGACATAAAAATACACCTAGTGACCTAGGTCTCATAGATTGTAATTGCAAAGAGCAAAGATATAGGTGAGACTTAAAGCCTTAACGCTAGAAAAACCAAATCAAGAATCGAATGTGCTCCTGCTACTTGTGCACAGAACATTGAATCTACATGTTGAGCTTCTTGAAGCTCAATGATGCTAACATAACTAAGTTTATGATATATAACCATTAAGTAATAGTGCATGCTAACTCATCAAGAGGGTATCAATTCTCATACTCCAAATAATAAATGCAATATCAGTTTTGCCTCGTTTAACAAATTTCCATACACAATTCAAATCATTAAGCATAATCAAACCATACTTGAGCATTGCCACAAAACTTTGCATATCATATTTCCAAGTATCATGATCATCAACAAATCCAATTCATATCCATCATTACCATATTGAATCATAATTAGAATATGCCCCTATTAACCAAATATGGAACAATGAACAATATACGAATCAAGCCCCTAACACACCAAAAAAGTAGTGCACAAGTGCCAAATGGGAAAAAATGCATCGATGCATGTAAACAATTTTCCCTAACACACAAATAATGTACACAAATGTCAAATATAAATGCGTACAAGTACTAATAGAATGCAAACAAGTGTCAAATCCTCCTCCATCACAAATAATCCTATAGCATGCAAACAATACTCGAATAATTTCCAATGTTGTTTAATATGGCGATTATTATTAAACATGTCTTAGAATCATCAAGCTTTGTCAATTACCATAATAATCACAAGAACCAATCCTACATTTTCATGAAAAATAATTCAAAAGGAAATAACATGCATTTTCATAAATCCACCACAACCAAAGTTTAAGCATGTATTCGACATAGGCATAAATCAAACATTAACCAACATATAACCAACAACTTAGAATCATCAATAAATCATAAGGTAGATTACTTAATCACATCCGTATTACATAATTGAATTAAGCTAGCACAAACCAAAACAATTATGCCTCTACGATATCTTCATTCCTTTTGGTTTTAGACAATTCGGCCACTTTCTTTCTTACAAACTATAATCAAAACAATAAAATAAGGTTCGAGAAACATAATTCAACATCAAATCCACCTAAATCCACTGGTGAGATGCAATTCGATATAGCAAAAAACTTTCTCACATTTCTTTACAACTCAAGAGAAATTCAATTTAACCCATCAAAAATCAAAATCTAACATCAAAACTAAGTTTAGGAACTTCTAAACACTAAAAAACCATCAACAACACCAGCTCCTAAGCTTTCTCTTTCTCTTTAAAACTCCTCATATACTCAACCATGGCATCTTTTTAAAACTCATCCAAGATTAAGATCAAACTTAAAGTTTAGATAACCACTTGTTTCTAAACTTAAATCTAACAAGAATCTAGCTCAAAAATATCAAGAAACAATAAAATCGAAGCTTTCACAATCTACCTTGAAAATGCTAAAAAAAATGAAGAAAATGAAAGAATTTAGAAAAAAATAGTTTCTAATATTTAGAAATCATAGATTAATATTAGAAACCACATTACTTTACTATAGAAACAAATATTTGATTAAGAAATCAAAGGAAAACTTTACTCCTCTTCCTTTTTAAAAATTCCAACATAAGCTAAAGAAAAAAAGAAAATAATGTTAAAATTTCTTATTAAATTATTTTTTTGATGGAAGATTTTGTTTAAAAACATACTTATGAATTGATTTGATCCAATAAAACTCAAAGATTGATTATGAAAATGCAAGGAAAGTTGAGAGAAAATTGTGAGAATTTTGGTATAGAAAAGAAAAGAAATTGTGTAAATGAACTAACTCCATCCGTTCCTCTTTAGCTAATTCAAAATGAAAAATTTACTTAGATGGGATTAGCTTAATTACCAAATAAGGACTTCTCAAAATTCTATTTTCTAGTTATTGCGCGTTTACCTTAAAATTTTGTTATTCCTACAATCTAGTCCATAAGCCTTAAAATCTAAATTCTCATTTCTAATAATTTAACACATATAATTAATGAACATTAACCATTTAATGAACCCTTCATTCACTATCATGCACATTTTCGGAAACCTCTCGATCTAATTTCATGGAATGGCTCGGATTAGAAAATCTGGCATCGAACTTCCAAAAATTGGGACGATAAATTTTATAAATTAAATTTTAATCATATTTTAATTACTAAGCCACTAACTGACGAATCTCCCAAACATATAAATGATTTAGGTCACTGTAGATTCAAAAGCAACATAAAAGATATAAAAATAAAGTATGAGAATTAGAAATTAAATTAAACTAAGAAAACTCAATAATATAAAACTCTAAAAAAGTTGCTTCAATTCAGAAGTGAATTGAAAGTCGAATACTTTAATGGCTATAAATTAAAGAAAAATGAAAAGTAAACTTTCTAATCTATTATAATGTGTCTCCCTTCAACACATTTATGGTTGGAACATTTTTAAAATATATGTAGTGCTTCAATAACTACAAATGAAAAGGTGTATGTAATTAAAAGTTATAACTTTTGATTATTAATTAAGAGTTATGACTATTTATAATAATGAGTTATGTCTCTTAAATATGAAGAGTTATATCACTTAATTTTTTAACAAAGAAATACAATTATTGAAAGTAATATTACTTAAACAGTTATGTCTATTTAAGAGATGTTACATGAATAGTTATGTCTATTTAAAATATGTGATTATTTAAAAAAAGATATCTATTCAAAAGTTATATCTCCATGAAGAGACATAAGAATTCTTGTAAGTGAAATTGAGATTTCATTTGGAAGATATATTAAAAACTTCTGAAAAACTTCTTTTATTTTTTCCTTTATATTCGACTATTCCTAAATTGATTTATAAAGAATTATTGCGGAAATAATTATAGAAATTGATTTTCTTGTTACACTCTCATCAATGCTTAGTGGACTATTTTCGTTAGTGCAAAACGCAAATAATCTTTGGGCTTCATTATATCCTCATGGTTTATTTACTTGAAATTAATTTGCACATCAAGTATAGCCTAAGTAGGGGCAAATAGAACCTTAAAAATAGTGGTTTGATATAGGCCTTAGAACCTTGTCCTATT
This sequence comes from Gossypium hirsutum, assembly GCF_007990345.1. NCBI lineage: Eukaryota > Viridiplantae > Streptophyta > Magnoliopsida > Malvales > Malvaceae > Gossypium > Gossypium hirsutum. Next base: position 58,160,007 of record NC_053438.1, on the reverse strand, counting down.
GATTAATTTTTCTGTTCGAGTAATTGTTCGTGTTTCATTCATATGTTTGAGATTTTCCTCACATATACCAACACTTGCTAAATTCAACTATTTACAAAGCTTTTTAAGGATAAATTCATGAGCTAAAGAAAAAAAATTATCAAGTAAACATGAAGTAGAAAATTAAATGTAGAAAAGAGGTTTTTTTATGATTGTACCTATTTTTAATTAATTTTCATTACTGATTGAAAAATAAAAATCTGAAATCTAAGTTTTCTATCTCGCTCCCACAACCACAATATTAGTATGTTATCAATTATTATTTCATCATTCTCTACTCGTACCCACCAAGTCGATTTTTTAATTTGCAAGACCGATGCATGTTTTACAACATCTTTATTGACCCAACCATTATTTTACATACATGTAGATCCTTGTGCTCATCTTATCATGGGGATCCACAGCAACAAACATACTCGATTACTTAATTCATACTCTGTTAGAGTTGAGTGACTCAAATCATTGTTAAAATAATATACAGTAGTAAAATAAAATAAAAGTAAAATCCATATAGAATTATACTTCTTTTATTTTACATTGATTATAATAATATTTTTCAACCTTACTACATTTCATCTATTTGACATTGATTAGAATAAGGTTTTTCAACCTATAAACAGATGTAGTCTAAACTCCTATTGTATCACCCGAATTTCAACATTAGTAAATTTTCTTCTCCTCTGCCTGTTGTTTTTTCCCAGAAGGATTTCCACGTAAAATTCATGTGTTCTTATTTTTCTCTTTCTTTTTACTTTGCGGTCAATCTATATTGTCATTATCGACTTTAGTTTCTAAAAACCGGTATCAAAGCTTTTCGAGTTACTTGTCTCGATCACAGTAATGGCGACATTGAAGTATGATATTTCGCTATTGGATCGCAACACTAGATTCATGTTACGGAAGATAAAGATACAGGCAGTTCTTGCACAAATGGATTTGGAGAATGCCCTGCTAAGGATAGATAAGATGTCATTGACATTGACAGAGGAAGAGAAGAAACGTAAAGATCGAAAGGCTTTAACATAATTAGATCTGTATTTGTTGAATGAAATTTCTATAGGACGTGATGAAGGAGAAGATTGTTGTTGCATTATGGGCAAAATTGCAGCAACTATGCATGTCAAAAACCCTAACTAGCAAGTTGCATATGAAGCAGCATCTTTATGCTCATCGTTTGGAGAAAGGCGCGTCTGTGCACAAACACTTAACTATGTTTAAAGAAATTCTCTCAGTCCTAGAGGCCATAGAGGTTTAGTATGATAAAAAAAGATTTAGGGTTAATTCTACTTTGTTCGTTGCCCCCATCTTATTCAACTTTTAGATATACAATTTTGTATAGTCGTAAATATCTCATAGCTGATGAAGTTTATGCTTCCTTAACCTCGTATGACAAGATGAAACATCTTGTGGTTGGATCCGACTCTCAGGGAGAGGATCTCATTGTTCATGGAAGATAAGAACAAAATACTGATGATAATCGTGGGAGGACACTGTAACAAAATCCTTGCAATAAATTTGACGATAGATTGAGATATTTAAATAGAGATAAAACTTGTAACTTTTGTAAGAAGAAAGGGCATATTAAATCTAAGTGCTATAAGTTTCCAAATAATATCAAATGGGGGACTACGAATCAAAAAGGAAAACAACCAGAACAATCCGATGAAACTGATGTTGTAGAAGACTACAACGATGGTGAACTCCTAATTGTTTTTACCGTCAACTCTAAAGTGAGCGAGGAGTGGATTCTCGATTCTGGTTGCACCATCAATATGAGTCCCAATCGATTTAACAACATATGAAACAATGTCTAAAGGTGTTGGTTTGATAGGAAATAATGCTTCATGTAAAACCACAGGTATTGACACGATCAAAATTAAGATATTCAATGGAGTCGTCAGAACACTTAGAGGCGTACGACATGTACTAGAATTGAATAGGAATTTGATTTTGTTGAGTACTCTTGATTCAAAAGGGCACAAGTACACAGTTGAAGTAGGGTTCTAAAGATTAGTAAGGGTTCCCTCGTTGTGATGAAAGGGCAAAAAAATACTACCAAGTTATATGTTTTACAAGGTTCTACTATTACTGGTGATGCAGCCGTTGCTTCCTCTTCCTTATCAGATGATGATGTTACTAGACTTTGGCATATGCGTCTAGGGCATATAAGTGAGAACAACATGGTATAATTGAGCAAAAAAGGACTTCTTGATAGATAAGGCATTAGTAAATTGAAGTTCTGTGACCACTACATTTTTTGGAAGCAAAAGAGAGTTTGATTCACTAGAGGAATTCATAACACGAAGGGAACACTAGATTATATTCATTCTGATCTTTGGGGACAAGCTAGAGTGCCTTCGAGGGTGGCACTAATTATATGCTAAAGATTATTGATGATTTTTCCAAAAAAAGTTTGGGCATTCTTCTTGAAGCAGAAAAGTGAAGTGTTTTCCGTGTTTAAGGCTTAGAAAACTATGATCGAGAAGCAGATAGAAAAATATAAAAAACACCTCCGCACAGATAATGGCTTAGAATTTTGTTTTGATGAGTTTACTTGACAGTTCGTCATACTCCACAGCAAAACGATGTTGCAGAATGGATGAATAGAACAATCATTGCAAAGGTTCGATGTATGTTGTCAAATTCTTGTTTACCGAAGTCGTTTTGGGCTGAAGCTGCCTCTACTGCATTTTTTATTAATCAGTCTCCGCCCGTTACCATTGAGAGAAAGACTCCACAAGAGGTATGGCTTGATAATCCTGCTGATTATTCTGATTTGAAAATTTTTGGGTGTCCTGTGTATGCTCACGTTTATAATGGAAAATTAGAACCTAGATCCATTAAATGTGTTTTTCTTGGTTATAAGGTTGGTGTTAAAAGGCATAAGTTATGGTGTCATGAAAATAGAAAACTTCAGACTTTCATCGACTTTGTCTCCGCAATCAGATGATAAGATTGACTACATGTCACGTGTTCCATATTCTAGTGCAGTGAGATCTCTAACGTATGTTATGGTTGCTCATGTCCAGATTTGTCAAATGCAGTTAGTGCAATTAGTAGATAATGAAAAATCTCGATAAAGAACATTGGAAAGCAGTTTAGTGGATTTTCAGATACTTACGAGGTACTACTGATGTTTGCTTACAGTTTGGAAGAACTAGAAATGGAGTCATTGGGTATATTGATTCTAATTTTATTGGAGACCTTGATAAAATAATATCTCTAACAGGGTATGTCTTTACAATTGGGGGTTGCGCAATTAGTTGGAAAGTTACTTTGCAAACTATAGTTGCTTTGTCTACTACTGAAGTTGAGTACATGGCAATTATTGAGGCTTGTAAATAAGCTATTTGGTTAAAGGGACTCGTTGGTGAACTCAGTAAAGACCTTCAGATCAATATAGTGTTTTGTGACAATCAGACTGTCATCTTTCTTATGAAGGATCAAATGTTTCATGAGAGAACAAAGCACATTGATGTTCGATATCATTTTGTGCATGATATTATTGCTTGTGTGATATTGTTGTAAGCAAAGTTAGTACTCATGAAAATCCTGCAAATATGATGACTAAGTCACTTCCTATAACCAAGTTTGAGCATTGATTGGACTTGGTTGGTGTTCTTTGTTGAATAACACCCCTTAAGGGGTTTCGTGGAAGAGGTGGAGAACTTGTTTGTTTAGAGTTCGTGGTGAAGAACTTATTCGTTGAGAATTCGTGTCAAAGTGGAGATTGTTAGAGTTGAATGACTCAAATCCTTATTAAAATAAAAAACAGTGGTAAATTAAAATAAAATTAAAATCCATATATATAGAATTATACTTGTTTTATTTTACATTGATTATAATAAGATTTTTCAACCTATAAATAGATGTAGTCTAAACTTTTCTTGTATCATTCAAATTTCAACATTAGTGGATTTTCTTCTTCTCTGCCTGTGATTTTTTCCCAATATGATTTCCATGTAAAATCAGTATGTTCTTATTTTTTTCTTTCTTTTTGCTTTGTGATCATTCTATATTGTCATTATCGACGTTAGTTTCTACATTCTCCATATCTTGAATGAATATAATTTGGTCAAGAAAGTTCGACTAAAATACAATTCTCTTACCTAAAAATACTTTCTTTTATTTCCATATGTTTTCTTGGTACAAAACAAAGACTATAACTTAAGAATAAAGAAAGGGTAGTAAAAGTTAGAATTGAAACCCACACGTGTTACGGTTTTGGATATCTAAATCCCGGGTTCTATTTCCATATAGTTTTGCACATCTAAAGGCAGGTGTTACAGTTGTTTACATTCCAAATATACAAGCCAAGTGTTAAACGGCATTGAGATTCATCATACTCCAAAGATATCAGCAGGTTGAGCTACAAAATCATCTAGCAGATGGGACTAGGCTACCATTTGACAAATCAGGACTCTCAATTTCAAGAAAGCTAGCAAGCAAAGTTTTCCTGGAAGATTGGCCCCTGGAACTACCACAAGCTAACTTTGCATTGCCCTCGTCGCCTTTCTCTATCTTCATTGCATCTTGTATCGCCAAAATGATTTCCTGCATCTTGGGCCGGGAGTATCCATGCTGTTCGACACATTGAATAGCCACTTCTGCAATCCTCCAGATTGACTCTATTTTCACATTTCCTACCAGAAATGGATCTACAATGCTTATTACATCACCTTTGCGTATTAAGGATCTTGCCTGTAAAAAAAACAAAAAACAAATAGCTCAGGTATTTCTACTTCGATTCAGCTCCAGATATACTAAGAAATGGTTGAAAGTTGCAGAGAAATGTACCCAGTGAACAATGTTCAGTTCAGGACCAAAATCTTCTACTGATACCGGTTTCTTTCCGGAGATAAGTTCCAGAAGAACAACCCCGAAACTATAAACATCACTCTTTTCAGTCAATTGTTGACTTGCATAGTATCTGTTACAACATATAAATGAATTACGTAAGCACGTGATAATAAATTGTTAGTGAATGGTATCCTGTATAGCTTACTCAGGATCTAGGTAACCAACTGTTCCTCGTGCCACACTTGATACATGGGTTAAATCTTCTTCAGCTTGCCTCGAAAGTCCGAAATCGGACACTTTTGCTCTCATGTTAATGTCTAGAAGAATGTTGCTTGTTTTAACATCTCGGTGAATGATACTGGGATTGCAGCCAGTGTGCAAGTACTCAAGGCCTACAGAAATCTAACTTTATGTTTATTCTTAAAAAAGCTAAATACCAATGCATGAATTATTGAGAGCTTCAATACTAAACCTTTAGCTGCATCTTCTGCAATTTTTAAACGAGCAAGCCAATCCAAGGGCTTCTGGTTGACTGAACCTGCCATCATGCACATGGTTCTGAATTGTTTTGACCACACTAAGCTTTTGGAAAAGATAAAATATGGAAAACAAATAAATTGATTTCTTGTTAGAGAAGAAAACCATGTATGTGATCCCTCAAAGTTCCATTGTGCATATATTCGTAAACTAATATCCGTTGATGAGCTTCTTCGCAGTATCCAATTAGAGGAACCAAGTTTCTATGATGAATTCTTGATAAGAGGGCAACCTGCAAGCATGTTTCAGTCATCACTTAACCATATAGTGTGAGGTAAAAATTCAAGGTTATCCATATGGTACTGATATTGGTTATACTGGCCAGTATGTAACAGTTTCAAGGACAAGAATAAACAAATTATTGATCCTTGCAAGTGGACTGGCCTCAATAGTATTGAAACAAAGCCATATGATATTTTCAGCTAACAAATTTATTTTCATAAGGATGCTCTAACTCTCCCACCTTTTGTTCTTTGTTGACTGTATGGCCTAAATGGGAGAATCTTAGTTATTCCTTCCACTAGACAATGACAGAATGTTAAAGGGGGGAGGGGTCTGTGGGAACAACTGAGAATCTAGGAACCTAAACTTTTGACATTCTCTTAAAAGGAACAGGCAGTTAAAAATCTCAAATTCATATTGCAGATATAGGCAATTCATAGCTTTTCCGTATGGTCAAAAGAGAATAATCCTGTTGATTAATGTAGTCACTCTCAAAAGGTGGCATCTAGCATTCTTAGGGTCCGAAACCAAATATCTGCAAAGTGCAAACCCTTCCCCTATCCCAGACTACAATCTCCTTTTACTCACTTAATCTAGTTTATCCGTTAATGATTTTATTACCTGTGGATTACTAAAACTATAAAACATGTTAGCACATACAGTGATTTATAAGTTCACTAAATTGTGAATGTGTAAAGAGAGTTAGAAAAATGGGATTATGGGACACTACCTCAGTCACAAATTGCTTATTCAAGTGGCTTGATGAATCAGCCATAGTCTTGACTGCAACCTCTTTTCCATCTTTCATTTTGCCATAGTAGACAGATCCAAAACTTCCTTTCCCTATCTTTTTGGTAAAGTTGTTAGTTGCTTCTTCTAGATCAGACAGTGAGATGCAGTATGCCACACCTTCGTCCAGTAAATGCCCACCCCGTGCTATTGAACATGCTGTTGATTGTTTGGTGCCTGGTTGCGTGGAGTTACCTGATGAAAACAAAAAATCAATGTTGGAAATGTTAAGGCTTGCACATTGCATAAGTGATAAACAATAAGTAATTCTAAGCATTTTCACACCATTTTCATCGCATTTTTGGTGAGACATCTTCCTTCGGAAATTGCGCAACAATATTAAACTTCCCAAGAAAAGAATTAATAAAACTGCCAGCACTCCAATTGAGGCCCCAAGTATCAACTTAAAACGCAGTTTTCTCTGTGCCTCATTATGTAGTCCAGGATTACCTTCATAGCTGCAACAGAAGAGATATATTTATAAATTTACCTAGCTGGATCACATAGCACTGCATTTTCAGATCTGTCTTCAGAACTCTTTACTTATGTTCTAATGATTCTAGGATTATAATCCTTAAAATAGATGCATTGCCCTAAGGTCTTTCAGCATCACTAGTGCAGTATTTAGTACCATGTTGAGTAAAGGGCATAATGTCATCATCATTTTGTTGTGAGGTTAAGTTCCAAGGGAAGTTAGGGTCTTTTGTTTAAAATGGTTTTTCACTATGTCACCTGGATTCGTAAAGTACCCATGTCCAACATGAATGCCAAACACATATTTTAACGTTAGTAGGAGTATGATCCTTCAAATATATGAAAGAACTTCAAAAAAGAAAATACATATATCAGAAATATATCAGTATCTAACACTTGAATCTAGATAACATAGGTTTTACAAGCTAGTTATACATTATGAATTGTTGTATGCCTTTCGTGTGATCAAAAGCATTATAGAACCTATGATGCCAGAGCTCTTTTATCAACTTATCATCAGGCTCCTATTTGTTGTTCCGGATGCAGATATAACAAGACACTGGGAACGTTTAATTCTTTGCAGCTGCAAAAAACTTATGTATTTATCCACTAAAATGGTCCTCAAATACGAACCACTTTTTTTTCTGGACCTTAGAAGTAATGCATAACTAAAAGGTACTCACTTGAAACTTATTTTCTTGCTCAGCAGTGCTGCAGGAATTTCCCCAGAAAACGAGTTGTTCTGTATGTACCTGAAATGTACAGATTACCCTTTTGTTGAAGCTTTGAAATAGATATATCAGGAAAAAAAAGCCTAAACTATCTGCTTCTAATAGAATTTTTGTTAAAAACAAACTATCTAATCATGTTTAATGATCCAGAAATAAGAGATAAGAAATCAAGATTTCCACATACAATGCTTGCAAGTTAGGCAAACGACCGAGGTACAAAGGTAGTGAACCGCTAAGTTTATTGTTCTCCAGATGTCTGCAAGCACCGGGAAAAGATGCGAGTGAGGAGTAGCTCATGATAAAAACTAAGTACCAGAGTGAAATGCCAATCCTGAATTCTTAAGGAAAGCTAGTACAGGTCTATGTATTTTGTACGGTGAAGAGCTTACAGAATTTCCAGATTGATAAGGTTACTCATATCAGGGAGTGGCCCTGTTAAGGAGTTGAAGTCCAACCACCTAAAGAAGATGATAGCTTTTTAGTGGATAGTAATAGGCAAAATTAGCGAAGATTAAGTCTTGGATGTAGAACTATAGGACTTACAACTCAGTCAATTCCTCCATGTGATTAATCTCAGATGGAATTTGGCCCTTCAGATTCCGTCCTGACAGTGCACTGTTCATCAGGTTCAAAGAGTCCATCAACCATCATGAAGAATAGAATAACCAATCTAAAAAGAACTTAACAAAGTTGTTTTAATGACCAAAGATAATTCAGTAAAGTGTAATATAAGTTATGAAATGAACAAGAAATTTACCAAGTTCAAATGCATTACATTTTTGTTATTCTTGGTGGTGGTGTTGGGCTGCAATTTACCCATTCCCAATGAGTAGGAACACAAGGATCACCTCCTTCATTCACCCAAACGCTTTCAGCGGACATATTGCGAATGGCATTGAGAGCAGTCACTGACAATTCAACAAGGCACTGAGTCATTTAGCTCATTGAGTCAAGCCAATTCCTTGAACACACATGCTATAATGTGCAATATGATCAAAAGTTATATAAAATCAAAACACACCAAGGCCATCTTACCATCTTGCCTCTCGGTTTTGGCAGCAATCTGCTGGTATTTGCTTATCTCCATTGCATTAAGGAGTGGTCCTTCAGTGGAATCATTTGTCTTGGAAAAGGTGAATGACAGAACGAAATCGAGGGTGACGTTCATATAACTCGGTTCATATAGCGTGTAGCTTCCGTTGGCATTCTCAGCTATGTTCACCACAGCATTGCTATAATCAGGGATGTAAGGTTCTCGCAGTTGGAATTTACGGGTTTCATTCGGAGCCAAATCTTCAATTTCAGCAAAGTACGCATAGGCTCGAGCATTGGCTGGGAACCCTTCGAGGTTCAACCTGTAGCTAAGCTCTCCTTCAGTGCCCACAACTGCTGTTTGCATCACTTTAACAGGCGGATATTCTCTGGTTCTTATATCAACATTCTTCGAAGTGCTGATTCTTGCTGTTCCAGGTGCCACTCCTACAAGAAAATTTTGCCTCCTATCAAGATCAGACTCCCAAAATCTGTCATATGGATCATCTGGGTACCTACAAATGCAAATTCCAATTTCATAAATCAAAACGGATACCATCAAATGCCTTGCATATGAAGCAAAACATCAAACAGTTCTCAGATACCACGGCAGCTCATACTTTACCTCACTAAATCCTTAGTTAAAGCACCAAAATTCACTCTTGCTGCAACATTCAAGAAGAAATCACCCTCATAATCTGTTGCATACATGGAAAGATTCAAGGGGCGAAGCTCAAGAGTGGAAATGAAAGGAAAACCAGTTGTTGCACAGCATATGCAAACATCAATGGAATCTGAAGGAGCCCTTATGATCATTTCATTCACATATTTCCTGGAGCCATCCTGAATTGTCACGGTTGCCCACTGAGTTGCATCTAGATAAATTTCGAATTTGGGATATGCATCTACATTCGCAGGGCTCCCATACTGAAAGGTTGCACGAACAAGGTACCTTCTTCTCTCCTTGGTGCTCAAATTGTAACAGTACTTCTTGTTGTCCGAAGGGAAGTCTCTTCGAGTTCGAAACTGCATCGAGTTCCCGTTCGGGTTTTCGACCTTCACTTGTCTCCCATGTTTCATGATATCCATGTCTGAACTCCATGAAAGTCCAGTACTAGGGTCAGTGTAATTACTTGTGCTTCCACAATCTATACTGATAAACTCTGCAGAGGCACCATTAAAAAAAACAAAAACCACGATGTTGATCATATACAAAATTTCCCAAGATTTCTTCCTTAATTCTTAATTCATGTAATCATACTACATGATAAACAATCCTGGAATTCCATGAATACAGAGATTTACTAAACATACCTGAAACTTGGGATACAACAGAGGCAATAAAGTAGAAATACAGTATACAAAACTGTGTAAATGAAACCATTGAAGAAGATGAAGGCGGCAAAACTGATCCTTTTGATCTTTTTAGACTTGTAAATTTTCTGTAAATAATAAGAAAGAAAAGAAATTGTGGGTTTTAGTTCAACATCCAACCCTTCTTTACTCCACTAAGCCACTAACCTTTTAGCTGTTTTTTTTTCCCCCTGATTGATGAGTTTATGCAATGTTCATTCACGGCTGTTCCTTTTGTATTTTTATTTATTTTCCATTTCTTTTGATTTTGGGAATCTCCTTTTCCCAAGAATAAAAGATTTCATGCTTGCTTTTTCAGAAAAAAATAAAAAGAAAGCTATATATAAAATATTATAAAGAAATAGTGTGACATAAAAACATCAGCTAGAAATAAATGCAGGATGAAAGGGTAAAAAAAGAAAATATTGGGCAAGAATATTAGTCTAAAAATTACTATATTCTGAGAAAAAAGAAGAAGCTAATGTTGGTATTTCCTACTATTTAATGTGACTGAGTTTGACAGTGATTGGAGGGAAAAGAAGGTTGGCCATGCAAAAAAATAAAAATAAAAACATCTTTTAATTAATGGAAAGAATATTAATTGAAACAAGATTGTACCACAAACACGTTAATTAAGCCTTTAAATTACAATGTTATTGCTTTTGATTTATGGTAAACAAAAGCATGTCGCTTTGACCCAACTTGTCCGCAAACTTTTTCAAGCTTTGGGAAAAGAGACTGAAAAAGATGAAAGCTATTTTGATGCAAATATGAATTTCTTTAACTTTTAACCATTTCTCCACAACTGGACAACTTCAATTTCCTCCCCCACCAAATCAGGGATGTGAGGAGTGATTTTCCTCAATTTTCTGTGCCTGTTTTAGCCGATTTGATTTTAAATTTCTAGCACCAATTGATTAATATAGAAATCGAAATTAATCCATTCGATTATTTAATTCTATAAAAATGTTTTTATAGAATTAACATTGTTAGTGAATATTAAGTTAATCAATTAAAATTTAACATGCGCAAACTTTTGAAAAAGAAATTTTAAATCATTAATTTTACATGCATAATATATTAATATGTGAAAAATTAAATAAACCAAAAGATTAAAATAAATTTAATTTTTAAAAAATAAATAATTAAACCTAAACCACATGTAATTAATAAAAAAGAAGTAAATACAAAATTTATATAAACAAAAATATTATAGTCTTAGTTAAAATAAATATTAAAGTCATCCTTTTCAAAGAGTTTCCCATTTGAAATCAAAGTTTCTACACATGAAATCTTAAATGCAAAAAATTGATTTATGTGAACGATTGTTTGTTAATTTATGTCAGCAACTAAGTCTCTATTTTTGTGATTAAATACTCTATTTATGTGATTTAGGTTAGGGATTTGAGCCTTGTTTTTAAAAAGTCTTGTTATTCTAATTTGATTTAATTTTTATCCTTGACCTATTGATTTAAGTTTAATTTTGTGTGAATTTAAGTTAAGAATAAGCCTATTGGTTCAATGGTTAAACTTTTATATTTTTTTTAGTCCTGTGTTCAAGTCTCGGTGCATGCGTTAAGAAATATTTTTTGTTGCTAACAGTCAGAATTTTAGTTATTGGTTTTAATTTAAAAAGTCTAGTTAACGTTCCTTCTTCTTTTCTATTTTTTTTTCTTGTTTCTTGCTTCTTCTTTCTTTTTCATTTTCTTTACTTTCAATTTGCTTCGATAATTTTGCTATCGGGTCTAACTAAAGGTTTATGTTGTTTGTTGCGTCGATTGGAAGGTGATTGAGTAAGTTTTTTTCTATTATTCTTCGTCCGTGTGTTCGGAATTGGGTTTTTCTGTTGTTTCACTTGAATTCTCTATTAAACGACCGTTTGGCTTTCTTTTTAGGCGTAGATATCGAAGGTAGTGATTCCCAACACGCTAATTTGAGTAATCACTAGTGATTCGACAGTAAGTGTTGGTTTCATTTGAGGGATTTGTGTCAAAACTTCCGACAAAGTTAGTTTTGTGCTAAATTGTGTTTTTTTTTGTCAAATAAGTTGTTTACTTGGTTATTGGATGGTCGTTTTAGGTCCCAGGATTCTTCTGCGTCATTCTTACTTTAAAATTATATCTAGTGTGTACCGAAAACCCAATTTTTGTAATTTTTGAACGCTAAAAAAATGGTTGTTGATGTCATATAGTCGTATGTTAGGCCGTGTGAGCCACACGGTCATGTGACAAGTCGTGTGGTAGGTTGTGTAACTCACTATTTATGAATTGGAGGCACACGGGCTAGGGACACAGGCGTGTGTCCAGATAGTGTAACTCATTGTTTGTATTTTAGGTTATACGGCCTAAGGACACAAGCGTATATCTAGGCCATGTAACTTACTATTTTAGATTTAGGGTCACATAGGCGTGTATCCAGGCTATTTGAAGAGTTGTGAGTCACACAGGTGTCTGTTTGACCGTGTGCTAGACCGTGTAACTCACTATTTTGAGCTACACTACCTCTTGCCAGGCCGTGTGAACCACACGAGCCAAACGCCAAGGCCGTGTGAATCCACACAGGCATGTGAGCCAAAATACTAAAATTTTTCCTAGAACCGTTAGCGTCGTCCAAATCAAACGTAAGCCTTCTATAGGGTCCGTATGATCTGAATTTGACTGTATAACTTGATATATAATATCCTGAGGCTGAATAATTGATTATCTGTACGTATAATTAATGTGATAACTGTTAAATGATATTGATCTATATTATCTGATTACGAATTGAAGTTAAATAATTATATGTAAATCCCTGATATCTGATATTTGTAATCTACATATACATTGGGTAGGAATAGTATAAAGAAAGAAGTGTAGGCAGTTTATTGATCTTCCGAACTGAGTGGCTAAGCTACAATAATGTATCTGAGTCTGGCGATTTATTACATATTGATCTGACAGCTAGTCTGTAATCACTCTATAATGTGTCATAGCGACACTATTTGGTTATAGGGCTAGATGTGTATGTGATACCCTATATGGTATGTTGTGATGGTCGAAGATGATGTGTAGCAGATGGGGATAGGAAACTGCATTTGTATCTAATCTATTTTGTGTCTAAATCTGAACTGTTACAATATTACTGAGTATCATATGTTTCTAATTATGTATCTAAAATTAGACAAATATTGTTATATCTATATTGTTGTCTTGCCTATATATCGATTACACACGTTGAGTTATTAGTTCATTCTATTTGTTGACTGCATTGTAGGTAACCCACAGACTCAGAGGGCTCGGTGTATCAGAAGGTCGGTCATCTCTCTTTATTATATACTCTATCGTTTGTCTATATTTGGACTAACATATGTTTTATTTCAGATTTCGATTTGTAAACTCCACGTTGGTTTGACTGGGTTGGTGTTTCTAAATGGCGAACTTTAAATTACTTTAAGGTTGGTTTTACCTAAACATTTTGATGTAGCTTCCAGAATGTCTAGGCCGGGTATGGGGTGTTACATTTAGTGGTATCAAAGTCAGGTTTACAACACTCAGGCAGTGTTTTCTAGGCTCTTATTTATGTTTTTAGGGTTTTTACTTTGATAAAAATGTGTTTAAAATGAAATCCTGATTCGAAAACTCTAATAACTAATTTTGTAAAAGACTGAGTTCCTACGCCGAACCTATTAGTATTCTTGCGTAGTTATACTGTTAGTGAAACATGCTATGATGTTTGATTCTGTTACTTAGTTAAGTATTCTGTTATAAACTGTCACAAGAAATCTGATAAAGAATCTGAACTGATTTGAGTACTTCTGACATTGTAGATACAGTGATAGCATGAGTTCACGTGGTAGTCATGGACGTGGTTCACATGGTCATCTTGGACGCCGAGGGAAAGCTCTAGCAGATTCATCCTTTATGGGTAGTATGCATAATCTAGAGACTAGCTAGATTGTTGGTACTCCTACTACTGAGACTGGGTCTCAGATTTCGATAGTCGAGGATGACGTATTGTTCTATGCTATGCTGCGAGTTTTAAAGAGGGTCGTTGAGACCCATTCTAGATCAAGAAGTTGAGGGTCAATTACTGAATAACTCCGGCCGAATGGTGTTGAGCCGCCCCTATAGTAATCGAGTATTGGTTAGAAGAGATTGAGTGCATTATAAACGACATCAACTGCACTCCTGATATAAAATTGAGGGGTACCATGTCTCTACTTCAAGATGAGGCTTACCAGTGGTAGCTGATAGTTGACCAAGGCACTCAGCCCGAATAGATTACCTAGGATTTCTTTAAGAATGCCTTCCAAAACAAGTATGTGAGGGCAAGTTATGTGGAGGCTTGTAGACATGAGTTTATGAGTTTAGTTCAAGGTAAGAGATCTAAGACCGAGTATGAAGCCAAGTTTCTGATACTAAGCAAGTATGCTCGAGCACTGGTTGCGATCGACTATGATAAAAGTATACGGTTTGAGAAAGGTCTGCGGTATGATCTGAGAGTTCTGATAGCTCATCAATAAGAGCGTGTATTTGCAGCCTTGGTTGTCAAGGCAAAGATAGCAAAGGAGGTTGAGCGCACTAAACACGAGATGAGAGATCAAAAGAGAGGCCAGAGTAAGGTTAAGAGAGATTCGGGTCTCTCTAATTATGTTCAGCACCTCAAGAAATGGGCGAGGTTTGATGGGCCTCTGAGAACTGAGGCTTCAGTTGCATTGACTGAGATTCAGTCTTGTAGGGACTGTGGGAGATACCATCCGGGTAAGTGCTGGAGGAAGTTGGGGGCTTGTCTTTGGTGTGGATCGACGGAGCACCATGTTTAGGGTTGTCTCCAACGATATGATCAGCTGCAACCTCCTGCACCGACTCCTACTCTAGGTCCCGTTCAGCCTCCGAGGGTAGTTCCGCAACCACTTAGGAGCCATGGTGTGGCCAAGGGTGGTAACGGTTTTGGCAAAGGTCAAAGAGCACCGGGTAGAGGTGCGATTCAAACTAGGGCACGATAGCTTACCCTTATGTACGCGACGAGGTGCCACAAGGATAGGGACGATGTCGACGTTATAGTGGGTACGTTCTTTATTAATATTGTTCCATACTTTGCTCTGATTACTATTGGGTCTACACATTCATATATATCTAATAATGTATCTGTGAAATTGGGTACTTCTGTTGAGTGTACTACTATAAAGATTTCTGTAATTAGTTTCTTAGGTCAGTTGGTCCAAATTGACAAAGTATATAGACAGGTTCCGTTGGAGATTCAAGGCGTGGTATTTCCAGCTAACCTGAATGGATTGGCTTGTGGAACATCAGGCCAGCTTAGATTGTGCCTCTAAGAGGGTTACTTTGAGATCTGATAAAGATAGCAAGATCCTTATTATCAGCGAGCATCAAGATTACCTCTCTCATATAATCTCTGCTATTGTAGTTAAAAAGTTAGTTCGGAAGGTTTACGAGGTTTACCTAGCATTTGTATTTGATTCTAGTTCTGCAAAGCTTTCTGTCAATGATATAAAAATTGTAAGAGACTTTCCGGATGTATTCCTTGAGGATTTCTCGGGTGTACCTGTAATACCCCGAAAATTATTACAGTAAGAAAATAAAATATTATCATTGATATAGTAAAATAAGAAAATAAAGTGACAAAAAGGGAAAATTTGAGTTATGTCAACATTAGGAAGTATATTATGATCTATTAATTCAAGAAAGGACTAAATCGCAAAAGTGAGAAAAGTTTTGTAGCTCAAGAGTAAATCCTCAAAATTTGAAAGGTTAAAGTGTAAATATGAAAATTTTAAAGGACCAATAGTGCAAATATTTTAAGGGTGGAATGATCTAGAAACTAAGAGAAATGGATGAATTAGGACCAAATTGAATAGGTGAAGAATTATGAGGGATTAAATTGTAATTTTACCAAATTAAATTATGACTCAATGATGGAATTTTAAAAGATCAAAAAGGGAAAAATGGTCAATTAGAAAGAGAGAGAAATCTAGAAGGAAATAATGATAATAGAGGTATTTTGATGATATTTTATAATTATCTAATTAGATAAATATTATTTTATTAATAACTTAATGAGATATTTTATTATTTTATTATTATTTTATTTAGTATATAAGGAAAGAAAGATGAAGAATTCTCTTCATCTTTCCATTCACCCACGTGAGAAGAGAAGAGAAGAAATAAATTTTCTTTTCTTTACAATTTGGTCATTTTACCAAAAAATTCACCATTTTTACATAGAAATCAAAAGAACTTCCATAGCTACCAAGAGAGAAAAATAATAAGGAGACTATGGGGAGCTAGAATATCAAGTTAAATTCAAAAAATATAAGTTGGACGAAAGAGAAAATCAAGTTAAAGATTGTAATCAATAGAACAAGGTAAGAACATCAAGATTTTATTATATTTTTAAGTTTGATATTATTGAAAAAGCATGAAAATGATGTTAAATTATAGTTTTCTTATATAATGTTCCATGTTCTTGATATGTTAGTGAATTTAAACAAGAGGAAGTGATGAGAAATATTATAGAGAAAGGAAATGAGGGTGTTATAAACTTGGTTATCAACATTTTGCACTAAAACAGTTTTGGACAGCAGCAGTAGTCTAACTTTGAAAATTCACCAAAAATTGTATAAATTGAATTAGAGGTTAATTACAATATTAAATTAAATCCTATTTATCTTAGTTTTACATAGAAGAAACGGTGTAAGCAAAATAATTTCATATTATAAGATATATGAACTTTTGTGAGACAAGGTCAGATTGATTTCGGGTTCCCCTGTTCTGACTTTGGAAAATAATAAAAAATTGTAAAAAAATAATTAGGGGTTTAAATTTATATTTTTCAATTCTTATTGAGTTTAATTTCAAGAGAAACAAATGGAAACACGATCCAAACCCCGTACTAAGAGATAATTAATTTTTAGTAAAGAAAGGTCGAAGCTGTCAAACAGCAGAACAAGGATAAATTTGAAGATTTTACTCTACTTATTGGCTAAACTATAAATTCTAAAATTTTAATGGTAGAAATATATTTGAGTCTAGTTTCAAAAACATCAAGCGGATCTTAATTTAGAATTTTTTAGCTTAAAATATAAATAATTTAGTGACTATGACTCAAGTGGATAGCTTTGATATGAACATATAAGTAAATGGTGAAATTATAGATAATGTTACATATAAGCATGTTATATGCATTAAGGATTTGGAATGGATGGGAGGAGGAGGAAAGTAAATATGGATATTAAAATAGCATGAGTTTACATTAAAATGGCTAATTTGCATGTTTTAGGCTCAGGGACTAAATTGAATAATAGTAAAATTTTAGGGGTAATTTTGTAAAAATGTCAAAAATAACCGAATTGCACGAAATGAACTATTTTATTGTCTAAATTAATACATTGAAAGAAATTATTAATATCAAGTGGGTTTAGAGCATTAATTTTTGTTGTATGATGATATTATAAAGTAATTTTGTTAAATATTGATGATAGTATTAAATTGTGAAAATAGTTAAAATATTAGGGTTTGGTATTAAATTTTTATTTTATTAAGGGTTTTTTGATAGCCTATGATATTTGGATAAATTATTAATTGAGGAAACTTAGTTGATTTGATAGATTAACTAATTAAGGGACTAAATATTAAAAGTTGCAAAAGCTGGGGTAATTACGTAAATTTGAAAATTTTAAGGGTATAAATAGTGAAATGAATTCGAACTGAAATATATGCTAATGAAATAGAAATTTTATATGTGATCAAGGTTCCATAGATACTCATGAAAAGGAAAAATAGCGAAATAGCCCTTAAACTCCTGCAATTATTACAATTCAACCCAGGTAAGTTCGTATTGTTAAACTTTAATTTTTATATATTAAATTGATGAATAATATTTTGTATTTATTCATATCTATTGTTGAAAGTAAAATTATTGTTAAAATTATGAATTTGAATTGAATGCTCAAAATGAATGGAACGTGGGATTGAATACAATCGTTCTGTGGCAAAAGATGAATTGATGGTAAATGCAAAGGATGAATTAACGGATAAGACCATAACTGGGTTATGGCACTATGAACATAAGACCATGGTTAGACCATGACAGTATTTATATGTAAGACCATAGCTGGACTATAGCATTCTGATGATAAGACCATAACTAGGTCATGGCACTATGAACGTAAGACCATAATTGGACCAGGGCAGTGTTTATATGTAAGACCATAGCTGGGCTATGGCAGTGTTTATATGTAAGACCATAGCTGGACTATGGCATTCTGATGATAAGACCATAATTGGGTTATGGCACTACGAATGTAAATGATGAATTGACAGAAAATGTAAAGGATGAATTGACGGCAAATTACCCAAGTAAACCGAGGTTCAGCATTTGTTGCGAACTTTTATGTTTACTTTCTGTTTAGCTCTCATGAGCTTCTGTTCAGCCTTCAGGCTTTTGAAAATGATGTACTCATATTTGTAAGTCGTTCCTCGAATGGTAAGTTATCGGGAGTTGTCTTGGATGATATATGAAGAAACAGTAAAAGATTATATGTATCATGAAATGTATATATATTAATATATTGATATGTTGATACATGAAAATTATGTAATTTGAGACGAGTAATAAATTCAAGTGTGACATGTTGAGATAATAAGGTTGTTGATGTTGAAATTATATGAAATATGTTCAAGTACGCTAACAAGTGTTGTTGTTTGATGCTTAGGCAAGTGCCAAATTACTGGTTGAATGGTAATTTGTTTAATTATAAGGTGCATGGATTGGTAAGTTCTCAAATGAAAATATGCTTGTGCTCATGAAAGAGCGGTAATGTTTAAGTTATGCAATTTCTTATGAAATGAGTTACAATGTGATTAATTCAAAAAAGGTCTATGTTTAAATGCACTAGCTTGTAGCGTGGTTGAATGATATGCTTATAACTGGTGTGTTATGCATATGGAATGAGTGTGGAAAGTAAAGAAACGCAAATGAAAATAAAGAAATTTTGGAAGAGTTAAAGTTGTTTAAAATTCCTACTATGTTAGGAATAATATATATAGTGATATTGTAGATTTATTCACTTAGTGAGCTATTAAATATAACTTCATGAGTATTGTGGTATCAATATTGGATTAATGTTGATATGTTTAAATTTCATATTTGAAAAGAAGTATTATGATTAAAGTTATACGAGCTTACTAATCATTCATTGCTTATGTATTTGTTTTCCTTTACTTTTCAGATTATCGGAAGCTCGATTGGATTAAAAGCTTGTCGGAGTTGTATCACACTATCCATCGATTCTATCGGTACTTTCGAATGTTTTGATTTAGGTTATAATGGCATGTATAGATTGACATAGAATTGGGTGAGAAATATGGCTTGTAAAATGGTCTATTTTCATCCACACGGGCATGTGTCTCAACCGTGTGTGTGACACATAGCCAGGTGACACGACCGTATGTCCTTTGCATCTTAAATTTGCACAAAATCAAATACTCACACAGGAACGAACACGGGCTGAGACACAACCGTGTGTCCCTATTTCAAATTACCACAGAGCCTGGGACATGGACGTGCCTCTAAACCGTGTGAGACACACGGGCGTGTGACCCCTGCAGTGTTGAAAATTTTAAATATTTTTTGAAAAATTTTTTGAGTATTCAACTTAGTCCCTGTTTGTTTCTAATGTGTAATTTGGGCCTCGAGGGCTCGTTTAAGGGACAATATGTATGATTTTGATTGGTTTCCAATATGAATGCTAGATGAAATGAAATGTCTGATCATTAATTTGTAAACTCTGGTAATGCTCCGTAACCCTATTCTGGCGACAGATTCAGGTTAAGGGTGTTACAGTACCTTCGAACAGAAATGTTGAATTCGGCATTGAGTTATTACTAGGTATAACTCCTGTGTTTATAGAGTTTGTGGAGCTAAAAGCTCAGTTTTAAGAACTTCTCGACTAAAGGTTCATTTGACCAAGTGTGTCTCCATAGGGAGCATCGATTCTATTTGTTAAGAAGAAAGACGAATCAATGAGAATGTGTATAGATTACCGTCAATTGAATAAGTTAACTGTAAAGAATAAGTATCCACTTTTGAGGATCGATGACTTGTTCGATCAATTCTGTAGGACGTCTATATTTTCTAAAATTGATCTCCGTTCTGGTTATCATCAAATCAAGGTTAAGGAAACCGATATGTATAAGATTATTTTCAGGACTCGTTATGGACATTACGAGTTTCTAGTTATGCCATTCGGGTTGACGAATACTCCGACTGCGTTTATAGATTTGATGAACCAGGTATTTCAACTATATCTGGATCGGTTTGTAGTAGTCTTTATTAATGACATCCTGATTTATTCAAAGAATAAGAATAAGCATGATGAGCATCTTTGAATAGTTCTATAGATACTTTGTGAGAAACAGTTGTATGCTAAGTTTAGCAAGTGTGACTTCTGGTTGTAAGATGCTACCTTTCTAGGGCATGTTCTGATTGCCAAGGGGATTCGGGTTGATCCCAAGAAAATCAAAACTGTGATCGAGTGGAAACAGCTGAAGAATGTGTCTCAGCTTCAGAGTTTCCTAGGTTTGGCAGGTTACTACTAAAGGTTTATCGAGGAGTTCTCTCTTATCGCAGCTCCCCTAACTAAGATATTGCGTAAGAATGTTCTATTTGTGTGGTCTAATGGGCAACGGGCGAGCTTTGAGAAGCTCAAGTTTTTTTTGACACGGACACCTTTTTTGATACAGCCTGAGTCTAGTAGGGACTTTATTGTCTACAGCGATGCCTTGCACGTCTGTCTGGGGTGCGTTTTGATGTAGAACGGTAATGTAGTGGCTTATGTGTCCTGACAACTTAAGTCACACGAGGGCAACTATCCTACACACGACCTTGAGTTGGTTGTAGTTATCTTCGCTCTAAAAATTTGAATGCACTATCTGTATAGTGAGATGTGTATCATCTACACCGACCACAAGAGCCTTAAGTATCTGTTAACTCAAAACCCAAAAGGAGTTAAACCTTCGACAACATAGATGGGTTGAGTTGCTTAAGGATTATGACTGCACGACAGAACACCATTCTAGTAAGGCCAATGTTGTGGCCGATGCTCTTAGTCATAGAACGATAACTGATTTGAGAGCGATGTTCACTCGTCTGAGTTTTTTCAATGATGGGAGTTTGCTAGCTGAATTACAGGTTAAACCAACCTAGATTAATCAGATTCGAGTCAAATAATTAAGTGATAAGTCTCTCATTCTACGTTTTTGTTAGGTTGAAATAGGTGAAACTTTTAATTTCAGATTTAACAGCAGTGGGGTTCTATATTTCAATGATATGGAGTTAAGGCAATCGATTCTTTAGGAATCGCATTATGCTATGCATCCTAGTGGAAATAAAATGTATAGGCATCTCCATGAGCTCTATTGGTGGCCCAGTTTGAAATGAGAGGTTTCTACCTTCATCTCCCACAGTTTGACATGTCAAAAGGTTAAGGCTGGGCATTAGTTGCCTTCTGGTATGCTACAACCGACTAAGATTTTCCAGCGGAAAGGAGATCGTATTACGATAGACTTCGTTAGTGGGTTACCGTTAACAACCACTAAGAAGAATTCAGTTTGGGTCATTGTCGATCGATTAACCAAGTCTGCTCATTCCCTACCTGTCAGGACAGATTATTCGCCTCAAAAGCTAGCTAAGCTGTATGTCTTTGAAATTGTAAGGCTACACGAAGTTTCAGTTTCGATTAACTGACAGAGATCCACGTTTTACTTGTCGATTTTGGACGAAGCTTCACAAAGCTTTGGGCACCCGATTAAATTTTAGTACTGCGTATCACCCTCAAACCGATGGAAAGTCTAAGCGAATCATTCAGATTCTGGAGGATATATTACGGAGTTATGTGATTGACTTCTGAGGTAGTTGGGAAGAATATTTGTCGCTGACTGAATTCGCGTATAATAATAACTTTCAGTCTAGTATTCAAATGGCACCTTACGAGGCTTTGTAAGGTCGTAAATTCTGCACTCTTTTGTGTTGGACTGAGTTAGGTGAGCATGGAGTTCTGGGTGTCGAGCTAGTATCTAAGACTGAAAATACTATTAAATTGATTCGATATCGCCTTAAGGTCGCTTCTGATTGAATCAATTTAATAGTATTCTGTAGGTGATCAAGTGTTTCTAAAAGTTTCTCCGTGGAAAAAGGTTCTTTGGTTCGGACGTAAGAGTAAGTTGAACCGGAGGTTCATTGGACCTTATCGCATTTTAAAACGTATTGAACCTGTCACATATCAGCTAGAGTTACCTCCTAAGTTAAAACGGATTCATGACATGTTCCACGTCTCGATGTTAAGACGGTATTGGTATGACCCTTTTCATATCGTCCATGTTAAGGAAATTGAGGTAAGACCTGATCTGACCTTTGAGGAAGAGCATGTTCAGATTCTAAAGCGATATGTTAAAGTCTTGTGAAGGAAAACCGTCTCTTTAGTTAAGGTTTTGTAGTGGAATCATGGCACTAAGGAAGCCACTAGGGAATCTAAGGATACGATTCATCAACAATACCTATATCTATTTGAATCAAGTAAATTTTAAGACCAAAATTTCTTTTAGGGGGAGAGAGTTATAACGCCTCAAATTTTTTTGAACTGTTATTTGTTAACTTCTGTCGGTAACTAAGTCTTTGTTTCTGTGGTTAAATACTCTGTTTATGTGATTGAGGTCAAGGGTTCGAGCCTTATTTTTTAAAAGTCTTGCTATTCTAATTTGATTTAATCCTTATCCCTGAACTATCGATTTAAGTTTAATTCTGTATGAATTTGAGTCAAGAATGAGTCTTCTGGTTTAATGGTTAAACTTTTGTATTTTCTCTGGTCCTGTGTTCAAGTCTCGATGCATACGTTAAGAAATATTTTTGCTAACAGTCAAAATTTTAGTTATTGGTTTTAATTTAAAAAGTCTAGTTAACGTTCCTTCTTCTTTTTATTTTTATTTTTCTTATTTCTTATTTCTTTTTCATTTTCTTTACTTTTGATTTGCTTCGATAATTTTGCTACATGGTCTAACTAAAGGTTTATGTTGTTCGCTACGTCGATTGGAAGGTGATTGAGTAAGTTTTTCCTATTATCTCTTCCTATTTTCGCGAAATTTTTGTTGTTCTTCATTCGTGTGTCTGGAATTGGTTTTCCTATTGTTTCACTTGAATTCTCTATTAAATGACCGTTTAACTTTCTTTTTAGATGTAGATATCGAAGGTAGTGATCCCCAAAACACTAATTTGAGTAATCGCTAATGATTCGAAGTAAGTGTTGGTTTCGTTTGAGGGATTTACGTCAAAACTTTCGACATAGTTAGTTCTGTGCTAAACTATGTGTTTTTTGTCAAAAAGTTGTTTATTTGGCTATTGGGTGGTCGTTCTAAGTCCTAGTCTACGTAATTTCTATTTCAAAATTATATTAGTTGTGTACTGAAAACCCAATTTTCTACAATTTACGAACATCAAAAAGCATGATTGTCGACGCCACATAGCCGTGTATCAGGTTGTGTGGTAAGCCGTGTGAGCCACACGATCGTGTGGTAGGTCATGTAACTCACTTTTTATGAATTAAAGGCACACGGGCTAAGGACTCAGGTGTGTGTTCAAGCTGTGTAACTCATTGTTTGTATTTTAAGTCACATGGGTTAGGGACATGGATGTGTATCCAAGCCGTGTAACTCATTGTGTAGGATTTAGGGTCACATGGGCCAGTGACACTAGTGCGTGTGTAGGCTGTGTGAAGGGTTGTGAGTTACATAGGCGTGTGTTTGGTCGTGTGCCAGATGGTGTAACTCACTGTTTTGAGTCATGCGACCATGTGCCAAGTCATATGGAAACAGGCCAGACGTCTAGGCCGTTTGACTCCATACGGGCGTATGAGCCAAAATACTAAAATTTTCTCTAAGGTCGTAAGCATCATCCAAATCGAACGTAGGCCTTTTGTATTGGACAGTATAACTTGATATTTAATAATCTGAAGCTGAATAATCGATTATCTGTACGTATAATTGATGCGATAACTATTAAATGATATTGATTTGTATTGTCTGATTATGAATTTAAGTTAAATAACTGTATGTAAATCTCTGATATCTGATATCTGTAATTTGCATCTACATTGGGTGGGAATGGTATAAAGAAGGAAGTGTAGGCAGTTTAATGATCCGTCGAACTAATTGGTTAAGCCACAATTTTGTATCTGATTCTGGCGATTTATTGCATACTGATATGACAGCTAGCCTATAATCACTCTGTAATGTGTCATACTGACACTATTTGGCGTGTAGGATTGGATGGGTATTTGATACCCTATGTGGTGTGTTGGGATAGTCAAAGATGGTATGTAGCGGATGGGAGTAGGAAATTGTATCTGATTTTGATTTGTTCTACATCTGTATCTAATTTGTTTTGCATCTACATCTGAACTGTTACAATATTACTGAGTATCATCTATTTCTGATTCTGTATCTGAAATTGGATAAATACTGCTATAACTATATTGTTGTCTTGCCTATATATCGGTTACATACATTGAGTTATTAGCTCATTCTATTTGTTGACTACATTGCAGGTAACCCACAGACTTAGGGGGCTCAGTGTGTCGGGAGCTTGGTCTTCTCTCTTTATTATATACTCTACTATTTGTGTATATTTGGACTAACATATGTTTTATTTTGGATTTCAGTTTGCAAACTCCACATTGGTTTGACTAGGTTGGTGTTGTTGTACAAACGTTAGTAAAATAACAGCAATATTAGATTTATTTTAATTACAAGATCGAACAAGAACAATATATATAAAAACTGAAAAACAAAAAATAAAATTAAAATATTATACTTGTAGTTGAGGCCTATTTAGATAGTTTCCTTAAGACAGATTCGACTACTCCTTTGGTGCTAGAGAAACGTTGGTCGATTGTCTCCCAAGATACAACAACAAGAAAATTGAGATTTCATATTTGGCTAAAATATTCGCAAGCCTAACTGGTCCAGACATTTCACATCGCCCACGTCATGCGGGTGCACCCCCAACCCTGACGGGTTTGGATTTGCACCCCTTGCGCGCGAGGGAAGGTATTAGTTTAATCATTCAATAACCACTAAGTTGGTTCACATATATATACATATTCCATAGTTGATATCTAACCAATGTGGAATTAAACTTTCCATTTTCCTCAACATAATTCACAAGTGGTTTACTTTGAGCATCAATTTCTCATTCATCACTCAATCATTTTAAGCATATGATATACCGTTGTAAAGGTCTCATGGAGTAAAATATAAAAATATAATTTTATGATTTAAATCTTCACATTTGCTAAACAAGAATATGCCTCAAAGCTTTCAAAAAATTCATTTTTTTTCCAATAGGTGTTTCTAAATGACGAACTTTAAATTACTTTAAGGTTGGTTTTACCTAAACATTTTAATGTAGCTTCCAGACTTGGTCTAGGCCGGATATGAGGTGTTACATTAATCATCAATCTAGATGTTATAGTATTTGTGATTTTTTTATTTAGTCACACCAATAAATTTAACAAAATGATGTTAACAATGTTAACAATTAGACTTGTATTTTTAAATTCAAAAAATAGAAAAACTAAATTATTTGAAATAAAAAAATGCCTAAATTCTAAACTTATCAAGAATACAGGAATTTCAATTTATTTTAACAAAAAATAATAATGTATAAACAAAAATAAAAATCAGGATATGTCTCTACACAAAGATAGTAGGGGGCCATACCCTTCCAAATTATTTAGGATTTGGAACTGTGATCCTAAAAAATTGGTGAAAAAAAAGGATTTAAATTAAAGAATTTGGGTTTTTATCTAAATAAAATAATTATTTAGGCAAGAAAGCAATCTTATATTGGTTAAGAACAAGCTGCAAACTTATTCATGAGTCTATATATATACATATCTTATATTCCACATTACTTAAAAAACAAAGGAAAGACTTCATGTTAATATAAAAACCTGCTTTGTAAGTTTTATTTCCACACTAATAGGGACACCAAAATTAGTCTATTTCCATAAATTTTTAAAAAATTAACTTATTTCCATAATTTTATTAAAAAATGGCTTTTTTTTAAAAAAAATTTAGACACTGTTATATGTTACAGGGAGAGTGGAAAACCTTAAAACTTGAGATGATAGGATACGCAAACTGGAAGGGCCCCATCCCATAAAGTAGTTAAGTCGTTAATGTATTCACGCGGATGCCTCTGTTCTTTCTCCCAAGTGGGTCTCACTGCTTTCA
The DNA here is from genome assembly GCF_007990345.1 of Gossypium hirsutum. Taxonomy (NCBI): domain Eukaryota; kingdom Viridiplantae; phylum Streptophyta; class Magnoliopsida; order Malvales; family Malvaceae; genus Gossypium; species Gossypium hirsutum. The sequence continues at coordinate 58,133,741 of NC_053438.1, read as the reverse complement.
ACTTTAAAAATAAATATGATTGTGATTCAAAACACCTCATATCTTATAAAGTTAGAAAAGGAAACTGCTACTAGTTTAGCACTTCCTATCCTACTCAAAAAAGATCTTCTCCACATTGGGCTTAGACCCATTGAATTGCCCAACTGGCCATAAAATGGATTTTGGCCCACTAATAACCACCATATCATTCCTTCTGCTCTCCCTCTTCTAACAAACATCTTCCAATTTTGGATTTTAATTCCAGTTCAGATTTAATCTAATTTGTCAAAATTCATAGATTTAAGAAATTATCCTTAATATACATTTCTAAATAGTTTACTACTCAATTACATTCTTTTCTAAATCTGAATCTAAAATTTAAATTCCTGCTTCCGAAACACTACGTTGAGAAATTTAATTTAAGATTTAGTGGATTTAGTATTGTTGTAAAAAAAATTAAAATACCCATTTCAAATGGTGTTATAAAATTAAAAAAATAAATTAATTTATATGATATTTGATTTCGTTAATATTATAATATATGAAATTTCAATTTTAAATACTTCTTTTTAAATTTTAATTTGAATATATAAATCATATTTTACCTATTAAAATCACATCTAAATAAAATTCTTCCTAAATTAATTCAAATGTAAAGTATGCTTACTTTTTGTGTCTTTTTTTTTTATTACCAAGATGCAATAATACAAATTATAATAAAATAGGGAAAGATCCACTTACATCGGTGTAAAATTAATATGGTTTTCCACCTGTACGTAACTTTTTTCACCATTGATATTTTAACAATCCAACCGTTGAATCTATTCATATAATTTTAATTGCCATACATATAAAATTTCAAACTGATCTGATATCTCTATTATATCGATATAAAATATTGTCTATATGATATATTTAACAGTTGAAAGTTTTTTTTTTACATAAAATAAATAGTTCAAAAGAATTATTTGCTCTAAACTTGACATGCATGATCTACATAAATGAAATATAAAATATGACACTTAGGTTGCTAATATATCAATAGTATAAAAAGTTATGCAATGGTGTAAAATTATATATATTAGTTTTACACTTAAAATATAATAAAATATTTAACTTAAATTATAATACAAATATAATAGAATAATTTATGATAACTCATTAATATTATGATATATAAAATATAAATTTTAAATATTTTCAAGTAATTGATATAAATTGGTTGTAAATTTTAATTTGAATATATAATAACATTTATAATTTATAGATAATATAATTATATTTTTTTTATAAAATAAAGAAATGACAAAATAATGTTTTGCTTTTCTTTTCTTATGTTTTCTCCAAATTTGTGTAAATAAAAAATTAAAAGTTTTTTGGGAGAACAAGGTTACTCAATTTCCCTCACATCCCTTTCCCTTCTCTTCCCTTACTTTCCTTTACCTTCCCTTACTTCAATCCAAACATAAAATTAGTTAAATTGATATATACAATTGGAATGCATTAAGGATGGTACGCTTCTTCGAGTATCAGTGCTTCAAGCCAAGTATTAGTATAACTTTCTAGTGTATTGGTACATTGAAACATCGAACTTAAAATATTTAAAAATTTGATCATGTATCAATTCTCATGATCTTGATATTAATACTTGGATCATGGTTTGGATAAATGGGCTTCTGGATGTTGTTTAACTCTTATAACCCTCAATTTTGTTTATAATGGCTCATAAATGCATGAAATGTTGTTTGAATGTTAAAAATTCAAGTTTGATGATGGAAATGCTTGTAAGATAGATTAAACGGAATTGTTCCGACGATTAATGTAACACTGCTTATTAGACAAGGCCTCCGAACTAAGTGAGGGGTGTTACAACAAGGCCCCGAGAAACGAGACAATGCGGATGATGTACCGGCCTTGGCATCAAACCATAACATCAAACATTGGCTTTACTCAATGTTATTGCCACCATGTCCGAGAATGTTAATGCGTTGTACAATGATGCAATGCCCCAGATTTGACAGTTGGAGGAAAACATGGCATTTCTCATGATGCTTGCTTCGTGTTATTTTCTTAGTTGGTTGGCATTTGGTGCTTAAATGATTTAGGTTTTGTGTTTAGGCTTTTGGTGCTATTTCTGTGCTTTAGGCTTCTCTGTTTTTGGATTATATGCTTATGCATTGACATTTTAGCCATTGGATGTTATTCGTATGCTTTTGGTTGCTTAGTTTGTTGTTTTTCACTAGGATACTATTTTGGTACTTATTTTATGTCAAATTATTTTTATTTTATGTTTCTCTCATTCTATTTTATGCTTCATTTATATAAGATGTGCTATTTTGTACTTCTTGATGTCCATTTTTAAATGCAAGCACGATTAGTTGATATTGTTATTGATATTTTTTAAGAGCCACTCTTTCAACAAGCTTTAATTTTTAAATCACATTTACCTTGGTGTCTTTAGCCTTATGTTGCCAAAAAGGGAGAATAATTGTAAGTGTTAAAATTTTGCAAAACATAATATGCAATTGCTTAAAACATTATATATTGAATTTCAATGAAATTCAAGGCATTTCAAATTAAGTTTAACAAAGTGTTTTCAATAGGGGTACCACTTGAAATTTATGTTTGATTTAAAAAACAAAAATTGTTCAAATGTTTTTAAAAGAGTTTGATTATTATTATTTTTTAAAATAAGAGCTTTGATGAACCAGATTGAGTCATAACTCGATATTTTGTTTATTTAAAGTTGGATTGGAATTTTATTTTGCTCTAATAAAAATGATATGAAATTATTAAAAATAAATAAATATTAACATATCCCCTGGTGCCAAAATTTTAGGCTTTGCATTTGGCATTGGCATATTCTTCAGGAAAAATAACACCACAATTCACAATTCAGCATCTGTTGAAGCCTAGATCTAGTTATAATGCTATGAGAGTAAAAATAAAAAAGCAAGAAAAAGAATAAAAACAGGTAAAGAACAAAACACCCTGAAAGCATCATAGGATAACAACAAGGTAGACTATACATATATATATATTCATATTCTAAGATTTAATTGAATAAAAAGAAAAGGCAACATCCCACTTATGAGAAGTTGCATGGAGTTCATCCCCCATATTTGTTAATCACCAATCATGCCCACCCTCTCTTTTATATTAAACAATTCCCTTAATTGCAGACTATAAAGTTCTTCTCTTAGTGGACATTTGGGCATTTCCTTTTGGAAGAACTTCCTTTCTTTTTTGTGTGTGTTTTCAAGTCCTTTCTTTACCCCACCCATTCACAAGTATGCCTTTAGGCTTTAGCCATTAAACCTCCCACCTTATTGTTGAAAGCTACAAAAATCATTTCTTTTTTCTTTTATAAAAAACAAAACATATAAGCAAATACCAAACCCCAAAAACTTTAATATTCCTATATGAAAATGGATATTAAGTCCACTAATAATTAATGAGAGGATGTTCAAGATTGTTCTTAGTCTTCATCAATCCCTTCATAATGTTCCACTAATATTAAAATAAAATAAATTTAATAGTATTTTTTATAGCAATAAATTTTATTATAAAAATATTTATATCTTTTAATAATTTTATATGTTTAAAATTAAATAATTTAAACTATAATTGAAATAAAATAAAATAGATGAGTGGTTAAATTGAAATTTGTAACATCCTTTGAATGTAGGTTGAATCTTTAGTGTTAGTGTTAATTATGTATACATAGTGGAAATTGACTGTAAATGAACTTTTATACAAAAAAGAAAATTATATGTTAGGTAAAAAAAAGTAAATATATATTAATTTTTTTAATGAGTAGCAGGTTATATTAGTGTAAATATTTTTGAGTGAGTAGTTATTTTAGAAAGTATGTATTTCTTTTTAGTAAACTATTGTGTGTGTGTGTGTGTTTTTTTTAATTTTATATAAAAATTAAAAGGCAAAAGCAATATTTTCTTTCCAATTGAGTATGCTCAGTTAAATATTGTATGGTATTTTTGTTTTTAAATCTTTTAATAATAATTTTAAAGTAATTATTTTTAATATAATAATGAGGATGAGGGATGGGACAATACAGTTTAAACTTATATTAAACAAATGTCTAACAGCAGCTTTAATCATTGCTCCATACGAATCAAAATTAACGAGTCTTTTAAAGAAAAATGCATTGGTTAAAAAATTATCACACCCTTAAAGACAGCTATCATCCATTAAAAATGTATGTCTTAAAGTTCCCAACTGTATTTATGTCACTAAGGTCAAGTTACACTAATTTGACTGAGAATTGACTAAAATTCTTTTTCACTAAAAAAATATTTTAAATTTATTTCTATCTTCTAAGGTTTTTATGTAACATTCTTAAGCTATTACTTTAAAAAATTCCACCTCTAAAACCACTTCAAAAACTAATCTCATAAAAAACACTTAAAAAACTAGCCTTCCTTTTTAAAATTCTACTCATAAGCTAAAAGATAAATATACATATATGATTCATACTTTCTTTTTTCTTTTCTTTCTTATATTGTGGGTGTCAAACATTTTTTTTCACCTCTTAACTCCCCAACTAAGTTTAGTGTCATAGTGATCGCCGCTAGATGTGCAAACGTCTGAACTGAAAATACTGTAGTAAAAGAAAAAATGATAAAGCAGTGGTGTCTGCAAGTATACGGGTCAAATTGTAATATAGTTTATTTACAACAAAACACTTGGAAAGTATTCCGATTATCGTATTCAAGGGATTGCAAATTGGAGAAATTTAAATATTAATTACTAATCTAATTGAGCCATGAATTAATAGTGTCAATGCAGAATTTAAATATTAATTAATCTAATTAAATTAATTAACTTAAAATAATCTAATGAAATTTCCTATTCCTAGTGTCAATGATGCGAGCCCCTAGCCTATGATCGATTAAATATCTAATTATCAACTAAGCAATCAATTACCCTTAACTGAGTGATTTATCATCATTAGCTAAGAATACCCTCTTGGTCTTATCGTAACTAAGGATTACCACCTAAGATACTCTCTCGGTCTCACCTAGGCATACAGATACCCTTTTGGTCTACTGTTTGGCACAAGTTATACTCGACAAGATACTCTCTTAGTCTCACCTGTCTAGATATTCTATTAAGGTTGTCACTTCCTAATATACTAAGTACTCTTGAATAAACACTCAATTTTAGATAAATAAGTAATTCCATAATTGAATCATGCAAGATATAAAACATGCACAAGAATTTATCTCAATATTCATACAAATGTTAGTCGATCAAGTTAATGAAATATAAAAAAAGGAATAAAAAGAATAAAGGAAAAAAAATGCTCATGGATAAGTAATGGAAGCGCGATTCCGAAGCAATCCTTACTCGCAATCATCTTCACATCAGAATAGAACGATTTCGATTAAGTGAACATAAGAAAAACTAAAGAAAACTAAAAACTTAAATTAAAAGTATAAAATATTGTTCGATGGCTTCCTAGGGCGATTCTCTAGGTCGACTCCCTTCCCTTGTAGTTATAATAGGGTTTATATAGGCTACAATTGAAAGGTTATCATTTTTCACTCACATTACAAATATGACATGATCTTAGTTTATACAATGGGTTTTATATTTTTATCAATTATATAAATATTTATCAAATTTATTAAAATATTAAACACAAAAGTATACACAAATTAATAGTATTTTCTTAATATTAGATTATGACGTACTAAATAATAAATAAATAAAATTCCGTACATTTTATTTATTCATTTTAGATTTAAATTGTTTTCGTTGAATTTTACATAAAAGCTCCCAAAAATCTTAGTGATGCCTCATTTTATTTATTGTTTTAAGAGCTTGGGAGGAAGTTCGTGAACGATAGAGATGCCATGCCAAGTTATGAGGACGGTAGAAGGAGCAAAATGGCGCTGATGTGGCCTCAATAGACGGCTCAGATTGACTAGCTCAAGATTATGTTCTCATGATATAATCTCCCAATTCTCATCCTTTATTTGAATATAATTAATTTTTTTAACGTTTTGAATGCACTAAAAAGAGTGATCACCAATAATAAAAAGACACAAGGTTTAATTCTATTACTTTAATCTTAATTTTATTAAATATTAATAATGGGATCCATCGATATAAAAAAAATAAATTAATTTTAAGTTAAAGTTTATTTTGCATATGTTGAGTTTGTAATTATGGTGATTGAATTTATAACATTCTATGTTTATGCACAATTCGAATAACATTCCGGTAGCATTGTCAAGCCCTTGCAACTTCTAAAACAAATATTTTTTTTTTAAATTACTTAGTGCCAAACCTTACTCTTAAATAATGAATTTATTATAATTAGAACCTTCAATAAAAAGTTAAATGTTCCTCCATGATTAGTGCTTAACTTATTTTTAATTAATCATCTTGATCATTTGCCATCAACTAAAGAATCAAAACTATGTTTATGGGTGAGAATTAATAAATAAAAAAACAATTTTGGAATCTCCCTATAAGCTTTAAGGTTTAAACCCTAGTAGTAATATATAATATTAAAAAAAAAAAGGTTCCAATGAAATGGAGACAGTCACATGCTTAGGTCCCTAATTTGACTTGACACTGATGCTTTGTCTCTCGATGATTGGGAGTTTATGCTTCAATGCTTTTTCCTTCTTCGTGTCTGAAAATTTATCCAAAACAAATATTTGGAAGCCAAAAAAAGAAAAAGACTACTTGGATACGTGGCCAGGTACGTACTCCTATTCAGTACCCTACCCTTTTTTGCATTAAAATATTATTACTTAATAGTATATTCAATTAAAATGATCAAATATAATTAATATTTAATATGTCCAAAAACTATTTTCTTGGTATTAAAGGAATGACATGCTTAATTTGATTTATTTATTTTCATGTGTGTGTGAAATGTAGAACAATATTAAATCCGAACATTTTATAGCACTAGAAAGTACAAAAAGATGCTTTCTATTAGAGAAATTGTTGGAGGAGCAATAGCATTGTTTTTTTTACTATTACTCTTTAATATTAAGATTATTTTAGGGTGGGGTTTAACAGACAATAACTCAAAAGCTGAGGATCATTGTCTGAATTTCCAAAGAGACCCAACATATGTCATGCCTTGCATTGGCTACAAAAATCAAATAAAATAGAGAATAAAAGAAGAAACAAAAAGGTACTTTGAAAAATGAAAAACAAAATCTTTTTTTATGTTTTTAGTGTTAATATTATGTCGTATTAATTTTTAAATTTCCCTTCATTAATTCATGCCTTTTCAATATATCACTTAATTTAAATTATTTTTTAATATATATCTATCTCGGCAGGTGATGAACATGTACAGATAAAACAAGCGATTATATATATATATATATGCTCAAATATGTTGGAAAAAAACTTTTATCCTATATATAGGAGAAAATATTTGGGATAGTATAAGTGGAGTTTTTAGATTTCGTAAGCAGGATTAAAGGTTGACAAGTGTTCTTTAAGGGTATAGTAAAATATTAAAAATACATATTAAAAAAAAAGACACATATCAATTTTTTAAAACTACTTATAATAAAAAATTTCACCACCCGTGTACTAAATACTCCCCTAAATATATATATGTGCAAAAATATGATGGAAAATTTTCCCATTTTGAATTATAATTGTGAGTATATCTATTTTTATCATAATTGGGATATAATAAATATTACTAAAAAATAAAAAAAGAAGTTTTTCTCTCCTTATATGTAGAAATATGGTGGGCAAATCTTTTTTTTTTTACTTGAACTGTAATTTACGAATATATATCATTATCTATTATTTTATTCCGCAATTGTTACTCATCACCTATCGATCTATATTATAGATTTTATAAATAACTATTAATAATTTTTAGAAATTTTGAAAATATTTTTTACAGTTTTGTGTTCATCCAAAATAAATTTGGATAAAAAGTTGTCTAGATTCATGTGAATTTGGATGTAGACTTGTCCAAATTTATTATCCATGTACATTTTTTATTAATTTTTAAATAATATTTTAGAACTTTTATTAAAATTTTAAAAATTTTATTTCTTTAAACTTTTTGTTGATGTAGCATGTCATGTGTTATTTTCTCATGGCTTTCGTCTATCATGTTAACAGTTGTTAACAGTCAAACCAATCAATGACAACTTTGATTAACCAAAAAGGCCAATTAATTTTTTGAGAGTTACTAAAAGCTTAACTGAGTACAATTTTTTATAAGAACTTAATTGATTTTTTTTTACTAAGAGTTTTTTTTACCCCTTTAGCTTTAAAATATAAAGACTAAATAAATTTTAAGAAAGAATAATTATTTCATACATTGTCAGATGAGTTCAAAAACTCTATAAGGTTAATAAATAAGTAACCTATAACATTTCAGAATGTAGAAAAATAATTAAAAAAGTAATTTTTTTAAAAAAATACATATAATAGTTTAAACATTGCTTCTAAAATTAAAAATTTTCACGACAATATATCATATACTAACTATTTTTAAAAAATAATAATAAAAGAATCAGATAACGAAAATTAAAAAGAAAAACGTGCAAAACAATGATTGTTAAGTGATTGATGATGAGATGATTTGGGTTTTATTACCAAAGGGACCGGGAGAAAAATTGGCCAAGTTTAATTCCAGAATACATGTAAACAAGAACTTAAACAATGCAAGTCATTTTTGGAAAACATGATAATTTGTGTATAATATTTCCATTATCACTTTTTTATAACAATTTAAGTTATCATTTACTTATACTAATTTTATGCACACATGTATTAAAAATAAAATAATATAAAAAGATATTTTAGACAAATCATTATTATTATTTTTGCTTCATTCAAACTGATCTGTTGTAAATACAACAATAACATCATTCAAAGAAACAACTTACAAAATACCACAATGAAACATTTCCTACAATTGAAAACTAATATTCAACTTCAAAGCTAATCCTCACCACCAAGCTTTAAACATGTCACCACAATTAATACCTGCTACCGCCAAGGTTGAAGCCATTTCATTACCTTTCTGATCTGCCATCGAGAATACTACACTACCCACTTGCTCAATTTTCCTCTCAATATCTGAAAATGTTGTTTGTAACAACGACGGTCTCATATCCTTGTTTAGACACAAATTGTACACCAATTTTGAACCAATTTCTACAATAAAAGAGCCATTAGTCTTCCATCCCATGGATAAGAACAAATCCAAGGCTATAAACACTGCCCTTGTCTTTGTTGAATCTGCATCATTAGCTGCAATAGGACTCGAAAATAAAGCTCTTGCAACATCCTCTATATCTCTTGGTACTCCACCACAACTTGCAACTTCCTCATTTGCTGTCCCACATACATTGAACTTCAGACAACCTTGTGGAGGAGGGCACTATATCGATGAAGATGATCTAGTTTTAATTGTATCAAACTTGCACTTGTTTGGACAAATCCACCAAGAGCTCTCATGTACCATTAACTCATCATATACAACCCTTATCCACAATATTGCCCTAATCTTGGATTGAATAACAGAGCTACTATAATCATCACCTTTCTTTCGAAGATAATTTCATTTCTTGCTATCCACACTGACGAGCAAGTTGTCGAAATTGATAACAACCATAAACTTCTTCGGACTCTTGACAATTTCACATTATAACATAAAGAATAAAATTTAGCAAATCCTTCTACCAATTTCCATTCAACCTCCCACCATTTGAAAAATTTATACCAGAACCCTTCAATATATTTGCATTTGAAGAATAGAAGATCTGCTCCTCTAGTACTCTTTCACACCATAGACATCTGATCGAAATGTGTTGAAGTTGCACCCCTCTTTTAACGAGAAATTCCTTTGTAGGAATTCTATCGATAGTGAGCATCCATAGAAAACTTCGCACTCTCGGTGGTACCTTTAACTTCTAAATTTTGTCAAAAGCAAAACTTTTTTCTTCCCCTCCAACCTAAACCAATAAGTCAGATAACTTCTTTACCGTGAACTCCTCATTACTATTATGCACCCAACTTAGCCGATCCTCCACCTCTGGAACTAACTTTATGCTTCTCACTATATCCTCGAATCTACAAAGCATCACCACTTCTCTATCCAATAATTTTCGTGTAAAGAATTCACCCCAATTCACACTATTGAAACCATTGTTGCTCGAGTAATCTACTACCATACCTTTCTTTTATTTGGCTAAACGGAATAGTCTAGGAAATTCTAATTTTTAGTGGTCGATTACAGCACCAAATATCCTCCCAAAACATTGTCGTCATTCCTTTCCCAACCATCCATCTAAAAGCTTCGTTCCCACCCATTTAGAAACATCAGCATCTTTAGAATTCTCTACAATACCTCTTCATACAATCGACATATCTTTTAGATTAGTTGTCCTAAAGCGCCACTGTTGCGGGTGTGAACCATACTTTACTAGAATGACTTTTCGCCACAGTGCGTCTTTTTCAATCGCGAATCTCCAACTTTATTTTGCCAATAAAGCTCTTTTTTTAATTACGAAATTCACCATTCTTACTCCTCCCTTCTCATTTGGCTTGCATATCTAATTCCAACTTAACTTTGCCATTTTCCTTTTACCATCTACACTCTCCCAAAGAATTTTTCTCCTTATCTTGTTGATCCTTTTAATAATTGTCTCTAGAGTTTGGAATATAGACATGAAATAAATCGATAAGGTAAATAAAACAACATTAATCAACACAATCCTTACATCCCATGAGAGCGTTTGACATTTTTATCCCGATAATTTCTTCCTGAATCTCTCTACAACTACGTTCCAAGTGGATACTGTTTAATAGCTTTAAAGTAATCTTATCCCATATTGTTACCAGCCCACCCTACCTCTCAATTACTACAACAGATCTAAATTCAAAATTATCATCTCCCTAAATTTTCCTAACTAAATCCATGGACACCATCTCTAACTTAGTTTCCTGAAGGAAGCAGACGTTCGCCATTTTCATTTGAATTATCCTTTTGACAGGCTCTATTTTGGCTTCCGGACCCAAACCTTTAACATTCCAAGAGACTATTCTCATATTATCCCTATCGAGTTAATTAATAGATAAAAACTAGCAAACAAACAACTCATCAGATTTAATGATTTTACTACTTCAACTACCTCCAATAGCTTTCTATTACTGCCCCTCAAGCATCATCATTTCACCGATTACAACATCTTCATCGTCTCGCACTCTAAAACTTAATTTTCCCCACTTCCCAAGTCTTTTGTGCTTCCGTTAGAATAAGTTTTCTTTTGTTGCTAATATCTGAGTCCGACAATGACAGATTTGCAATGCTTTCATCGTTCTTTAAAACCTCATTTCCTGTCTCCTTTCTCGTCCCCCGATCCCTCCTCAGTTTTTCTTTCGTTGTTAAGACTCTTTCCTGGATTTCACGTATAAATTGAATCCTCTTGTTCAATGCTTTCTTTTTTCTTCTATTTTGTATTATTTGAAAAGTTCTTCTTCGACTTCAAAACTTGCTACCCGGTCATTTGATCCCTCTACTTCTGTATTGTTTTTTTATTTTTGTTTTGAACTTGGGTTCCACTCCTTATCTGAAATTTGTCGTACTTGCTCTGATAAGCCCACTCTCATGCCCTCTTCAATTTGTATTTCTAGCCCTTCATTTTGTTCCATTTCCATTGACAGGCACATGCTAGAGATATCTTCATTAGCTCGATCCATTAATACGTCTGTTGCATCTCCCTCGACTGGTATACTCCCGTTATGGCTTAAAAAATTATCCTATTCATTTATTGCATCTACCCATATTCTCTGACTACCTTTCCCATTTCCATCTTTCTCGATGTAGGGTGCATTAACTTTCTCTTCCCAGTTGTTTAGTCTACCCTCCGGAGATAGCTCCAATTCTGATTTGATTATCGATCCAACTTCCGATGATTCTACTTTTTTCTCCTATTGCACCCATTTCTTTCCTTGTTTTAACATTTATCAATTCTGTCAATCCCCTTTCTTTTATGCCAATTGAAAATATTCCATCCCCTGCCTCAAACATTATTATTTCTTCTAGCTGATATGGGTGCTTAATCGAAATCAAAAGTTCCATCATCTCAAAATTGTTTATCTTAGTCAAGTTTGCTGCTATTGATACCAACTCTCCCCATAGTCTTGCCACACATTTGAATGTCTCATAATTCTATTAATGCAGGGGAACCCCTAATATATCAATCCAAGCCACCCTTTTCGACACGATATTCTTCTCTGACCAAGGTTTAATATTAATGAAGAATTCTTTCAGATATGTCCAATCATTCTGCTTCAGTATTTCCATCAGTTCTTCATCAAGTACTTTTATTAGGAATAATCTTTCCTAAATTCTCCTGACTGATATTTCTCCAAGGCCGATTCTTGTTATTCTTTCAGTCAAACTTTTTGTATCGTAGAAAAACGTCGACTCCCTCACCAGGCAACGTTGGAGTTTTTAAACTTATTCATCATCCATGTGTCATCTGACGATTTTAAATTGGTTCTTCTCTTTTCTTTCTAATTCATCGGGCTATAATTGAGCGTTTATATTTTTTCCAGATATTTCTCCCCTTTCGACTTCCTCTCTCTCCTTCCCTTTCGATTGTATCTCTTTCCTTTGATTTGAATATGTCTGTGCCTGAACTTTTTTCCAGATCTTCCTTTTACCATTGAATTTAGCCATTTTCACCCAAATCTTACTTCCCATAATCACGAACCCATTAATCCTTGATATTGCCCTTTGAGCATCCAATATTTTTGAAAACCTCACAAATCCAAACCTCTTCCCATTCTTACTTTTCTTTTCCAGAATAAAAGCGTCTATAATATTTTCATGATATCAGAATAACGCCCATAAACCTTTCCAATGCATGCTCATCGGAATGTTGTACACGAACAAGGTTATTAGATTACCTCTTGACATGATCATATGATTGTTATTAATGAAGAAATCTAGAAATAAATATTATTTCTTAGAATATTTATTTACTATAGGCCATAAATCATTCATTATAAATCATAGATGATGCAAAATTATAACATTCAATCAACACAACCTGTGAGATATGTTGAAGATGATTGACCGAAAGTATGATAGCGTTGATATATTTAATAGCACAATTATGCTCCACTTTCAAACACAAATCTACATCATGATATTTATCAATTTATTTTAGATCTATTAAAATTTATTGTACCATCCCAAACTGTCGTAAAACTTAATCACACTAATGTCACTTGATGTAAGAAAAACATATAAACAATATGCGTACGTTAAACACACAATTGAGCAACATATGCATATACTTGTAGTGTGACAATATTCTCTTCCACATACTACGATATCCACACAAACTACAAAAATGTAAATAAATACATTTAAATTCAATTATGATAATAATTATATCCACAAAAATAAATTATTGAATCATATGATCTAATATCAAAAGATTATTGTATCACTACAATATTATCATTCCAATAAGTTGTATGGTTAAGATGCTTGGACCATCTATTAAAATATCAAATGTTAGTACCGATATAAAATAGTTATAAAGCAATACATTTTATAGCACGTGCTTCTAACTTTACCTTTTAACCAGAGGAAAACTAAGATTAATAGAGGGATAGGTATTATCCACGAAAGTCAATACCACCCCACGATTGTAAAATCACAAGTCAATCATTTACTTTCACGTTTTTCATTCTACAAGCCAAAATCACATACTAGACTATATGTTCCAACAATTTGAAAATTAGCTAGCAATAGGGGAAAACATGATATAAACTTTGTTTTCTAACTTTTTTTGGCATTAGCACACCTCTAATCAACTAGAGGATGTAAGCTTTAACATGATGTTCAACGTTAAAGGGAATTCAATCCTTTGGAAGTTGACCGAAATGAGTCATTAACCATGTTAAGTTAATCTGGAGATCATCTAACTCAATAAGTACTAGTGCCAAATTTTGTTTAGAACTTCTTGTTATTGGATGCTTGTCAATCGAAACGCTTTCCTATAGTGCTACATCTTTCAACATTTTTGTAACTTTGATGCATAAGAGATGAAATGTATAGGTCTTGGGCCTCTATGGTTCAATTAGAGAAAAATAAATGTTGGCACAGAAGTAAAATTCTCAAATTCATTAATGTGATAGAAACCAACATCTTTTAAATGAGGAATGATCACCTTGTGAGGCACTTTTATGTCTATGCTATGATGAACTAAGACACTAGATATTCCCCATTGTTACTGCATTCCGAGTGGCATGTCATTCTTCCAATCTCGTTAAGGATGCAACCGTTATAGAACTTTGAAATTTCGATGTAGAAAATATTATGTGTAATACCCAATTTTTCTGCCCGGGCTCGCCAAACATTTTAAGGCCCAAAATTAACCTAAATTACCCTAGCCCAATACAGACCCAGCCCAAAATACAAAACTAAACAGCCAAACCCTAGCAGCAAGTATCGCCGCAACCTCTCCACCTCCAGCAAGTGCCCAGTCACTGCAACTCGGAGATGACCCTCTCCACGTGCGCGTACACTCCTCAACAGCCTCCAAACCTACGAAAAAGGAGGCATACAGCGCATCAATAGCAACAAACACACCAAATATTGTTGGGGAAATAGATTTTTTTCCCTATTATTTTATTTTTGACTATTTAAGGTCGTTATCAATCTGTAAAAGAGGAAATTTCGGTGTAAAATAGATATTGAAAATAAAGAGAAAAAACTGAAATTCAAAGGTGAATCGCGTCTATTATTGCTTATTTTCTATTTTTTTGTATTATTTGCTTTCTTTTTATATACATAAATGGCAGTAAGGAGAGGGAAAGAGATTACCCCCCAAGATTCACCGTTGAAACGGCCTTCTCCTCGCCCAAATCGGAGCTTGACGGAGCGCCGTGGTTCGGTTGGGGCTGAGAGCGGCGGCAGAGGAAAGAAGAAAACCCTAGTTAGGGTCAATTTGTTTTTTTAAAAAGAAAGCAGAAAGTGATTTTTTAAGGAAATTTTTAATTTTATAATTAGAGCAAAACGGCGCCGTTTGAGGGGGATCCGCGCGTCGATCCGACCCGGTTCCAGGATCCGCGCATATTCCTTTCAATGGTCCATTTGCGCATTTGGTCCTTCAATTTTTAAAATCGTATTTTAAATCAGTTTTTGTTTCTTTTTAATTTGGCCTGAATGTTTCTGCCTTTGTTCATTTCAGCCCATATCGCTGCACACCGTTTTGGGGAGGCGGATTATTTCCGATTTGACCCTCCATGTAATTCGCGTATCGCGATTTGGCCCATTATTTTGCTTAAATTTCATTTCTTTCTTATTATTTTAGTTTTTTTACTATTTGATCCTTTTTTTGCAATTTGTTCTCTTTTAAATTTATTTTCTCCTTATTATTATTATTATTATTATTATTTAACTATTATTTAATTATTATTTTTATGTACATACAAACATATATTTTTTATAATATATATATACATGCACTATTTAAAATTATTGTAAATATATTTCCCACATTTTTATATAATATTTATACGCATTTTTATAGTATATGTATATTTCTAAACTTTTATAAATACCTGTATATACGTTTTTGTTTTTATTTCCTAACTTTTATATACATATATATTTTTACATTTTATAATACATGTACCATATATATTTATCATTTACATGTTATACTTTTACGATACCAATATATGTGCATCTGCTATATTATATATGTATACATTTTTTTTAAATATTATAAATACATATTTCATTCATTATATATATGTTTATATATATTTTTTAATATATGCATATGCATATTTTTAAAATTTATCTATATATCATATATATATCTATATATTCCATTGTTTTATATACATATTATACATATACATGTATAATCTAAATTGAAGTATTTGTTTCACGTTATACATTAACTTTTTAACATACCTTTTAGAAAATATATATTTTGGTTGCGTCAAAGCATTAAAATCATCATATTTTTAATTTTTTAAATATTTGGCATTCATGATTCTCGAGAAAGATCGTGTCCTAACTTACTAGATTGCGATTATTTTTCGATGAATTTAGAAAGCCAAGTATTTGTTTTGCAATAAATCCACAATTTTCAGATAAAAGCTTATTCTCAGGAATCCAAAAATGTCGGGTCCTAACTTAATGGTCATGACATTTTAGCATCTCGAGATAAGAATTTCTAAATCAAAAGACAAACTTAATTTTGAAGATTTAAAAATATTGTGCCCTAACTCACTGGGTGTGATGTTTTATTTCTTTGAAATAAGAATGTTTTATTATTTTGATTCATTCACGAGTTAAAAGTTTTCTTTTAAAATCTTTTCAAATTTTCAACACCAAGACATTAAACAATCAAATTCGGTACCGATTTTTGGGCGTTGCGAGGGTGCTAACCCTTCCTTGTGCGTAACTGACTCTCGAACCTATTTTCTCAAATTTCGTAGACCAGAATTGTTTTTAGGGTGAGCCGATCACACCTCAATCAAAGATCAGTGGCGACTCCAATTTTCGTTTTTTAAAAGTCGACAACTAAATTTTTGTTTTCAAAAAATCGGTTTCGACAGCTTGGCGACTCCGCTGGGGACACTAGAGAGTCGAGCCGTGAATTGGTTATGTTTTGTCTTTTTTTCGAAAATCAAAAGTTTTTTAAAAATCATGATTTCCTTGTGCATTCATTTTCATCATGATATTTTTGCATGATTGGACCAAGTTGGTTGATCTGTATTTGCATTTTTGCATTGCATGGTCAGTTTTACCCCTTTAAATGGGAGCGAGAAACTAGTCCTTCGTGAGGTTTTCACCTCCGTGCAGGGTAGTAGACCGCTTCCGGGATACATCCGTACCTATGTCTTCGTGAGATTTTCATCTCCGTGCAGTCATAGGGAAATGTATTCCCCTGAACTGAACTTGTCCATATGAGCCTATAATGGGTGAGGATCGAGGAATCTACTGTTTCATGTACCATTGCTTTAGAAATTAACCCTCATATAGTAAACCTTAGGAACTTGCCCTAGGTAGAGCTATACCAAACCCTAGAGGAGTCCTGAATAGGTGTTTTTATTATTTCCTTTGTATATTGAATTATGATTTTTACTAACTTGTGTGTTTTGTTTTGGCTGCATAACATTTTTGACTGCATCGCATTTCATCATAGAAAAGAGATGTTGATTCACGTTTGGTTGTTAATAGAGAACTTGCCACGGAAAACGGGTTTCTTGATAAGGTGGAGGATAATACGGTTGTCCGAGTATAGTCTAAGAAAATGTGACACGAAAGGTAATAGCCTAACAAGAGGAGTATACGACTTTGCTGCATGACCTGAGGATTCAAATTGTCAAAGTTTATTCAAAATTCATCAAAGGTCTCAATCTTTTAAATAAGTTAATGAACGTGAGTGAGTAAGGAGTTACGACCTAGATCAAATAAAAAGGAGCTCAAATTCGCGAGATGCATCTTAATATCTGAATGGTCGATGTCTTCGCTTAGAGTACGAGGGTGAAGTTGTATATATATCTGCTTTATGTAAAGAGATTTATTTTCTAGTGAAGTTTTCTAGTAAAGAATTGAACATGAATCAACGTCTCTTTTTGCATTCATTTCATGCATTTGCATTACATTACATCATATGCATTAAACACCACTAGATGATCCTAATTAACTAAAATCATTGCTCAGTTAACCTGGAAACCAACCAACCAATCAAACATCGTTATGGCACTCGAGCAAGATATGGATCAGAGATTGGAAAAGCTCGAACAGTACCAGAAGGAGATGCAAGACCGACTTCAGGTTCAAGTGCAAGAGCGGTTAGACAAAATGCAGCAGGATATGTCAGAAAAGATGCAAGAATCTCAGAATGATATGATGGCAAAGCTAACCCAACTGGTAACTAGGGGAAGTGATAAAGGAAAGGGCCCCATGGCAAATGTCGAAGAGGGAAATGATGATGAACCTCTGTATCCTCCAGGCTTCACCCCTCTACATGTGCGAACTCAAGCTGAATACCCGCACAGATCTACTGTCACCATCATACCTCAGTAGTTTCGGGCTAGTGTTTTGAACTTCCAAGCTGGATCGGGCTCTAATCCCTAAAATAACCCTGTTAACTCTGCCATTCCTGACTTTGATGAAGTGGCTGAGAAGGAAAGAATAAAGGAAGAGTTACCGAAACAGTTAGAGGAAATGTGCAAGTGGCTCGAGGAGAAGTTCAAGGCGATGGAGATCACTAAAAGCTATCGAGGGATTGACGCTAAAAAGCTAAGTTTAGTTCCGGATTTGGTACTCCCTCATAAGTTTAAGATGCCAGAATTCGAAAAGTAAAATGGGAAAAGTTGCCCAAAAGCTCATATCACAATGTTCTGCAGGCGAATGGTCGGATATGTTAACAATTATCAGTTATTGATACATTTTTTTCCAGGATAGCCTCGCAGGGGCAACATCTAAATGGTACAATCAATTGAGTCGTACCATGATTAGTTCATGGAGGGATTTGGCGCAAGCGTTCATGAAACAGTATAGTCATGTAACAGACATGACTCCTGATAGAATCAGTCTTCAAAATATAGAGAAGAAGCCGAGCGAAAGCTTTAAGCAGTATGCACAAAGATTGAGGGAAGTCGCAGTCCAAGTTCAGCCACCACTTTTGGAGAAAAAGATGATTATGCTGTTTATTAACACATTAAAAGCATCGTTCATTACTCATATGTTAGAGAGTGCCACAAAAAGCTTTTCTAACATAGTTATGAATGGTGAAATGATCGAAAATACTATAAGAAGCGGGAAAATTGATGCAGAGGAGAGTAACAAAAGGTCAGTCTCAAGAAGAAGAGAAAATAGGGTGAACAACATGGGTTACTCTAAATCAGTTACTGTGAGTCAGCTAAGAAAAGGGGTTGGTAATCAACAGAATTCATCGAGGCAAGATTCCGGCATGAAAACTGAGAAGTTCTAGTTTACATCAACCCTTGTACCGCATAAGGAACTGTTTCAAAATTTGTTTGATGCACATGTTATTTCCTCTTTTCATGTGAAGCCTCTATAACCTCCATATCCCGAATGGTATGATGCGAACGCACAATGTGACTACCATACAGGAATTACGGGACACTTGATTAAGAATTGTACTACCTTCAAGAAACTAGTTGAAAGACTCATCGACATGGGTGTTGTCAAGTTTGGTGACTCATCAAGTGCAGAAAATCCGTTACCCAATCATGATTGATGATGGAGTGAATGCAATGTATGAAAAAGTTGTGAGAAATTTTCACATCGATGCCATATATGAAGACACAATTAAAAGGGTCCTTGTTAGATATTCGTCTTGGAGGTGTTCTAAATAATTAGACTGCAGAAGAAATAACTGTAATCTTTAAAACTTACTTAGAGTAATGTTCAGAACACACTTGTTGCCTTTAGCCTAGAGGCAATAAGAATTCCTTTATGAGATAGGCTCATGTCTGAACATTATTATTTTAATGAAATACATTATTGCAATCATCTTTGAGCAAATTTTTTTTCATTCTTTACGATGTTTTCATTCTTTTGGATTTTTTCTACCAAACCATTCTTTCATTCATAATCATATTATCTATAAATTTATACATTATTTGTATATTCTTTAGCACCTACAATAGGTCCTTGGATATCAATGACATGATTGACACTGCTACAGACTCTAGATCTTTTTAAGCGAGACATGTGTTTAGAGGGATCTCATGACTTTGAAGATGACATAGACTTTAGCTTATCTCAAGACTTGTTGAGGATGATAGAATACGAGGATAGTCAGATCCTACCTCACAAGGAATCATTGTGAGCTCAGTGAAGATTGGAATTGACATGACCACAAAGACGAGACGGGACCTTAAGGAGTTACCCCAAGAATTCAATGATGTCTTTACATGGTCATACCCAAATATGCTCGGTTTAAGCACTGGCTTTATAATCTGAATAATAGCATAATGTCAGAAATTTGCAGTAGGTTCAACATTAATGTTATGAACGATGCATTGAAATTTTTTTTCTGGGGCAATGTCCTTCTCTTTGGCTTATCATAGCTTTGCTCATTGAAGTCGAATTGCCATTTCTCTACATTTTTATCCTAAGAGGAAGATCCGAAGGTTCATCCAAAAGAATTGCACAAGGGGGAGCTAGTGTTGAAAAAGATCATTCCTATACAAAAGGATGTTAGAGGAAGATGGATGCCAAATTAAGAGGGTCCATATGTTAAAGAAAGCCTTTTTTGGGGAAGCTTTGATCTTGAGTGAGGTGGATGGTAAAGATTTTCCAAGCCCTGTAAACTCAGATTCAGTTAAGAAGTACTTTTCCTAAAAAAAGGGGGGGACCAAGGTGAAAGCCTACAAAGGGCGCCTTAAATAAAAAAAAAAAAGAGAGGCCAAGGTGAAAACCCGCAAAGGGAGCCTTGAGACCAAAAGGGATTTGAGTTGAAAACCCAAAAGTGGCGGCTCAAATATTGATCAAAATGGGGCATGAGGTAATCAGAGCAGCTCAAATACCGATCAGAGTGGGGCATGCCGTGGCCTTGCTATACCTGAATCAACAAGAAAGGGTAGGCGACATTTTGGGGCATCGACAAAGTACTATAGATCTTCTAAACACATGTTAAACTCAGAATGGTCTTCAGAAAGTCTGTACAGAGAAGTTCAAGCTGCGATATCTGAGGCACCTAATCCTTATACCATTTTTTATTCTTGGAACACTTCATTCATTGCCAAGATACGCATTCCTAAATCAATTTCTTTGTTATCCATCTTTATTATCTTTGATAATTTATTCATTTCGAGCTATGCTCAGAACCAACTCTATTCTTGTTATGATCTCTTGCAAGCATGTTGCATTAGAATAACGATTAATGGACTAATAAAACTTTCACAAGGGAAGTTTTGCATATTACTCTAGAAGTTTCTAAATAATGTAAAAACCTCAAACAGGACTATTGTTTAGAATGCACCAGGTTAAAGGTTGGAAATCTAATAAGGAAAAGTCTAAATTAAGACTATCCCTTTGAATTTTGTTGTCAAAAACATCGATTGAATAAAATGGCAAGATGTCGTGTTGGTGACAAAGCTTAAATGAACAAGCAAGCAATGATCACCGAATAATAAGAAGAAGTTGTTCTTGGAGAAGAAAATTCTTCATTTTTTCATGAGCATTTAGTAGGACACCCTGGGAATGGTGTAAGAGACCAAAGAGTTTCATATCCTGTATCCTTGAATTGTGATAGTAGAGGATTGAGAAAATGCCAAATCTTTTTTCTCGTGGGTTACAACGGGAGAAAGATGGTACAAATTTTGTTTCCTAGTGGATCAAACTTAGAGGTTTACAGTAGGGGCAATCTGGTCCAGTGCTTCTTTGGAGACACCAACCGAGCAAAAGGTGCTATAGCACATTAGTGATGAAACCTTAATAAACTTGGAGTAATAATAACTCAAGTGTTAAAATATCATTTTCATGACATTATACATTCATTCAAATGTCATTCATACATGTCTAGTTAGGAGCATTTGATTCATTCCGATCATGACATCCTAATCACTAGGCATAATTAGGTTCATAAAGTGAATTATACAGGTCATGTTCCCTAAAGAACAGATCGGAGAAATCATAAAGCCTTATCTCCCTGAGCAACAGCGGAGCAGATCAAATATAGCAGATCTTATCTTCATGTATTGACGTGAAGTGGATCGAAGATAATGGATCTTGTCTTCATGTATTGACATGAAGTAGATCAGATATAGCAGATCTTATCTTCATGTATTGACATGAAGTAGATCGAAGATATTGGATCTTATCTTCATGTATTGACATGAAGTAGATCGAAGATAATGGATCTTGTCTTCATGTATTGACATGAAGTAGATCAAAGATAGTAGATCTTATCTTCATGTGTTGACATGAAGTAGATCGAAGATATTGGATCTTATCTCCATGTATTGACATGAAGTAGATCGAAGATAACAAATCTTGTCTTTCCATACTGATGGTGAAGAAGATCGAATTGGCAGTGAGGTAGATCGAAGATACAGGTCTTATTCCCCTGAAGTTGCAGTGGAGCAGACAGAAGTAGCCAATCCTATCTTTTTGAAGTTGCAATGGAGTGGATTAAGACCATATCAAGATTTACTGTTAAGTTGTAGCAGAACAAGTTGAGGCTATAAGTCTTATCTCCCTAAGATTGCAGTGGAGCAGATCAAAGATAGCGAATTTTGTTCTTTTGAGAAGCTACAACGTGAATGTTATCTCCCAGACATTACAGTGGAGTAGATTGAAGCACTAGTTCCTATACCTCTGAAGATGTAGTAGGAAGGAATGAGGCTACTCAAAGATGAGAAGCACTGAAGAAGTCCAGGATCAGTAAGACCGGGCACAATTAGGTTTTTTTTAGTCTTTGCTCTGTTCTCGTTACACGACAACAAGCAAAGAGGGGCAGCTGTAATACCCAATTTTGCTGCCTGGGCTCGCCAAACATTTTAAGGCCAAAAATTAACCTAAATTACCCTGGCCCAATACAGACCCAGCCCAAAATACAAAACTAAGCAACCAAACCTTAGCAGCAAGTATCGCCGCAACCTCCCCACCTCCAGCAAGTGCCCAGTCGCCGCAAGACTCGGAGACGACCCTCTCCACGTGCGCGAACACTCCTCAACAGCCTCCGAACCTGCGAAAAGGGAGGCATACAGCGCAGCAATAACAACAAACACAACAAATATTGTTGGGGAAATAGATTTTTTCCCTATTATTTTATTTTTGGCTATTTAAGGTCGTTAAATTTCGGTGTAAAAGAGGAAATTTCGGTGTAAAAGAGACATTGAGAATAGAGAGAAAAAATTGAAATTCAAAGGAGAATCGCGTCTATTATTGCCTATTTTCTGTTTTTTTGTATTATTTACTTTCTTTTTATATACATAAATAGCAGTAAGGAGAGGGAAAGAGATTACCCCCCAAGATTCGCCGTTGAAACGGCCTTCTCCTCGCCCAAATCAGAGCTCGACGGAGCGTCGTGGTTCGGTTGGGGCTGAGAGCGGCGACAGAGGAAAGAAGAAAACCCTAGTTAGGGTCAATATGTTTTTTAAAAAGAAAGCAGAAAGTGATTTTTTAAAGAAACTTTTAATTTTATAATTAGAGCAAAACGGCGTCGTTTGAGGGGGATCCATGCGTCGATCCGACTCGGTTCCAGGATCCGCGCATATTCCTTTCAATGGTCCATTTGCGCATTTGGTCCTTCAATTTTTAAAATCGTAATTTAAATTATTTTTTATTTCTTTTTAATTTGGCCCGAATGTTTCTGCCTTTGTTCATTTCAGCCCATATCGTTGCACACCGTTTTTGGGAGGCGAATTATTTCTGATTTGACCCTTCATGTAATTCGTGTATCGCGATTTGGCCCATTATTTTGCTTAAATTTCATTTCTTTCTTGTTATTTTAGTTTTTTTACTATTTGGTCCTTTTTTTGCAATTTGTTCTCTTTTAAATTTATTTTCTCCTTATTATTATTTAATTATTATTTTTATGTACATACAAACATATATATTTTTATAATATATATACATGCACTATTTAAAAATATTGTAAATATATTTCCCACATTTTTATATAATATTTATACGCATTTTTATAGTATATGTATATTTCTAAACTTTTATAAATACCTGTATATACGTTTTTGTTTTTATTTCCTAACTTTTATATACATATATATTTTTACATTTTTTAAAAATATTATAAATACATATTTCATTCATTATATATATATATGTTTATATATATTTTTTAATATATGCATATGCATATTTTTAAAATTTATCTATATATCATATATATATATATTCCGTTGTTTTATATACATATTGTACATATACATGTATAATCTAAATTGAAGTATTTGTTTCACGTTATACATTAACTTTTTAACATACCTTTTAGAAAATATATATTTTGGTTGTGTCAAAGCATTAAAATCATCATTTTTTTAATTTTTTTTAAATATTTGGCATTCATGATTCTCGAGAAAGATCGTGACCTAACTTACTGGATTGCGATTATTTTTCGATGAATTTAGAAAGCCAAGTATTTGTTTTGCAATAAATCCACAATTTTCAGATAAAAGCTTATTCTCAGGAATCCAAAAATGTCGGGTCCTAACTTACTGGTCATGACATTTTAGCATCTCGAGATAAGAATTTCTAAATCAAAAGACAAACTTAATTTTGAAGATTTAAAAATATTGTGCCCTAACTCACTGGGTGTGATGTTTTATTTCTTTGAAATAAGAATGTTTTATTATTTTGATTCATTCACGAGTTAAAAGTTTCCTTTTAAAATCTTTTCAAATTTTCAACACCACATTAAACAATCAAATTCGGTACCGATTTTTGGGCGTTGCGAGGGTGCTAACCCTTCCTCGTGCGTAACTGACTCCCGAACCTATTTTCTCAAATTTCGTAGACTATAATTATTTTTAGGGTGAGCCGATCACACCTCAATCAAAGATCGGTGGCGACTCCAAAAAATCGAAAATTTAGTTGTCGACTTTATGTATGTAGGATAGAAGAGATATGAGAGGAAATTTTGGATTCTTTGTGAAAAATAAACAAGTGAAATGAGCTATTTATAAGTTTTTTAGGGTTAGGATTTCATTGGGGTTTTAAATAGTACATTAACACTTATGGGTGGTGAGGTCCCTTTAAATTTTTTAGATTTTCCCCCTTTTTTAAATTACGCTTTTCAAATATTAGATTCCATTCTTTTTAAGTTTTTGAAATTTTTCTTGTTTTAAAAGGTTGTTTAAAGACAAGGTGTTGTAAGGGTTTTGATTTAACCTCGACATTTATTATTATTGAGATCATTTTAAATATTTTGATATTTTCTCTAAATTTTTTAAACCACCTTAATGGTTAGGATTAAGTTTTTTAAACTTTTACATAAACTTGACATTGTTGGTGTGTTTGGATTTTTGTGCCTTTAGTATAGTAATTTCGTCATATTTAAGAAACTAGTTTTTTTACATATGATTCAGGATTTGAATTTATGTTTGAAGAATGAGATTTTTTATATTTATATTGAAGTCATATCATAGAATGTTTAAAAAATAGTAATGTATTAAAATTTTTGAAATAAAATTAAATTCCAATTTTTACATTAGAATTAGAAATTGTTGTTTGGATCAATCCTTTGTTGTTTTATGTAAAGTATTATTTTTTGATAATTAAATGGAAGTTTACAAAAATAAAAATTTAAGCAATAAAATGTTTGTAAATATTTAATGAAAAATGCATGGAAAAAACTAAAAGTAATTATTAATACTTAAAAAAATGTTGTACAAATTTTAGTAATTGATGCAAGGGTTTAGAGTGTATAATTTAAATTTATCTCGATCCCTTATAGCCACCTACAATGCTCATCTCTTGCCATTGCTGTTGAAGATGCAAGACCCAAAGATGGATTGCAGGCACCATTAACATTTAGTTTAAAAGAACTAGTAACTACAATTCCTACATCGATTACTTATAGGTCCATAAGCCTGCCAGGCCTCAACTTAATGTAACTCGTCCAACACCACAAAGATTGTAATATATTGGCAAAATCAAAAGAAATCCCTTCGAAAAATGTAAGATTCTTTTGTTTCCAAAGTCTCTAGTAGACAATACCAAAAAAAGATTGCCACATCAAATCCTTATATTTTAAGCCAAAAACATTCCTCAAGTTCGCTAAAATCCAATCCTGCAAAGAGAAAGAAAAGAAATTGAGCTAAGAGGCTAGAGGGAATAATTTGTTTCCAAACCTCCTGTGTTTGATAGTAGTATTTTAAAATGTGAATACAAAATTCCTTGGCTCTCTTACAAATCACACAAGGGTCCGTCGAAACTCCTCTCTTACAACGTTCCACATTAGTCATTAGGCGTTCCTTAAGTACTAACCAAAGAAAATGACGAACCCGTTAAGGACCATTCAAAGACCAAACAACCTTCCATTTGTCATTCGAAGGGTTAAGAGAATTTTTCAAAAGCATCCTAATCAACCAGAGAATTCAGAGTCGGGATTCCTGCAATATAAGAGAGAGTATCGCTGTCCAAAAAGCAACGTAAATAATCCCAATTCCTTTTTCCATTCATAGAAACAACCTCACTCAAGGTTATAGAAGTATCAATAAGGGACGAGGATCGAAAAAAATAATAAGAGGGCCCACATTCGCTATCCAATTATCAGTCCAAAATTTCACAAGATTCCCATCTCCAACAGACTAGAGTAGGCTTTGGCATAGCAGAGGCCAAACCTTTGAAAGCGATCTCTAGACGAAAAAACATTTACTACAATAGATGTCGTCTAGGATTACCTCAGTAATCTTATATTTGGCTTGGAAGATTTTAACCCATAAAGCTTCCTTATTAGTAAGGAGATTAAAACCCAGCTTAAACCTAAAAGAATCATTTTTTTCTTTAAGGCGTCGTATCCCAAGGCCCCCAATAGACAAGGGTTGGCAGCAATCTCCCTAATTAACCAAAGACATCTCCAGATAAAACCTCTGGTAATTGTCTCAAGTTCTGCACAAATACCATGAGGGATCTTTACAGTTTGCATAAAAAATTAGGTATCAATAACAAAACAACCAAAACTAAAGTGATCCGCCTAACCATTGAAAGCATACTAGTATTCCAACTATCCAACTTCCGCCTAACTTTGTCGATGATAAATACCTTTATTACTTACTTGTGAAGCAAATGCAAACCTAGATGGATTCTCAAATCATCTGAGTGGTGAAAACTAAGAATTCTACAAATGGAAATAGTATTGATAACATCCATATTTTTTTGAGAAAACCACCCTAGTTTTCATTCCATTAACTCTATGTCCTGAAGCCACTCCAAAAGAATTAAGAGCATCCTATACGTCTGATCAACATCAACTTCAACAAACAAGAAGAGATTATCTGTAAAGAAAAGTTGTAAGATGGGCGGCTCATCCTTCCCCATAATAATTGGTTTCTAGTTCTAATCCTCAACATTTTTTGTGAATTAATTGATCTAATCTCTCCATACAAATAACAAAAATATAAGGAGATAATGGAGAACCTTGCCTAATACCCTTCTTAGGAACAAACTCATTAGAAATCCTTCCATTCCACACAATATGCATGGAAACCAACGTGATATATTCCATGATGGCATTAACCAAGGTCGAAGGAAAACCAATGTCTAATAAAGTGTGCAACAACCTGTTTCAGTGATGTCAAAGATAGTGATTTTGGGACCACGATTTTGATGAGTTAGTTAGCATTTTAATATTTATTTAATTTCTATAGACTTACACTAGGTTTGTATTAAATTTTCATTAAGGAATTTTGAAGTTTAAAGGGTTAAATAGGTAAAAAGGACCAAATTGTGAAAGATGCAAAAGTTGGTTTCTAATAGTTAAATGGATTAAATGGCCTTCGAATCTAAACCAACGGATTTAGATAGTGATTATACCAAACTTAAAGTTATTGGATGTTTATAGATAGGTTTTATGGTAGTTTAAATGATTGTTAAAGGTCAAATTAGTAAATTAGTAAATAAAAGAAAAAGATAAACTAAAACAAATCATCTTTCTCAGTCTTTCAATTTGATTGAAAACACCATTAGAAGGAGCTTGGAGCATTTGGTCATGATTGCATCTTGTGCATGGTAGGTTTCAAAGTTCTGTTTTTAGTAATTTTTAGGTTCATGAATTCGTTTTAGCTTAATCTACTTACTCTAGGGGTTAATTTGCAAAATTTTTAAAGGTTGAGGGATATTCCATGAATGAATTTGATGTGTTTGTGAAGTTAATTGATAGATAATTAAAGTTAGTTGTCAAATGAACATGCTTTGATAAATGATTTTTAGTGAATTTAGGGTTTAGGGATTAATTTGTTTAAATGGTAAATTTCATGTATATTTTGTAAAATGAGGAAAAATTAGGGTTGATATAGGTATAAGGAAAAATCAAATAATATGGTTTTCTATTAAAATTTGTTGAATATTAAGTTTCAGGATTAGTGACTAAATTGTATACAAGTTAAAACATTAGGGGTAATTTTAATTTTACAATGAAATAGGTTATAAGCTAGAATTTATGGTGTTAAGTTGTTGACATGATTTAATTGAATGAAATTTTTATTTAGATCAAGAAAAAAATCAACCGGATTTGAATCGTGGAAAGGTTAAAGTTTCAGATTAGCTTTTGACTTAGCTGTAACAACCATAGTGATTGAGGTAAGTTCGTATAGAGATAAAAATTGTTATTTGATGTTTTGAATGAGTTATTATGAATAATTATGTGATTTTAATCTTGATTTGTAGCTTATTTGGTAATTTATATTGTGGATTAAATTGTAACATTAGTATTCTTAAAGTTGGTATTTGAGAAATGTATAATTGATGAAGCATGAATGAAATGGTACAATATAATGAAATTAAATGATTCAGATATATACAAAGGTCCAGTTTGAACCTTAAGAATTCTTAGGATACGAATGACATGTTATTTGGGATTATATGGTTTCGGGTGATGGTCTTGAATGTCCCATCGATGGCTAAGGTCTTGCATTTGTTGTGGATTCTCCACGACTCATGTGAGTAGCATAGTGTAGCTAACATTCTGACCCACAACTCATGTGAGTAAGCCTATTTCACAGCTCGTGAGAGCACTATTGGAAAGGAAATGTTACAATTATATGAAAAGACACACTATGTGTGAGTATTCCCGAGTATCCAATGAAATTCTTGATGGTTCAATGGGTAAGTAAAGGCTAAAGGAAAGGCATGAATACAATATAATTGTTGTTAATGATCTTATGAAATGGTAAACTTGGTACTTGCATATGGATGGAAAAGATTACTAATCAAACATGTGGAAAAGGTGAAATGATGCAATCTATTTCATGATATATGTCATGTTTCTTTGAAAATATATGTTTAAGTTCTTTACTAATGATGTGGATTGTTGTGAATAGGAAAGTAAAGTACCTATATGATTTAATGAACATGATTAAATGATTAATGTTAAAGAACAGTAAGTTTAAGTTTATCTTATACGAGCTTATTAAGTACTAGTTGCTTATATAGTTATTTTTCTTTGTTTTGTATATCACCGGAAGCTCGGTCGGTTGGAACCTTGTTGGAGTTCTATCACACTATCCGACAAACACTTTGGTAGTTTTGGTTATTTTGGCTATGGTTATAAATGGCATGTATAGGGCTTTTATATCATGAAAGTATTGTGTTTGCTATTTGGTTATCATAATGTGTATGTCTTTTGTGTATATAGTTGTTTGAACTTATAATGCTTGGCAAGTATGTATCTTTTGGTCACTTTTAAGTATAAGGTAAAAATATGATTTGAAATATGTTTATATGAGATGATAATGGATGAATTATAAGTGTGTGGTGTAGGTTGAGAGTATAAAACCATGTTATTTAGTTGAGTTGTTTAGATGTGTATATTATGGTACCAATGAGGGTACATTGGTTGATTGATGAATATGAGTTGGATATGTGTGATTTTGGCATGTTTTGGTTTGGTTTAAATGTGTATTGAATAGGTCAAAAGGTTGGCAAATGGTATGCTTGTGGCTCAAGAAAATATTTTTAGTAAACTTTAATTTGAAGGAAAATTTTGGAGCACACAGCCTGAGACACAAGCTGTCACACGGACGTGTGTCTTATTTATTTTCACTGCAGGTTAGTCTATACAGGCACAGTGAGTTACACGGCCTGACGACACGGCTGTGTGACCCAGAGCTACACAACCACTATGAGTTACATGATCTGGTCACACGACTGTGTGACCACATATTACATAGGCACGGTTAGTTACACGGTCAACATACACGGGGTGTGTGAAGTAGCCACACAAGCGTGTGAAGTAAACACATGACCATGTGACACTGATTTTTAAAATTTTTAGATTTTTTTATTTTATTTCGAAATGATCCCAATATGTTTTTAAATTATTTTTAGGGTCTCATAGGCTCGGTTTAAGGTCCATAAATGTATTTATTCATTGAATTAAAATGAATTATTGAATGATGTAGAAGGATTTGTATTACTGTTACTTTTTAAAAGTAAATGTTCTAAATTAAATAGTAATACTCCATAACCCTAAACTAGCAACGAAAATAGGTTAGGGGGTGTTACAAAGTGTCCCTAATAAAGTCCCAACGGAGTCTATCATATGCTTTCTCTAAATCCACTTAGATGGTTATCCATGACTTAATCTATTTTTGGTACGCATCGAGTGCACAATCTCTTGAGCAATTATAATGTTTTATGTGGTTTATCTCCCTGCCACAAAACTAACTTGATTCTGAGCAATAAGGGACAAGAGAATCGACTTGAAACGGTTTGCAAAAAATTTGGTAACAATCTTGTAAAGAACGTTACAGAGGCTTATAGGATGATATTGTGATAGAGATTCAGGGCTTGTAATCTTGGGAGTGAGAACAAAGCGTGTCTTATTGATAGAACAATTAAAATATTGTCTAGAAAAAATACCATGAACCCAAAAACACATATCCAGATCAACCGTGTCCTATTGACTCTAATAAAAAAGAGCATGAAGACCATCTGAACCTGGGGCTTTTAAGGGACCCATACTAAACAACGCATTTCGAACTACCTCATCAGTAATATTCAGATATAAATAATCTAAATTGCTAAAATAAAGTTTCGAAAAATAATCATGTAAGGGAAATGAAACACAAGGTGAATTATGAATAAATAAGAGAAAGTAAAGTATATATTGTTTAATGGATGTTATTTATTATTTTCTACTTGCTTCTTTATGAATTATGAAACTTATTCCTTGCAATTTCAACTTTAGGTGTTACCCAAGCAAATCATCTATGGTGTCTTCATCATCATATACATTTGTAAGCCTTTAAAGTTAAGTTTTGTAATTTTTATTAAATTTAATAAATTGGCAGAAGAAAATGTAAAATGACAGAAAAAAGATCCCTAAATATATGTTTTTACTTAGAAAGTCATATTAGGAAAAAAAATAATTCACATAATTGAAGAGTATATTGACTTTGCCTATTGGTGCGAAAAAGGAAAGACTAATTCATACAATTTATTAGTATCATTGACTTTAGATATTAATTTTAAAAAATGAAATAGCGAGGCATTTAAAACTTAAAAAAATGGATTTTTGGTTTTATTGATTGAATTTTTTTATTAATATGGTAATTTTAGAAAAAAGGAAATTTCAAGTGAATTTAAAATATTAGCATGCTGATTGAGTCTTAACTCGATTGGCATTAGCATTTGTTGCGTAATATTTTCTTGTATGTTATTGATAGGAGTGTTCGAGTATTTATACATGTTGTTACAGATGCTATTTTGTCTTGACTCAGCTACTGTAACGCCCCAAAATTTGAATGTTTTGTTGTTAACGTCTATAAATAATTAAGTCTCTGTATATGTGATTAAGTGTTCTATTTATATTTCGGGGTTAGGGGTTCGATCTTTACTGTTGGAAAGTTGGTGGTTATATTTTGTTTTAAATAGGCTTAATCCCTATCCTTGAACTATCAACTTAAGTTTAATTCAGTGCAGTTTTATGTTAAGAATGAGTCTACTGGTTCAATGGTTAAGCTTCTATATACCTTTTGGTCTTTTGTTTGAGTCCCTGCGTAAGCGATAGGTTTATGTTTTGCACTTTGTGATGATTAGTTGTTATTTATTTATATAATAATTAATTTACTTCTGTTCAAATTTGGGTTTCCCTCTTATGTTCTTGACACCCTTTTCATCATTTTCTTTTTCTTTTCTTTTACTTTTTGTTTTTTCGTGATCTTCTATTTTTGCCTCGTTGCTGTGCAATTGGTTATTCTGTATCACTCGATTGACTGAATTCTAATTCTTAAAGTGAGTTTTCGTCATTTTTACCATTGTTACTATTGGATTGTGTGAATTGGGTATTTTCCTTCAAACTCTATTGTCGAAATTTTAATCTATTTCCTTGTGTCATTATTATTTAGGTTCGTTGTAAAGGAAGATTTGGAAGCAGGTTGTGTCTCTCCAACTTCTTAAGTCGGATAATTGCGGCTAATTTATAGGTAATTGTTAGTTCCATCGAGAATTGCATCAAAACTTTTGACACTTTTGGTTGATTGTTATTTGAGTAAATTCCGTCAGTTAAGTTGTGTAATTGAGTAATTGGTTAACGTTTTAGCTTCAAGAATCACATTTGGTTGCTTTTGCCTCGAATCTTCTTCAAATGTGTAACGAAAAACTAATTTTTTTACGATTTTCGAACACCGAAAGACATGATTGTTGATGCCACGACCGTGTGCCTGGCCTGTGGTAGGTTGTGTGGCAAGCTCTGTACCCACTGTTTCCAAATTAGGTTCACACGAGCTAGAGACATGGGCATGGGTCCAAGCCGTGTGAGAATTATTTTGTGTTTTGAGTCACACGAGCTTGTGTCGATCCATGTGCTAGACCATGTGACTCATTGTTTTAAGTCACACGGCCGTGTGTCAAACCGTGTGGAAATGAGATAGGCCACACGGGCGTGTGCTAGGCCATGTAGATAACACGGGTTAGCTTTCCAAGCCATGTGAATCCACACGGGCTTGTAAGTCAAAATTTTGAATTTTTTATTAAGGTCATAAACATCGTTTCTATCGGACATGGGCCTATCATAGGGTCTGTATGATCTAATTTAGGCTATAAAATCAATTAGTTGATACTTTGTTTCTGTATAAATTGTTATTATGTTTATAACATCAATATTGTAGACAAGCGAGTAAATGTATTTTGTATTGATTAAGTATGATCTAAATCTGTAATATTGCATACTTATATTTGTATATGTTAGTTAGCATCTGCATCGGGATTGGGATTGTATAAAGAAAGAAGTGTAATCAGTTTAATAATTTGTCGAATCTGGTGACTAAGCCACACATATTTCTGATTCTAGCGATTTATGGCATTCTGATATGGTAGCTAGGCTGCGATTATTCTAAAACGTGACATATAGCCACTATGCAGTGTGTAAGGATGGATGGGTACTTGATGCCCTATATGGTGTGTTGGGATGAACGGAGATAGTGTGTAGTAGATGGGGTTAGGAATCTGCATATGAATCTAAATTATTCTACATCTGAATTTGATATGTTCTACATCTATATCTGATATATTATGTATTTGTATCCAACATTCTCTGTTTCTGCATTTGTATCTGATTATAAAAAATAGATGATTTATAGAAAGTGAAATTACATTTGTAGGTTACAAATTATCATTAAACCTAAGTTACACACACACACTAAGTTGCAAACTCATTTATTTATTTGTTTGGATTTTAGGTAATGCATAAACTTAGGCGAGTCGGCGTGGCAAGAGTTCAGTCATCTTTTACTTTTTATTTATTATTTAATTTGGACTTATACTATTACGTGTGGTTTGGATTTCAGACTATGATTTGGATTTTTATGTTGAACTAATTGTAAATGATCTCGTCTGTTAAACTTTAAATAGTTAAAGATTTGGTTTTTCTGAAATGTTTTTATGTAGCTCTCCTGACTTGGTCTTAACGTCTAGGCTGAGTACGGGGTGTTACAGCTGCCTTGAGTACTGACAATCTCTGTCCCTTGTATTGACATTCTCTATGAACTCCAAGTTTGTTGGGTATGTGTTTACGAAGCATGCGGTCCTTTTTGTTCCTAGGACTGACATTCTAGGCGGGTCTCGTGCCCGCTGGAAACGTGTTTGGATGGCCTGCAGAGTACACGGTCCTTTCTGTGAGCTCCTTGAGTGTATACGAGCTGAGATTGAGGCTTTCCCCAGGTTCCTACAAATTGGATCTGCGGCCTTGCCTTGCGAGTTGGGTCATTGGCTTTGCCTCACAAGCTGGGTCCGCGAGCTCTCTTTGTTGTCCTCTCGTGGTTTGCATCTCACACAATCTTCTGGTGGAACCTATCCGAGTCATGGGTTGGAGACCCGAATCCTTTATAGGATTTGATTTAGTGATTACTGATGTATAAAAATCCACTCCCTCCTAGTCAGCCTAAGGGGTGTTATAAAATGGCATTCATTAGGTCCATCATGTCAAGTTTAAATGCAACTTGTTGGGTACACTGCGAGTTGCGATGCATAACAATTGCTCTGCCACATGCGCGAGCAGGTTTCGAGTGTGTGTATCTAATCGTTAAAAGTTGAACCATTTTCATCTACTCATATCTGGATCCTTGATTTTCCTCGATTATACGAATCGTCAAAAAGCGAGAAGAGAAATCCTTCTTTAAAATGCAGGACCTCCGGAGCCTTAAATCTTTCACGCTTAGGATTTTCAGCAATCTGAAACAAAGGTAATTTCAAAAACATTTGTGCTTTTTAATTTCTATCTTCTTCTTTTATCAATACTATGATGAAGATGAGAGAGATTTGTAACCGAATCATCCAAGCCCGTCCACTGCGGGAACGACTATCTCTGGTTCTGGTGACAAACAAACTCTATCCCTACACCACTAAACAAGATGAACTACAACGAGTTCTGGCCGTGCGGGGAATCAAACTTCCCAACTTCGCGTATGAGTTCTCCATCACAGAGGGGTCACACCGGCTGTGCAAAACCACCGACGACGGCTTCCTGTTTCCAATTCACACGCTTGAAGCTGGTTATACATTAGTAATCACTGACCTAGATCCTAGAAAGGTTCTGGGTCTCCAACTTGTGACCCGGATAGGTCCCACCAGAAGATTGATTGTGAGACGAACCACAAGAGGATAGCAAAGTGAGCTCGTGGACCCAGCTTGCAAGGCAAAGCCAATGACCTAGCTCATAAGGCAAGGCCACAAATCCAGCTCGTAGGAACCTGGGGAAGGCCTCGGTCTCAGCTCGCATACACCCAAGGAGCTCGCAAAAGGGACCGCGTATTCCACAGGCCATCTAAACACGTCTCCAGCAGGCACGGAGCTTGCCCAGAATGTCAATCCCAGGAATAGAAAGGACCATGTGCTCCGTAAACATGTATCCAGCAAACCTAGAGTTCGCTGAGAGTGTTAGTACAAGGGACAGAGAATGTCTGTACTAGAGGCAATGGAGTCAAGAAAAAATAGTGGGGTTCTATCATGAGTTGTAATAGCATTTGTAACAACATGTATAAACACCCGAATAGTCCTATCAATAACATACGAGAAAATATTACTCAATAGCATTGTAGCCAATGAAGGAGGACGTGGGTTCGAGTGCAATAAAGCACATTATCTTCCTACTTATGGTTTGGTGAGGGGCTTTGGGTAGTTCTAAACATGATGTAAATATATATATAACTAAAATTTATAATGAGATTGTTCAAAAATAAAAATACTAGCATAATGAATTATGGTAGGTAAACAATTTATGGAAACAAATATTTGGTGAACGATGTTGTAAATATTGATAAAAATCAATAGAGTTCAACGGTAATTAGATTATAAAAAAATTGAGTACAATGTATATGATTAAGTAAATAAATAAAAATTAAGATAAAAATACCTTAAAATACCAGTAATCTAATCTACTCTTATGCATTGTTTGTATATGAATGCTATTTACGGAGGCTGCAAAGGAGATTTTATTTTTAGAGCTTCAACAAATTTCTAATTATAGGGAGGGCATTAAATCCAGATGAATTCCAGCATTTACTCTTTTGACCACATAATGTTCTCCCAATTGAAGCCTTTTTTCCTTTTATACAATTGTTGGGTTTCATCTTAAACCAATCAATTATGGCATAAACCATTGTATTACCCTGAATTTCAGGGATTTCAAATGGCATTAAAGCTGACTGTAAACATACATGTGAATTAAAATGGTGACACTTGTCCAACACCTTCTTAACAATTAAAATTTCTTCAGAAATCAAAATCTTATATATTAGTTTGTATTCTCATGCTATCATAAATGATCATAAACTAAAATCTAGTTAATAGTCACAAATGCAACTGTCAAATGCATTTTGGGAAATAAAATCATTTTTGTTCTTTTTTTTTTTTTGAAAATACAATTTCCAAGTTATGTTCGTTAATTTTTATAATAATTATTGATTTTATATAATATTTTATAATGTTTAGTAATATCATAATTTAAAATTCACATAGCACAATTATAAAATTAATATTATATATCATGCAAAATATAATCATATTAATTAACTTATACAATAATTTGAGTATTTATTAAATTAAAAATCAAAATAGCATCACAATCAGAAACTAAACTAAAGTTATCTATAAATTTTAAATGAAATGAAAATAACTTAAATATAATGATCCAAATAAAATAAAGTATTAAAAAATTACTTAAATTATTAAAGTATTAAACATAACCGTGTAAAAATATAATCAAGCCTTTAATGACTTTGATTCTTCTATTTTTTTTTCTTTTTCACCTAATTTTTTCTTTAAAAAAATCTTTATTTTCTCTAAAACTCTTCCATTTCCCAAAAAATCAATTATCGCCTCCGCGATCATCTTCCACCAACAATATCTTCAATCAACCTCAAATTTATTTCTTCTTTTTTTTTTTCGATTTCATAATAGCCCTTTCAAAAGTAAAAAAAAAAAAAATCTGATAAAAATTATTAAAAAGTTAAAAATGGTGGCATTTCATGCGAAGGAAAAATTCTAAAAAGAAATCTAAAATTTTTGATCTTGATGCATCTATCTTCATTTCATTTGTGGATACTGTAAAATAAAGTAATAAAACAGTAGTAATTAGTGCGCTACACACAATTACAGGTATAAGAAAAGAGGGTTTTGAATTTGAAAGATATTATAAACGTTAAGAATTTTATTAGATCAAAATCTTTATTTTATTATTTCAACAACTAAATAAAAAAAATAGAAAGTCAAATAAAAATTATATTTGATTATCGTATTGCATTAATTATAATTTATTATAAAATATAATTTAAATTTGGTATGTATTATCTAATTATATGTTGCCAATTATAAACTTTAACTCATCCAAGATGCCCCAAAGTTCAGCCTCTGTCATTGTACAATTCCCTAACTATCCATTAAACCCCATGATCTATCTACCATTTTGATCTCGTACTAAGCCTTCTCCTATCTTACTGAATCATCCATATTTAAGCACATCCAACTTTCTTCCATAAGTGAACTATCAAAGGATCTATGAACTTTAAGTGTCGAGATCATAAAAGAAGAGGTATATTATCTTACCCAACTAAGAGAAACTTTAATAACATCATCACTGCTCCAAGAAAAATATGATGATTTCATTGTAATTGTAAAAATTAAAAGCTGAAAATATAACCGTTTATAGTATGTTTAAAACATGACATATAGCAAAAATTAATTTAAACAAAATATAAAAGTAATTATATTGTCATATAAAATACTTTTTATATAAAACTGTATCATATTACTAGATTCTATAGCAAATTAAATTAAATTTAAATTCTAATTTAGAATTTTTTTTTTTGGTAATCAATGTTTAGATAGAAAAAATAGTAAGGCTCATTGTCATATAAAACACTTGATATATGGGCGAATATTCAATGTAATATTAGGGTTTTAAAAAAATCATTTTATTTTGAAATCTATGTTCTATGTAAAATAAATAAATTTAATACTTTAAAAAATTCATATATCAATTAATTTTTTCACTTTTTATTAGTTAATATCATATTTTAATTTTTCAACATAATATTATTCTTTTAAAAGTATTACTCATACAATTTTAAAAATTAAAATATGATATTCCAATAAATTCATATTTTAAAGTATAAAGTACTAAATTAAATTTAGTAATATTTTAAATAATTTGGAATACTTTATACAATTTTTAAAAATATATATAATTTTTTAGAGTATTAAATTTAATTTAGTAATCTTACATATATTTAAAGTATTACTAATACAAATTTATTGGTATATACAAAGTATTACTTATATTCAAATCAAATTTAGTAATATTTTTAATAATATGGAATACTTTATACTTGTAATCAATTTTTATATTAAATATAGTCTAATATTTTTTGCCATACAAAATGGGTGCAATACTTTAATTTTTAATCTAATCAGTGTGAAATGTAATTGATAAAAAAAAAGTTAAAAAAATTCTAAAATGTAGAGAATCTTGCAACTTTAAAGTCGAAAATTTTCTATTAAAAAATATAGTTTATTATTTTTTAGCTATGGAAACGATTACTAATGAATTTTTTTATTCCAAATTTGATAGTATATATTAATAAATAATTTATATTTAATTAATTTTTTAAAAATATAATAAATATTTACACGTGGTAAAATAATATGGTGAGAAATGGTATATTATATGCACGCCATGAAGGAATTGTTCCTTTTTCTTGTAACTTCAAATAGTATATATGTATATGTATAAGTATAATTATATTATGGTATATATATTAGATTATTAAAATGATTAAACTAATTATTTATGGAAATAAACAAATGTTATTAATTATCCCTATAGTAGACTATTTTCAATGATTGTTGCACGTAAAATAAATCAATAAATAATTATTAACTTATATTAAGTTGTATTATATGAATAAATTTAATGCAAGAATACAACTTATATTAGTAGGTAATCTAAATTTTCTATAGCCCGAAGAGTCAAATTGAGCAAATAGTTAAAATAATAGGGAATTGTTATGTCATCTATAAAGTCTAATTGAGGAGATAGCTTGTCTTGATTATCGTAGAAAGATTGACTCATAGAAATAGAAACACATATGTGATTGTCTGGATTGATAATATATTGGACAGTACCCAAGTTGAATTAACACTAGATCCTTTTATGGATTTATTCATTGATGACGTTTATGGTATGACTTAGCTAAATCCTATGTAAGTAAATGACCATGTGTGAATAACTCATGTGCTTTAATATCTTGAAAATATGTGCTCTCATGGTAGTGGGTTGAAAGTTGGTATGTTGGTACATGGCTTGTGCATGACATGACATCACTTATAATAGTGAAATTCATAACTCAAATAAAGAGTGAATGATATTCTCTCATTGACATTGTATGAATTATGAAAATAGAATCTAGTTAGGGTCATTTGTCAGAGACAAATGATTTTATCATTATTAATTTGAGTAATGATCATTTTCATTGAAGAAGATACAACAATGATCATTAGATACAATGGATAGAATTAGGTGAATGGATTTGACCTAAAGGGATCATGAATATCCTATGAGGGTAACACACATACAATAAGGTCATTGGACTAAAGCTTTAAATTAGTAACCTTGTAATGATATATAATTGGAAGTGCATTCATGTTACTTTAGTGGATGACTTTGTGACTAAATAATTTATGATTAATAGATGAATAGTCAAAACTTAGTTACAAATTATTCAAGCACTAATTATATATGTCCAATCAGTCATTCCACTAGTACAACACAATTCTTTAACAGATTGTGCTTAACATGAACACTTGTATGAAATTGTAAACGATTGAACAAGGAGAAATGATTCACTAGATTTACTGATTGGAGTAGGTGTTTTCTTGGTTTGATGATTAGATTGACCTGGGTTAATTTAGTCACTTTAGATATCGATTTATTTGGACCAAGTGTTGAATCGAAGTGGACCTAAATTAAGGGATCATGTTATCTAATTATTTGGAATGAAATAAAATTAATTAAATCATGTTACACATGCATTTTATCATACCTTAATGAGTGTAACAACTCTGATTTTCTTTATAAAAATCCAAGTTTTTTCCCTTACTGAAAAGAGCTCAAATTAATTCTTAAAAAAAAGGAAAAGGGAAATTAAAAAGATAAAATGAGTACCGAAATGAAAACTTATTAAAGTTAGGTGAATAAAATGAGTGTTTGTAATGACAAATTAATGGCAAGTGATAAAATGATAAATGTATGTAATGACATTGACTAAAATAATAAAAAAGTATGTAATGATAGTGCCCATGTTGAAAACTTTTTTCGGTGCCCAAAATGAAAATTTTGAGTGACCACCTTTAAATTTTGATGTAAGTAAAGTCAAATGTTTAAGAAATAATGTGTCATGGGTTCAAATCTTATTTTGATTGGTGTTTTTATTTTATATAAAAACATTAAAAGATAAAACACCCTCATAATAATATAATTTACTTTGTATATAAAAGAGTATTTTAATAATTTTTTAATTAAGCTAATGTTCAATTGACTTGTGACACTAACTCAATTAAGGACTTAATATAAATATAAATATAAATAACAGGAGCGAGTAACCTTTTTTGTAAGAAATTAATAATTTAATTTATACTCTCTCTTTTTTGGTGTTGTAGAAAAAATATTAATACACATGTGATAAAGTTTTTTTTTTAACTCCATAATCAAGCTTAATAGATTGACAAGTGTCTCATATATATATTATTTTTTAAATATAAATTAAGAATACTTATTAGTCTTTTTAAGTCTGCTTTTAACTTATGTATAAAATAATTATCCATTTTAGAATGAATTAATTTTAAAATTGATTAAATCAAATTGAATTTATAAAAGCTTAAGTTAAATTAATTTAAACTAATTCATTATTGTCTTTGATTAGGATTATGAAAATAATTAAAATTCGAATTAAAATATAAATACAATATGATTACATAAATATATTAATAGTTATTAATATTAATTATTAGAGTTAATATTTGTTGGCGTGTGGGGTTAAAATTGGACTTATAAGAAATTAATGAAGACTTTAAAATGTATATCAATGTCACTTTTTTTAAGGATCTATTCGCTCCCACATATATTTTGATGTGCAAAAAAGTTACTAACAAATGAACCTTGAAGATACAATGAAACCCAATGATTGTCTACGTTTTGTAGTGATGGAAACAGTTCACTGAGCATTGAGTGGAGCATAGTAAGAGTATTAATTTTTATAAAGAACTTATGCAATAATACTTATAGAATAATATAGGAATATAAAAGATGAGGAAAAAATAGAAAGAAATTTTGTTTCTCAACTTTTGATGTATTTTTGGTGTACCAAACAAATGAATTTTGATTCCGAGTTCCCATGTTCTTCATTAAGACATAACTATTCAAACGAATAGACACATCTTTTAACAATAAACATAACTATTCAATATATATTTATTTGAATAATTATGACATTTTGTTATTAATTAAGTGATATAACTGTTGATAACAAGAGTTAACTCATCACTAGGACAATGACAATTTTTGTTAAAAACTAAGTAATGTAATTTTTATATCCTTGTAACATTTCATTTTCACTATTGGAACATTATAAATATTTTAAAAATATTTAAACATTTAATATATTGCTAGTGGAAAATTTTAATATTCAAAATATTCCCAAACTTCTATTTTTTAATAATATGCATGGAGTTAAAATTTTTCCACCCATAATGTTTCAAACATGATTTTTTAAAAGTTTTTTAACTAACATAAAATTTAGGATTGAATTTGATGTAACAAATTATTTGAATAAGTTAGGAAAAGACAAATAAAATAATATTATAAGAGAAAAGTAATACATCAATAGAGTTAAATAAGTAGTTTAGTATTTTAGAAAAAGATACATTTTCATCCATTGATTTCACCCAAAGGTGTAGGTGCTTAAATTAATTTCATGTCAAATTATGATTGTTAAATTCTACATGGATATGAGCACCCCGTTTGGAAAAATATGATAGGCTCAAAAAGTTTTATAATATTTCGATCTTTATGAAATTAACTATATCTCGAACTACAAACCTTGAAATTAGGTTATTCAAAAACTGTTTAGAAAAGAACTCAAAGCTCTATGATTTAGGTATAAGATCTTGTATCGAAATTGTAGAGCTTTGAGTTCTCTTTGAAATAGTTTTTGAATCACCTGACTTCAAAGTTTGTAGCTCAAGATATGATCATTTTTGTAAAGTAGTACAATTCCGTAAAAAGAGTTCGACCTTAATTGTTGAGTTTCTCAAGCAGTAAAATTCTTTAAACTCTAAAAATAGGTTTAAGAGATTAATAAGTATACTTAATTGATATTTTAAAAAACAAATAATATATAAACAAGACACTTGCCAATCTCATAGTTAAAAAAAAGCTCCATCACCTGAGTATCAATTAATATTTTTTTAATTTGATTATATAAAAGATCAAATTTACAATTTTTTTTTGTTAAAGGATTGAGATAAAAATATAAATCATTAAGGGTTTATGTGTTAGGAGTTTATGCTAATTTTAAAAAAGAAAAATTATTAATTTCTTAAAAAGGCTATTCGTTCATGCTTATTTATATTTATGCTTATATCAAGTACAGGTTGATCTCTGCCATTTGGGCACCAGCTCAATTAGAAAAATATTAAAATATTTTTTATATGCGAAGTAAATTATATTATTATGAAAGTGATTTTGTCATTTTATATGAAATCAATAAAAATGAATCATAATAAGATTTGAATATGTGATACGTTGATCTTTAAGCATTTAACTTTACCGACATCTTTGCTTTTAAGAGTAAAGTCAGTAAATTTTCATAAGTTTTCATTTTGAGAATCGAAACATACAATTATTATTTTTGTCACACTCTGTTATTTTTTATTTTATGGAGAAAATTAAAATTTATTATTGACTAAGTGATTATTTTAGTTTAATTTTAATATATTTAAATATTAGTTTTTTCAATTAAAACCGAATCCGAGCGATGGGAAAGAGAAATGGTTCAAAATTACCGGGAATCTCTGCCTTAAAAACCCACTTCCTTCATTCTTCTCTTCTTCTTTTTTAAAACCCACTCCCATTTCTTCTTCTCTGTCCCTTCTGCCTTTTAAGTGCCTTTCCATTTCTCTTTCTCTTACGCTTCCAATCTACCTGTTTTCTACCCTTTCAATCCTTACAACAAAACCATATCAAAGAAACCAACCACCTCCCCCAAAAAGAAAAACATGGTGCTCGCCGAAAGTGGCTTCTCTTCTCCTCGAAACGATGCTTTTCCTGCCGGCCTCCGGGTTCTCGTCGTCGATGATGATCCCACCTGGCTCAAAATCCTTGAAAAGATGCTCAAGAAGTGTTCTTATGAAGGTTTACTTATCCTTCTTCTATCTTTTTTTACTTGCAAACCAACTTTAATTTGTTACTGTTACTCATACATGGGGCACTAGTTTCTTTTGTTTTCATTTTAGTGCACTGTTCATTGGCTGTTGCTTTCTCTTGGGTTTGTCGTATAAATAAACTGTTCGTTTTTCGACTTTGGTTTTTTTGTTTGATTAAGGTTGATAACATTTCAGCTTCTGTTTTTGCTGTTTATGGAAAAAGCTGATCATATATGGTTATTATCAAGTATTGAATATGTTATGATATTCAAGCTTTTTTCAAGTTGCAAAAGGTTGAGTGGGTAAGTTTGATCATCACTGTCATAGAACTGTGGGGGAGAAAAAAGAAGTGAAATTCTGCTATCTTTGTGATATTGGATAATGAAATTGGACGGATTCAATTGAAAAGCATGCCTTCTACTACTTTCTATTGTCGTTATATCTTTTCATCTCAGTGCTATTTGGTTTAATCATCTTGCAAAAATGGAGGTTATTGATGGGCTTATATGATTAGACTCAGCCAGACTTCTTTTTGACAAAGTTTTCATGGCTTTAGGGATGAAAAAGATATTTTCTTTTCTAAAGGCTTGTTGTGGGTGCAAAGTGTTGATTCTGGCATCATTTTGAACTTATTTTCTAATTCATTGGATATTGGGTGCACAAAACACAAATTTGTTTAAAACCGTTGTTTTAAAAGGTTACCAAAGATGTGACGTAGTGGAGGTTTTGTTATTGATGCATAGGCTTTGCATCTAAGTCCATGGTTTTTTTCTGGAAATATCAAACATATTTTTCATACTATCCTGACATTCTTTTTGTGGTACTTTCCCTGTTCCAGTGACTACATGTTGCCTT
Source organism: Gossypium hirsutum (assembly GCF_007990345.1). Lineage (NCBI taxonomy): Eukaryota > Viridiplantae > Streptophyta > Magnoliopsida > Malvales > Malvaceae > Gossypium > Gossypium hirsutum. The sequence continues at coordinate 58,089,760 of NC_053438.1, read as the reverse complement.
GCACGAGAAGCTCTGAACTTGCTTCGCGAAAGGAAGGATGGTTACGACATTGTAATCAGTGATGTTAACATGCCTGACATGGATGGCTTTAAACTTCTCGAACACGTTGGGCTGGAAATGGACTTACCTGTGATTAGTCAGTTCTTTACCGTGACATACGAACCTTTGTTTTAAACATTGTTATTGCTCTGTTTTTCTTTTCAATTTCAGTATAATCAACATTTGACAAGCTCCATTTGTGTAAAACATCACAGTGATGTCTGTTGATGGGGAGACCAGCAGAGTGATGAAGGGTGTCCAGCATGGTGCTTGTGATTACCTTCTTAAGCCTATAAGAATGAAAGAGCTTCGCAATATATGGCAGCATGTGTTCAGGAAGAAGATACATGAGGTGAGAGACATTGAAAGTCTTGAAGGTTTTGAAAGTATTCAGATGACTAGAAGTGGCTATGATCTGTTTGATGATGGGCACTTCCTCAGTGGAGACGATACAACTTCGGGAAGGAAAAGAAAAGATGCTGATAACAAGCATGACGATCGAGAGCTCAGTGATCCTTCTTCTACCAAGAAAGCAAGGGTTGTTTGGACTGTTGACCTTCACCAAAAATTTGTCAAAGCCGTAAATCAGATCGGATTTGACAGTAAGTATATTTTCAAGCTTTTGGTTCTAAAGGGATCTCTTGATCAACATCAAGAAGTAGCCATATATGTAATATGTATCTCTTTCAATGATATGGCTATAGTTTCTAATTATATTTGTCAACATCTCATATTTGTTTGACAGAAGTTGGACCTAAGAAAATACTCGACTTGATGAATGTACCATGGTTGACAAGAGAAAACGTCGCCAGTCACTTGCAGGTAAATACCTCCCACTTGATTTCCCTCATGATACTGCCATATTTCTTTGAAAAGAACAGCAAAACAACTGTTAATTAACGTTTTGTCATATATTTTTGGTATAAAAAAGCTGTGGTCTATTTTGAGTTTTGGGTTAATCAAGAAATGGATGAAGACAATGGGTTTCAATGTTCTTAAGCTTTCGGAATCTATAATCAATGATACAAGAATTGTCCATAACTTGCTTATATGTTTGCAGGAAAAGAAATGTTCTAATCAGTTGAAAGAAAGAGATTTTAATTGTCAACAATCTAAGACTGTTTAGATTCTGATCGAGAAAAGTACTCTTGTGCAGAAATACCGACTCTATTTGAGTAGGTTGCAGAAGGAGAGTGATATCAAGAATTCATTTATAGGAATGAAGCATTCAGATCTGCCTTCAAAAGATTCGACTGCCAGTTTCGGTCCCCATAAAGCGATGAACATGATACCAGATGATGTGCCAAATGGTACCTATAGTTTTTCAGCAAGTAACTCGCTAGCTCAGAATGTGGATCTCAAAGGTCAAGGTGATCTAAAAGGAATTACTTCAGCTCCTGTGGCAGAGCCCAAAGGAGCTTTGTCTATAGATATTCATGATTCCCATGAAGCCAAAAGCACACAGATGAGCTTTGATCATTCCCTTGGATCAGTTGATTCAGCTGTAAGCTTTGCGTCATTCAATTCCACTACCCCATTGCAGTATCCGTGGACTGAAATTCCCGAGATTCAGTTCAAACAAGAGTGTGAACCCTTGCACTTAGAAAATGGCTTCAGCCAACTACCACTGCCTGGACCTTCCATGATTGAAAATGAGGCTAACCGAAGCAGAATTGAAGTTAAGCCTTTGCTTGATGAGTCTAGAAGCAATTTCGTCGAGCATTTAGGTCCAGTTGGTGCAGAAGACTTGTTTCCAATTCAAAGCAAAAGCCAATCGCTGAATAATCAAGTTTTTGACCTGATTTCTGCTACTAAATCAAGCATGAAAACTCAGGATGTGGGTCTGAACTACCTTGCTGACTCGGAATTTGCACTGCGGAACCTGAATGCAAGCGGTGTAGGAGTACCTTTAGCAACATTGTCTGAGGACTTACAAATCTGTTGGCTTCAAGGTGATTGTTATCCCATGAATTATGGTCTCCAGGATTTGGAGTGTTCCACGAATGACAATCCAGCACTGATGGCTGAAACTCCATTTCACTTGTACGATGTACTAAGGTTTGACCACGAGCATCTCTTTGATCCTACAGAATATTATGCAATCGATCAAGGGTTGTTTGCATAACATGAAGTTGTCTTCGGTGAATGATCTTTTTTTTATATCAGGTAATATCTATAAGTGGAGTACTTCAAATTTATGGACAGGATGCCATTTTCATAAGCAGTTTGGACTTGGGTGTTTAAACATGTATAAATACAAGTGATAAAACATAATAATTTTGCTGCTATTTTTTAACCTGGGATATGTATCTTAATGCTGTATTAATATGCATGTATGCTAGTCACATCACATGTGAACTTTGGTTCAAGAAAGGATATAATTTCTTCTCTCTTTTATTTTTGCCTTCTATCCTTTGGTTCATCTTTTGGGGGTATTTGCATTTTTTTTCAATATCCTAATCAAAATATTATTTAATGTCGCAAAAAACAGATAGGATATTTGCAGCCATACAAATCGGCACTATCTGCCATCCTAGGAAGGGGGCCATTGACATTATTTTGTGGAGATGAGTCTCAAGGCTCTTTTAACTGATTTTGGGATGGAATTAAACAGCTTAGGGTTAGATTTAGCATGTAAACCTATCACCATCCAGACTACATAAAAGGCCAGGACTTTATATGCAGATTGATAGCCAAAGTTCTTCACAAAATTGTACTTAGGATTGATGTGGAATTTTGCAGTACAGAGAAAATACAAACTCCTCTCTGATATCTTCCCTGATGTAAATTCTATCTTTCATTGTATTTCATTTTCTGTAATTTTTATTACTAAAGGAACTAAAAAGTCATCGGTCACACCCACCTCCGTGGACCGACCCCCCATTTTCATGCTTGTATGAAATACTCCTTTTGCCAACTGAAAGCTGGATATTTGGGGAGGCGTTTTCATGCCTGTTCTTTGGCAATGAGGTCCTTGAACAAGTTGTCCTGTTATTTTTCATTGATCCATTTTAGAGCTTTCAGCCTTAATTGAAGGCCTCCTTGGATGTATAGAGTTTGCATCTTGCACTGTGCTGGGAGATGGCTTCCTTCCAGATTTTGGTGATTGAGGCCAATTTGACGTGATCTGCAAGGCATAATTTACTGTTTAATGGAGAACACAAGCTATAATCACCTTGGAAAACATAGAACATCATCCGATGGGAAGATCGGGACTGAGTTAAGTCTGCCTCTACACCTACTGAATTGACAATCTAACTCATGATTAAGCTGTTCAAGAAACAAGGCAAGCATCATAATTTGATGCATGCTTAATTCCATTATATCATTATCAACAATGCATCAAAAGAATGTTGGTTAAGAGTTAGGAGAAAAGGAACCTTCTTAACGTAATTGCTTAAGAACTGTGATCCATGGCATGAATCTTCATTCAATCTAGCTTTCACATCAGTGCTTTGCCGGAGTTTGTTCAGTTCATTCTTTGCTTTCTCCTGCATATTAGGCCATAAACCGGTTTCACATGCAAAGAAACAAACGAGTATTCATAACATGCATGTTCACACGCACAGACCAAGTGTACATGCATCAACTCGGGCAACTCATTCAAATTGATTACTGAAGTAGTTCACATCTCTGCAATTTAGGAGCTTCGACTAGGGAACTGCAGGGTTTCATCAATTACACTTGTGCTAACATCCTAATAAGGTTGTCTGATTTGTACCTTTGATTTTTTTAGCATTTGTGATTTTTCTGCTTCCTTTGAGATCATTTTGTCTTCTAGCTTCTTAAAGAACTGGCATGGAGCAAGCAAGGAAACACTAAGCTTGGTACAATTTGAAACTATGGCAATTAAAGCACGAGGAAAAGTAATAGTAAGACTTGCCTCCTTCCGTTTTGCCGCCCTTTCTTCGCTCCTGAAACTAAATGGAGCAGAATTAATAGTACATCTTGTACTGGTTCCACTTGCATTTGAAGATTTCGAGCAGCTGCCACAATTCAATACAGAACACAGTTACAATGTTCATATAGGACAGCAACTTCGGCAATTAGGTCAATAGTATCTGAGACCTGATCTGTAATGTAAACCCGAGAAAAAGGAACATAAAGAAGCCATTGCACTTTGAAACTAAATGGTGCACAATACAGAATACTGAACTTTTGGTAGTTTCACGAACAAAGAAAGTATACTAACTTTATTAGTTTTTCAGACATCCCTAGTTTGCAAAACATATAAAAGGATAAATAGAAAAAGCTCTTACCTGGAGAGGGATGGCCATCTCCCATCTCCTGTTGCTGAAACTGACTTATAGAGAACTGATGTAGTTCTGCAGATATAAATCTAATTATGTCAGCAAAATGAAAGCCAACTTAGACAAATTGTCAACAAAGACATTTCGGGAGCGAAGATTACCTTCTATCTCGTGCCTGAACAACCTTGGAAGCATGCTTTAAACCCCCATAAACGGATGCCTGCAGTTTGTGAATGAAACTTATCTTAATCATTAAAAAGTCTAGACCAAGTACCCTCTAAAATTATTTTAAATAAAAAATGTATACTCAACAATATTGCCATTTTCACTTTCTGAACACCATAACTATGTTATTTTGGCATCCACTCCAGAAAATATCCAACAGTATTTCAGTACATGCAGTTGCCTTTAATGTGCAAATGGAACAGCAAATGAATGATGTGACAAAGAAATTACCCTGGTTGGAGCTTCTAGCAGAGTCGAACTTTCTCTGGAAATCTTAGGTGATGTCTTATTGGTTTCACCAGCATGCGGAGTAAAATTCATTGACATGTGAAGGGATTTTTGAGCTATTCTCCTCTGCTCGTTTGGGTCTAATGCAGGCTTCTTATTAATATGAGCATGGTTATTTCCTATTCTTGAAGTTGTTTGTTTGGGTACTATGCCATGATTGGATAACTTCGAAGTGGAATTCGACCGTCTTTTTTCACTTGATGGAGCTAAATTCTCTTGATCAGCAGATTTCTTCAATGCCCTGGTTGGTGTTTGTGTTGGAGTTGAACTATCTCTTAAAATTCTTAGTGATGTTTTATTAGTTTTACCAGCACTGGAAGCAACATTAATTGACATGTGGAGCGAGTTCGGAATTGTTTTCTTCTTGTCATTTGAGTTTCCAGCGGATTTGGCAACATTAGCATCACTCTTGGCTTGTGCTGAAGCCATTCGTTTAGAAGGATGTAATGGAAGTTCGGATGTTCTACTAGGAACTGATGACTTTGACGAAGAATTTGTTCGCTTTTTCTTGCTTGATGAAGTTGAGTTCTTTGGATCAGCACAATCCTACAGTGCTCCATAATGAGGATAAACATAAACACTAGATCAAAAGGAAGAATAAAAGCAAAACTGGTTAAACAGACATTACCTTAGGGAGAATCTTTGGGGTTGCCATAATCTTGCTAAGGATGTCACCATTTTCGAAAGCCTCCGAATTCTCAACCTGGTCACATTTCCCCATATTCACATCTTCTTCCATCACTGCCAGACCTTGCTCTGCATCGGTAATATCGATATTTTCTCTTACAACACTAAGATTGCCTGCATCTACACCAGCAGTATTAATTATCTCAGCATCGGAAACATTTTTCTCCGGCTGATCTGCACTCAAAGATGCATCTGAATTGGCTAAATCCGTATTTGACAAAGGGTCAACCGAAGCTGCATTTATAGTTCCCATTTGAGATGCATCATTGGTGACAACATTGGCTTGCTCAAGCAAAGCCGCAGCTCTCATTGCGGCTCTTCTCTTGTAATGAGCTTCAAAGAAAGCTTTCTTTTGAGCAACAGATCCTGGTTTTGAAAACTTTTCCACTTCTTCCAAGTAACGGTTGTGAGAAAATGTTGACCATTTCTCCCATGCCAGCGGTTCCGACATGAATCTGCCGAAAGATATTGATTCTGTGAGAGCACGAATGGGGTTACCCTGTGATTCAAAATCCACCATCAGTTTCCTGACTCGAAAACAAAGAAGGAAAAAGAAAAGAAGAAGCTTGAAGCTTGAAGCTTGAAGCTTGAAGCTTGTTAGAAACTTGCATCCCTTATTGACACCTCCATTCTTTAACACAAAGATTGAAGGGAAAATGAAAAAAAAAAAAACCCAGCATAATCAGAAAACTTTCTAGGGGAAATCATTCGAATGTCAAGCTATCATAGTATGCTATGTTTGGTTCCCGAGAAACCGAAAGGAAACAGCCATTAAGAGCCCTAATTTTTTAATCCAGACCTCCAGTGAGAACCCGTTTTCCCCATAACCCCAGCGACCAAAACAAGAGTAAGTAAAACAAAACAACTGAATCACGAGAATCCATTTAAGCAAAAAAGAAAAGAAAAAAAAATCATTTCTTTTGTCCGTGAAGTTTCAAGCTTTGTTCACAAAACTGACCTCTTTAACTTGGCGAAAAATATCTGCAGGATTAGAAAATGATCTTACAAGACAAGCAGATTCCTCCATTTCTTAAGAAAAAAATCTATTCTTCTCTAGTTTCCTTATCTCTTCTTCTTGCTGTTGTCGTTGAGCTTTTGATTCACAGTCACTCACTCTGCTAGTAAAAAACAAAATGAAGGCCACCAAAGATAGGCTCCCCCTCTTCAAATCTAGCCGTTGTTGTTTTTGAAACAGTAGAGTTACGGTAATGGGTCCATTTCAATGTCCAAACTCAAGGCTACAATGGGTTTAGCTGAGATGCGTAAGAAAAGAAAGCTCCTTTTCTTTGTTTTTTGCCTTTAAAGGTTGGGTCTTTTTGCAATGTCCGTAGGAGTATGTGGATCTGATCTGATATATGAATCGGGTCCCCTATTTGTTGAAATTTAAAAGCTCCCCAACGTCTACTTCCTTTTTTTTTTTTCTTTACAAATGATTATTGCTAGTTGATGATATTGGTTCCACTTCAATCTTATTTTATTTTATTAATTTTTTCAAATGCATTTAATTCGGTTTAGTTTGATTTGTAGTTTACAAAACATAATTATTTGAATTGAATAAAATTTTTATAATATAAAATAAGTATATTTATGTTTAATTTAGTGACAAAAAGAACTATAAAAATTATATTTTAATAAAATAAATATGATCCTAACATTGATTTGAGTATAATCCATCCTAATATGGTTAGGGTTGGAGCCCATATTTTAAGTATTAGATTTACAAAATCTGGAAAGCATTTATTAAATTACTCTAATTTGAATTTGGAAGTCATGAAAGAATCGCTGGAGCCATAGAAAGCAGACAAATCAAGAATTAGCTTTGCAACGGCTGTTGTCTGCAATTATGCATGAAAATGTGGGGTCACCATATAATTTTCTCCTTTTCCTAGTCAAAATAAAAACTGGGTTTGACTCTGGTGGAGATTGGTCAACTGCTTAAAATGTGTTTGGTTAGTAAAAAAAAATGTCCTTTTAAAAAATTCAAAAACATATTACACTTTTAATGAAAGATGTGAGGAAGAAGCAGCTACAAACTCCGAACACAAATCATAAAATAGGTATGAAAATTATTAAAAATTAGAGGCAAATTAAGCTCTCCCAAAATGAAAAAATCAATTAATTTTTAATAAATAAATTATAAATTAATATATAATAAAATTACACGTTAACTATTAAAAATAGAAAAAAATATTTAATTCCTTCAAAAATAATAAAATAATATATAATATACTTAAATTTTAATTTATGAAAAAATTATAATTAAAATTGTAGCCTAACTAAAAAATATTTTGGATTCGCTGCTGCTGGAAATAAAAATGTGGTTGGTTAGCGAGGGAAAACGGAAATGCTAGCTCTAGCAACAAGCAATTGTGTTTTTAGGGAGCCTGGGTTCATGTAATGAAAAGTGAATACTTAATATTAATTATTATCATATCAATTAATATTTTTAATAATTTAATAACTAAATTTATTAAAATATTTGTATTTGTCATGCATATAAAATTTTAGATCAATCTAAAATCTCTATCATATCGATCTAAAATATTATCTATATTAATATTTATTTAACAGCTGAAAATTTTTTACACAAAACAAATAATTAAAAAATTTTAATTCACGCTTAACTTAGTATGCATTATTTATATGAATAAAGCATTAAATATGACTATTGAATTATTAAAATAATAATCAGATAAAAATTATGAAAAAGTGTAAAATTACTTTAATTTTACACCATGTATGCAGATCTCTCCCTTTGAATTTATTAATATAGTAAATCTTAAAGGTATTAACTAGACCTGTTTATGGGCCTGGCTACCCACTCAGGTCCGAAGGCCCGTCTGAAATTTGAGAAGGTTTGGACAAAAATATTATGCTCGAAAAATGAGCTTGACAAAAAAATTAGGCCCGTTTAAGATATAGGCTAGGCTTGAGCTTGAACATTCAAGATCCGAGCCAGACTTGGCCCGACCCATTTTAAGTTTATAATACTTTATATTATGTAATTTTTATATATTATGTAATTTAGAACACATTAAAAAATAAACCTATACTCTAATGTAAACATTAAAATAATGTTAAGATAACTATATAAAAAATTTCAATAAATAAAAGATTATTAAATTATTAAATATTAAAATAATATAATATAATTATTTTTTAAAAAAAAGTTTTAAAATTTGCTTAAATTGAGCTTGGATTAGTCTTTTGCAAATATGGACGAGTTTGGACAAAATTGTAGGCTCGAGCAAATATAAAATATGTTAATATCATACTTAGACCCGGCCCGGCCTAGCTCATAAACACTCTAGTATTAACCAAGTAAAATATGGATTTAAATTTTATTAGTAAACAATCCAAAATAACTTTTATTAGTAAAGAAAAAATGATTTTTTTCCCTTTTCAATTGGACTTTTTTAAGTTAAGGAAAGCTGATAAAAATGAAAGATAAAGTTGTCACAAATGTGATAAATCTTACATTATTTAAGAATTGTTATATTAAAAAATTTTAACAATATTATAAATGTAAAATTATCAACTTAAGGTAGTATTTTTCGTCCAAATATGAAATTCAAAATTAACTAGAGGTATCTATCAGTCACGCTAGGTCGGAGCTATGTATTGTATCAAGATCATGTACATATATATAATCTAAATTTAGTTTGACTTGAAAATATAAATGACTAATTAAACCTAGATACATCCAATTTTTAAATAGATTTTTTTTTTGCTCAAGTCCATTTTTCAATCATAATGTTCTTATTTAAACATCCAAATATCAAACGAATTTTCGAGCTTGAAAAAGTTAGAGGTGCCAAAATCCACAATTTTAATTCAAAATAATTAATGTTTTGAAAATTTTAGCCTCAAGTGTGATTCAGTCTTGGTACGGAGTTGATCACAAAGTATTGATGTTTCCTTATTCAATGATAAGTTGGTTATAGTGATCGAACAATCCTAGGAGACACTCCTAAGGTTTAATTCATCAACAACCTTACAAATTAGAAAGACTTAACTCTAATCAATAAACTCAACTGTATGGTTCATTTAAATTAGATTACCCACTCCCATAACATAACCTGATTGCTCGACCCAATCAAATTATACTAACTTGTTCTAATTAATTATTAGAAAAAAAGAGAGACAATTACATACCTAATTACTGTAATAAACTATTTATTATCCTAAATATGGAACAAGGGATCCAACTTGAATGATATTAAGAACAATAATAAGAGATGGTATTACCTGAGCAAATATTAGTTGAATAAGAAAAGAATGAAGAACATTTTAAATCTCACAATCCCAAGATTTTGTCTAAATAAAGAAATGAAAAACACTTCACATCATCTAGCTATTGTGGAAAATCACTTCTGATAGGAGAGGAGTTCCATCCTAACTTTAGAGATAATACAAAAATAATATTTTAATTCTATGTTTGGTAGGAGTATTATTTCTTTACACATGTTGTAGTATATAATTAAGTTAGCAATAAACTAATTCAACCGGTAATATTTAGTTATTCCCATGACTTGCTTTTAGCAAAGAGAAGGAATTTTCGCTTATTTTGAAGAGGTTTTATTTTTTTACAAGAGATTACTCGTCTTTCTAATTTAAACTTTAAATTTGTACTAACTATTGTAATACATATGTTATAAATAAGTTTTTTCCTCGTCTTATTACACTGTTAATCAAACAAGGCATAAAGGGTAAATAAGGTCACTAAATTATTAATAAGTTTATGTTTTGGTCACTCAACTTCAAAAAGTTACAAAATGCTCAGTAAACTATTTGAAAGTTTTCATTTAAGTTATTGAGTTGTTAAAATCATTGTTGTTTGACATTCTTTATTCGCATCGCCTTCACCAATCGAAACCTCTATTTCCCATTCACTTCCACAGTTCAGTCTTTTTATAAAACAACTTTGAACATCATGAATCTGCAAACCAAAATCCAAATAGCTTTCTTCTCCGATATCCAACATTAATCCTTTCCACTCGTTGATGGGTATAGATCCATTATACCAATCATCGAATCATCACTTGGAGCTCGCTAGTTCACTGGCTTAAATGAAAACTTTTAAATGGTTCAGTGACTATTTTATAACTTTTTAAAGTTGAATGGCCAATACATAAACTTACTAATAATTTAGTCACTATAATTTATACCCTATTTTAAAATGATAAAATCTTACAAATAAAAGGTAAATATAATAATAGTAGTCCTAAAATAACAAAACCACTTAATATAATAAATATTCATCAAGAAAAATTGTAATATAAAACAACTATTAATCTCATGGTAATTAATTTGATCCAAAAGTTTCCATGCACTACTTATCTACCTTAGGTCAGATGCCTATCTCATGTTCCATTTCTTGGTCATTCGGGCAACAATTGCACAAGTTGGTTCCAAATTCTAATATCTTTATGACATGAATTGCACTTATTACAAGCAATAATGTTCAAATTTCACTAGAATTAGTGACAAAATTATGCCAATTATGTACCCTAACAAAGGGTAACCCAACTAGACCAACCCTTCTCTTGTTCTAGTCTTTAGTAGCTCTTTGCAAGTGGTTAATGTGGATTTTTTTTTCTATAGCCATGTGTCTGATTATCAGTGATATTATCTAAGAGAAAGATGAGAACTGCATCCAATGAGGTTGATATTTCGAAGGAATGAAGGAGGGAGTTTAGCCATTTAATTTCTAGACATATTTATACATTCATGCACTGTAGGAGTTGGGTATATGTATTAATTATATAATATTTTTATTATAATTTTGGTTTTTGTTTTATTTCATTAACTATTTGAATAAAAAAATGAAGCATGAAAAACTTAAAATAATAGGGTTAAAAAGGTTGTTTAAAAACCTCATAATTGCAACATAATTCAATTTAAATATTATAAAAAATAGGTATAATATTAAATTAGCCCTTAACTCTTACATCTTTTGTTAATTTGGTCTTTTTAAATTAAATTTGACAATTAACTTTTCAAAAAGAGTCAAATCTCTTTGTTCTAATGGAAATGTGACTAAAACATTATTTTTTAATGATCTTGGCGTGGCAACTCGCAAGGTAGTTTACGTTTACTTCATATTGACATGATATTATTTGTCTTATATATCATGTCAACAAATAATTTAAATTAAATTTTTAAAAATATTAAAAAAATAAAAAAAATTCAAAGTTCAAAAGAAATTTTAAAAAATTAAAAATTTCATAAAAATTCATTAAATTAATATGAAGTATATATATTTATTTTGATAGTTTTAGGAAGATTATATTGAAAGATGTCTCCTAGGCACCAAACTTTAAGAGAAATTTAATTCTGGTTGCATGTTTATTCAAAGACGATTTCACCGTGACTTTCAATAATAGTATTCCATGATATTCTCTCATCGACATTACCCAATAAATGGAAAAGCAGCGTGTCCACAAGTACTGTTTTAGGAAGACAAATGTAATAGTTACCATGAGATAAAATAAGATCATATTGGGTGAACAGATTTAACTCAAAAAGATCAAGGATACCCTATGAGGGTAATATACTAATTACAAGGTCATTGGACAAGCACTTGATAACTTTCATAATGGTATATAATAAGCGAGAGCTCAATCATGGTACGATAGTGTAATGACTCTATGACTAAATAATGTTGTAGTTAATAGACGAAGAGTCGAAACTTAATTACAAATATTTGACCCTAATTATATATGCCCAACCGGTCTCTCCGCTAGCTCAACACGACTCTTAATGGTTTGCAATTGAATCGATGTGATGAATGAATGAAAACGACGAATTAGAGAAATAAATCAAATGTATCACTATCCGCAGTGAATGTGTTATCCCACCATACACAAGAGATGACCTGGGAATTAAATTAATTTCTTTGAATTATTATTTAATTGATTATAATTAATTAATTAATTGAAGTTCAAAGTGGAAAATTAAATTAATCAGTCATTGCAGTTTTGGTGAACAAGTTAATTAAATTTATTTACTCATAGATTTTAGTACGGTAAAATCGTCATGACTTTAAGGAAATTAGAATTGAGTTAAGAAAATAATTTAATTAGGATATTAATTAATTAATATTTTGGGAATAAATTATATGAGTTGGTTAAAGACTAGATAAAACATATAATTATACCCAATATAAGGGACAAGCCTAGAGGTCAATTTGGCATGTAATGGGCGACAACCCCAGTCCCAGAGACTAGGTGTTACTATCTCCCCTAGGTATTCTTAATAAGAAATATTTGTATTTTTTTATTAAAATAATAATATTTATTTAACTCTTGTTCAACTAGAACTCTTATAATTTTCTCGGATATAACTCAAGACATAAATAGACAACACTAGCCTCACCTATGTGTGCTTCCCCAATTCTCCCAAACCCGGAAAATGGAGCCTTAGCATGCGGGATTCGACACCCTAGCGCCAAATTTCATGCCTCGATGCCCAAAATTTCGAAACTCCACCTTGGTCAGCGCCTCTCTCCCATTTTGGTGCCCCATCGTGCAATTGCACACCCGTCTGTCGACACCCCTACGTCTATGGAAACCCTCCCAACTTGAATTTTTTTTGTGTTCTGTGGAGTAGACGCCCCAGATTCATGTGCTAAGGATATTTTGGTATTTTAAATATTTATATTTGATCTTATACCCTCAATTTGACCTCCTAAAAGTTGTTTTAGTTGCTTTAGTCGTTGTTCTATTTTTCTTCGAATACAAGTGTAAAAAAAAAAAAAGTTTTGACAATAGATCGAGGGAGCAACTTCACAAATTTGGAGAGACCATTAATTTGTTATTTGATTAGGTTCTCCTTAAATTCTCATTATTGTTGGACTTACTTGTTAAACATAGATGTTAGTGCGAAATTAAATTTTGGAATACACTTAGGTTAAATACCACTCTCAAGTTTTTAGTTAATTAAGGGCACTTTTATATTTTTACCATTATATTTATTTTCCTATAAATAGACAGTATTAGGTTAAAACTTGAGAGACCTAAACATGGTCGCTCTTAGTTTTATTTTGTTTGTGTTTTTTTTTCTTTGTGAGTTTCTAAACTCTCTTTTCTAGTTAAAGGAATTTAAATTTAAATTTAAATTTTATTAAAAAAGCTCCCTCAATTTATTTTTACTTAAAAAATAGAATTATTACCAATCTCTTTGGATACAATCCTACTTGCCGCTTTCTACTAATATTATATTTTAAAGAAGATTTTTATTTTATAGGTCTCAATAGCCTATCACTTTTTCAGCCGATTGCGTTAGTTAATTTCCATAAGTTTGGGCATTAAGAGTATGTTTGGTTGGGTGGTAAAGTGGAGAGATGGGAGGAGGGTGTGAAAGAGTGGAAAGAAAATAAATTTTGAGTGTGCATTGTTAGAAAAAAAATGAGAGGAAAGAAAATAGGAGGGATGGTCATTTTCCATTCTAGTGAATAAAAATCAATCATTCCAAATTGGAAATGTGAGAGAAGAGAAAATGAGAAAGATTTGTATGTTAATTTTAAATTTTGCATTTTTTAAATGTTTTACTTTCTTTGCTTTCATTTTTCTATTCTACCAAGCAATGAACTTTTTCTTTTCATTTGTCCATCTTTACCAAACATACTTATGGCAAGACAAATTATGTTTTTTTCATCCTTTTAATTTTCTTTCCACGCTACAAAAATATTAAAGCCTAAATTAGGATGCCACCTCAAAGTTGAGTGCTCTCCTTTCCTCGTGAGGCGTTCCCTATTCTTTCGATTATCTTTAATATAATGTGTTTTGTTTCCTCTAAATAAATAACTTGTGACAACAAATATACCACCATTGAACCATTAAATATGATTTAAATTTAATAAAAGGGTAAAAATAACTCAATTAGGTCTCTCTAGTGTTTTGTTAGTATCTTAGGCTATATATATATATATGTATAAATGAAAGGTTTAGCAACTGATATGAATTTCATCCATGTATGATGATGATGCATATGCTAACGTCTTCGAAAGTATAGCAATATGAACAAGGAGAACAATTGAACTTTCTTAAAACCATTTTGAAGGCGTGTTCAAAAGTTGCCCAAAAATTAAGTACAATTTGTCAAATAAAAGCTATAAATGAGCAAAGAAAAAAAATAAAAAAAAGGGAAGGAAAGCAAAAGATTGAGTAGAGTCGTACTTGGGTTCAATTTGTCAACTCTTCTCATGGAGATTGCTTTCTCCAACCCAATCTCACCATAATCTGTGATATTAGCCCCTACTCCTTTTACATTTCTTTAATTTTAATTTTAGAATTACTTAAATTTTTACTTTTTGGGGGAATTTTGTTTGCATTATATGTATTTTGAAATTTTATTATGGTTTTGATGTCATGTTGTTATTTGGTTGTTTATTGCCACGCAATTTTTTTTTAACAAAAACATTTGATTGAAGGAATTTCGAAATGAAACTTCAACTAAATGGTTTTTTCTCCAAATACTAGAGTCACAGTTTCACTATACCCACCAATTTACATAGGGAAAAAAAATCCTTAAGACAACTTATATATGGTTAATCTTTGTATTTTATAAAAGTTATGCATTTAATCCCTGTAATTTAATTTGACTAAATTTACTCCTTTTACTTTTTGAATTAGTTAATTTTAGTCCCTGTACTTTTCAAAGTTTAAAATTTTAGTCCATATTCTCCAATTAGATAATTCTAAGTCCTTATATTTATCGAATTTTGAAATTTTAATCTAGACACAAAATTACATCATTAATCCATTGGCTAAACTTTTAGTGAGTAATATGTGAAAATAATAAACTGGCATGATGTTACACATATGATAATATGTTTCCCACATCAGATTTTGGAATGAATTTAATAGCTATCGTTTGGTGAATACTGAAATTTTTAATTTGGAAAAGGTTCAAGGACTAAAAATGACCGAATTAAAGTATAGATATTAAATCCACAACTTTCACAAAAATACAGGGACTGATGGCAGAATTTAACCTTTAAAAATCTTAGCTTGCTTCTCGCGGGAGCCTTTCAGCAAAGTCAAAACATTTTACCTAAATCAAGATAAACAATCTATATAATAAAAGTACCACGTACCTAATACTATGTCGTAACATCAGTAGTCCTTTGTTATAGTCGTTTGATCGGTTTTATTCGTAAAAGGTCCCCATATCTGCAAGTTGTAAGAATCTTACCCTCAAAGTCAATATATTGAAGAGACATACAATATTTACTTAATTAGATGAATCATTTTATTATGATGTATATTAGTCTACAATATAATGCTTAATTATTTCAACATTTTTAATTATTTTTATCCTCAAAATAAAGATTTGTACGTTTAAGTTAATGGAAATATAAAATAAGAAAAATTCAAAATTAACTTTCTCATGTTCTACCAGGTTGAATTGATTTAATTAAATATTTAAAATATGCATTTTATTTAATAATATAACATTTAATATAAACTTAAAGGATGTTAATAGAGTATAAAACAAAAGAAATGGGACACACCCTCAACCCACTTACAATTTTATTTCGTTTTCAATGAATTAATAAATTATTTGTATTTTTTATATAAATTAAATCAAATGATTCATTACAATTATCATATATATATATATGGTGTTGGGCTACAAGTCCTCCTCAATCACGATTGGTAGAAAACAGCCTTAAACATGAAGCTCGAAGTTGAAGTAATATGCAAAGGGATGATCAAACCATCTTCTCCAACTCCTCAACAACTTCGTCATTACCAACTCTCCTTACTCGATCAACAAATAAATTCAGTTTATAACCATCTGGTCTTGTTCTACCCCACTAAAACCAATGTCCAAACCCACAACATTAACATCCTCGATCTTCACCACTTTAAGCTGTCCGTATCCCAAGCCTTGACCCACTTCTATCCCCTAGCCGGACGCATTAAAGGCAACTCCTTCGTCGACTGCAACGACGAGGGTATTCCCTTTAATGAAGCCCAAGTCAAGTGCCGGCTTTCAGATCTTTTACACGATCCAGTCCCTGATGAGCTCAATAAGTTGTACCCGTTTCCTCTCGATGATGCTAAGGTATTGCCCATGGGAATCCAGCTCAACACCTTCGATTGTGGTGGAATCGGGATTGCTTTGTGTATTTCTCACAAGATCGGCGACGCCTTGTCGTATTTTACGTTTCTGAATACTTGGGCAGCCATTGCTCGTGGGGATACGAAGAACGTGGTTTTGCCTGAGTTCGTATCGGCCAAGCTTTTTCCTCCGCGGAACATATCCCTGCCAGAACCAGCGTTGGAAACAAGTGAAAAGAACATAGCGACGAAAAGGGTGGTGTTTAGTGCATCTAAAATAGAGGAAATCAGAGCGAAATACGCTGCTGATCATGAAAGACGCCCTTCGCGTGTTGAGGCTTTGTCAGCTTACATATGGAGTCGTTTCATTGCTTCCACTAAGAAAAAACCAAGCCCTAATGTGATGATTCACACAGTTAATTTACGTACAAAATTTGAGCCGCCGCTATCAGCTCAGTCTTTTGGGAACATTTTTCGAGTTGCCATAACAGTTCCTTCCATGGACGATGGGTCTAATCTTGTTAGCCAAATAAGGAACTCCATTAGAAAAATCGACAACGATTACGTGAGGAAACTTCAGGCTGGTGAGGATTTATTCGAGCCAACGAACCAAGGGGATGAAAAGGGAGAGACAACCCCATTTATTTTCACTAGTTTATGCAGGTTTCCACTATACGATGCTGATTTTGGTTGGGGAAAACCAGTATGGGTCAGTTCTGCAAGGTTGAGCGCAAAGAATCTGGTTGTTTTCATGGATACTGCAACTGGTGATGGCATAGAAGCTTGGATTAATCTGAAGGAGGAAGACATGGCTGAATTTGGAAGTGATGAAGAATTGCTTGCAACACTTAAAAGCTGTTGAAATAAGATAATTCTCCATTAAAGGAGAACTGCCATACAAGATAAATTTACTCATGTTTGAGAGGTTTCTCAGTATTATATGAAAGACAATAATCTGAATAAAGCACTGTTTTTGGTTTGGGTCGATTGTTTTAGTAGTCAAAGTTTTAGCTTGTTGTTCGTATAATCAGATTTGCATTTGCTAATCGTTAGGGTACATTTGGATTTGGATTCGGATTTGGATTAGCGATACATTGGTTTTAGTGAAATCTAAGGAGTGGTTATGTGTTTAATTATGGTAATAATAAGATGAAAATAGTCATAGATTCGGATAAGTATAAGTTATATTTTATTTTTAGAAAAAGAAAATTAAATTGAAACCTTTTTTACTTGAAGGGCAAAATACCAAAAAAAGCCACTTTTTTTAAAATTTATCGAAATGGGCCCGATATTTTATTATTTACCAGAATGGGCCCTTTTCCCCTAAATCGCATCCACGTCAGCGCGATGTCAGGGGACGAGCCAGCAAATCGCGTCCACGTCAGAGCGCTTTGCTGACGTGGCAACAAATCGCGTCCACGTAAGCGCGATTTGTGTCTACGTCAGCAAAGCGCTCTGACGTGGACATGATTTGCTGGCTCGTAGCGCGCCCCTGGGGACGCGATTTCGCCGTGTTTCGCACGTTAGGATTTTTAGGGTTTTTAGGATTTTTAGGGTTTTGGAGAAAAAAGTAAACAAATAAGGGATTAGGGTTTAAGGTTTCGTAATTAAATTAATTAAAATTTATTCAAAATTAGATTACGTTTCTTGTTTATGGGTTTTTAAGATAAAATCAAAGCAGTATGATTTATCAGAAGGATTTTTGAAGTCGCGTCCACGTGTACGCGTTTTTGCTACAGTAGGTACTGGAAAAATAATTTCGAGTTGACGTTTCTGAGCAAATAGTTTAAACAACGCTTCAAGCAGGATGCTTTATGAGAAGAATTTGTGAAATCGCGCCCTCGTGGACGCGTTTTTGCCACAGTTGGTCCTGGAAGAAATAATTTGGAGTTGACGTTTCTGAGTAAATAGTTTAAAAAACGCTTCAAACAGGATGCTTTATGAGAAGAATTTGTGAAATCGCGCCCACGTGGACGCGCTTTTGCTACAGTAGGTCCTGAAAAAATAATTTCGAGTTGATGTTTCTGAGCAAA
Source organism: Gossypium hirsutum (assembly GCF_007990345.1). Classification (NCBI taxonomy): domain Eukaryota; kingdom Viridiplantae; phylum Streptophyta; class Magnoliopsida; order Malvales; family Malvaceae; genus Gossypium; species Gossypium hirsutum. The sequence continues at coordinate 58,071,169 of NC_053438.1, read as the reverse complement.
TAGTATAAAAAACGCTGCAAGAAGGATGCTATTTGAGAAGAATTTGTGAAATCGCGCCCTCGTGGACGCGCTTTTGCTACAGTAGGTACTGGAAAAATAATTTCGACTTGACGTTTCTGAGCAAATAGTATAAAATCGCTTCTAGCAGGATGCTTTATGAGAAGAATTTGTGAAATCGCGCCCACGTGGACGCACTTTTGCTACAGTAGCATGTTTGGGATGAGGCTATAAATGAGGCAAAAAATGTTCTCAGAATGCATAAGTCACAGCAGAAACAATTTAGAGAGGCTAAGAAGATTAGAGTTTCAAATATGAGTGAACGTATTAGTGCTGTATTTACTACGATGGTGAGGTTTGCCACACCGAGAATGGTGTTATTTTTTTGTCAGAGAATACGGTGCGACTGGTTTTTAACCAGAACATAGATTTGACAGAACTTCGTAAACGAATTAGGCGTAAAATTTTTGGAACGACGCCAATGAAAGTTCTGTCTATTACGTATCGATTTTGTTCTTTTGTTAATCCGGTGACATATGACTCGTTTGACATAAAAGATGCTCGTAGCTTGGAGGCAATGGTGCAAACTCATCTTGCTAGTGGAACACCTTATATTGAGTTATATGTACAATTTACATAGCCAAATGATGTACTTACGACTGGTGTTCGATATGTATACACGAACCCTGGCCGACACTCGGTTAGCGGGTTACAAAATACGGAACAACCCATGTTTAGTAGCGGTGTCGAATGCACATCCCCTGCAAGACACTCTATCGGTGGATGAGACATGTACGTCGGTGGCTCGATGTTTGATGCTGGAAATACGTACTGGAGAACGACATCAAGTTCTAGTGGTTGGCAATCTACATCCAATTGGGGACGTTATGAACTGCCCAGAAGAAGGGATGATGTACTCCCTACGACGTCAACCGGTGAGGGGACCTTGTATGCTACAGATGATTGTGGGTTAGAAGATGACTCCGATGTAGATCCACCTCGAGAGCTCAGGCCCGATGGTGCAGAAGTTGGCTTATTTTCTAAATCGAAGCCTATTCCAACAGAACCTGATGATGTTGAAAGGAGTTCAGATGGAGAAGAAAATCCACAATTCAGAGCATACTTACATCCAGCCCACATGTATAATGTCGATCTGTTTGCAGATGATGCGTTAGTGTTTCCAGATCTACCATACCAGTTGCGTGATCGTACAAGTTCGGGGCTAGATTCGGGTGAATTTGAAGTTGGTAATCAGTTTACCAACAAGGATAGTTTTATTTGTGCTTTGAAACAATGTAGCATCAAAAACGGCGTTAACTACCACGTCGTTAAATCCAAATCTGATAATTTTGAGGCGAAGTGTGCGGTGCAAGACGGCACATGTTCATGGAAAATCTACGACTCGTTAAGGAAAAGGATAGGATTGTGGAAGATTACAAAGTACAAAGGTCCATATACATGTGCTGCAGGTATAGTATTGACGATTTCTGAATAATATTTTTATTATGTAATGTTGCATTATTTAATGTACTCCGTTTATAGGTGTTTCACAAGATCATCCCAAGATGGATTCAGCTATGTTAGCTAGCTTGATACTGCCTATGGTAAAAGCAGATCCCAAGACTTCAGTGCCAGTGTTAATTGCCAATATCCGTAGCCAAATGGGGTACACGCCTTCTTACCGCAAGGCTTGGATAGCTAAGTAAAAGGCGTTGGAGAAGATGCATAGTGGGTGGGATGCCTCATATAATGAAATATGGCAGTGGTGTCAAGTGCTAGAGAGATACGTCTCAGGTGCCATCACAGACCTTGAAACGGAACATGCGTACTACAACGGCCAATTACTACGTGGATGCCAAGTGTTCAAACGCCTGTTTTGGACCTTTAAGTAATGCCGAGAAGCATTTCCATACTGCAAGCTATTGGTACAAATTGACGGTACCTTTATGTTTGGTAGGTATACTCATCGGCTATTGCTTGCAGTGGTACAGGATGGCAGTGGGAGAATTCTTCCAATTACATTTGAAATAACACCGGGGGAGTCATCTGATGACTGAGATTTCTTTCTCTCTAAATTAAGGAGACATGTGTTCCCCCAACCTAATATTTGTGTTATTTTAGATCGGGGCACCGGTATACTAGCTGCATTTGATCGACAGGGAAGCTTATGGCAACGCACACACCATCGATATTGCCTAAGACACGTTGCTTCCAACTACTACAGGCAATATCCATCTAAGATCGAACGACGAAAAGTGACCAACATGGGTATTTAGTCTATATCTGTGTTATTTCATTTGTCAATTTGAATTAGTTTTATTGGTAGAAGTGGTATGTAATATTCGCTATGAACTTATATTGGTAGGGTATGAAATAAATAAAGACCGTTTTCACGAGATGTTGGAAATTTTACGTTCAATTAACGGAGAAGGGGCGGACTACCTTTGTAACATACATTTCGAACAGTGGGCACAAGCATACGACGGCGGCCTACGATATGGCCATATGACGTCAAACCTGGCTGAATGCATAAATTCTGTTCTTAAAGGAACGCGCCATCTACCGATAACATCGGTTGTGCGAGAGACATATTTTTATTTGGCGGCGCTATTTCCAAAGCGAGCAGCAAGTTATGCAGGCCAGATGCAGGGAGACCATGTATGGTGCAGTAAGGTAGTTCAAGAAATTAACAAGGCCAAGGCGCGGGCAAACACCATGCACACAGTGTGTCACGATCGAGACAACTTATGGTTTCACGTGATAGAGTTTGACAGACCACACCAAGGTGTTGTTGGCGGGCAATATCGTGTACACTTGCGTAATAGGACTTGCGACTGTGGGATGTTTGATGCACTTCGTTATCCATGCGCTAATGTTATTACAGGTTGTCAGAATCTCTGTCTGGATCCGATGAGCTATGTGGACGAAGTGTACAAATTAGAAAATATGTACAACATCTGGAGACACGTTTTCCCACTGGTCTCAGATGAACGTAAGTGGCCGCCCGTATCTCTTGCTCCTTTTAAGCTGTTACCGGATAGAGAATTATGTCGCAAACCAAAAGGTCGACCTTACTCAACTAGAATACGTAACAATATGGATATCCGAGAAACAACCAATCAACAGAAGTTGTGCGGATGGTGTAGGAATTCAGGCCATACAAATCAATCATGCCCTAATCGCAATAGTCGAATGTAGTTGTAAAAAATTATATTTTTCTAATTATTAATTGATAATTGTATTAATTGTTAGTAAAATTATCAAATTATATCAAATTATTAATTGTTAGTACCAGTCAAAACATTTTTTCAAATCTAACATTATGTGAATGTAAAATTATTAACTGATAATTGTATTAATGGTTAGTAAAATTATCAAATTATATTTAAGTTAAGGGTTAGGGTTTTTAAGTTAAGTGTTAGGGTTTTTTATTTAAGGGTTACGATTTTAAAGTTAAAGGTTTAGGGTTTTTAATTTAAAGGTTAGGGTTTTAAGTTAAGGGTTAAGGTTTTTAGGTTAAGGGTTTAGGGTTTTTAGGTTAAGGGTTTAGGGTTTAATGTTTAGGGTTTAGGGTTTTTAAGTTAAAGGTTTAGGGGTTTTAATTTAAGGGTTAGGATTTTAAAGTTAAGGGTTAGGGTTTGGGTTTTTAGGTTAAGGGTTTAAGGTTTGTCAACTAAATTATACATTTAATTATAATTTATAAATTTATAAATTTTTAATAAATTAGTTTAGGGTTTTTAAGTAATAACTCAAAAAAAATTCTATTTTATTACATCAAATAATATCAAAATATTCAAAATATTTGTACAAATAAATTTAAATACAAAAATCAATCTCCATACCCGCCGGATTTAGTGCCACATGGCAGCCGTCGACGGTTACATGCTGGATTCCTCCTTTGTCCAGTTTCCAGTGATGGTTATGATTCTTCCGGCGGGGATTCTGGTTCTTCCGGTATTGCATCTGATGTCGGAGTTGGGACGATGAGCCACGTTGATAGAATAGTGAATGTGGAGATGTTTGCATCACCAACGGTGACGGTGTTTGAAACCCATACGGTGGTGGAGATTAGTAAAAAGAAGAGCTCCCGACGGCCTCTCTTGCGATCCCTCGTGTGCCGCTGGCCTATACATCGGCGGTCCACTCGGTGTAACAGGAAATGGAGTTGAACCGGGTCATTGGCTCCAACTTGCCATAGGACTCAAAAAAGGAAACATGTAAGGGTTAGGATACATAAAAGAGCTAGAAAACGCACCTGGCATCATCTGAAAAGGCAGTTGCGTGGGTATCATCGGTTAAACTGCTGGGTTGGGTGACTGTGTCGGTGCTCTCGTTGGGCATGGTGATTGAATGGTCTTTCCTTTTGGACATGTAATTGCCGCTGCCTCTCCTCTGGCGACAGTAAATACGGCTTGTCATGGATCCTAAACCATGGCATGTATTCTGGCACACACGTTAACTCCGGAACGATGATTAGTTTCCGAGTAGGTATATAATCATACCGATCTTCCCACATTTGGATGTACTCGGACCAGTATCTCGGCCAACCCGTATTCAATTATCAAAGGTCAATTTTATGGTAATCGTCAAACACCTCAGGTTCCACGGGAATCGGTTGTCTACATCCAAATTGCCGTAACACCCTGTCTGACTGGTGCATCTCCACGGTCGCGTAGTTGATAAACGCGACTTTCGCGTGCCAAGCGTTTGGAGTTTGTAAGAACTCATCCGGAATTACTGCCCGAATTTCCGGATCCTCGTATGGTGTCCATTGAAGCTATATGAACATGATAGAAATATTAGTTATATACATAATAATAAATACTAAATACCAATCGACTAGTGAATGATGAAAATATCAATTTTATTTAATACTTACATGTGCTTCCGACTGTTGATCTAATAGAAGCCGTATATCTTCAAGAGAGGTAGGTAATCGAGCATGACTTGCCGGATGGTTCCACCTAATTAATTAAATTTTTAGCATATTTTTATTTTTAAAAATCTACATAATAATTGTAAAATCTAATATAAAATTTACCTTGTTTTGAGTGGGAATGTATATGGGTGGTCCACTTGAGGACATAGAAATGGAAAGTGAAACTGTGCCTATGACTGCAGTAGTGACAGACAACCTTCGATTTTTGCTCTCCTCAGTCGCGTCGCCCCGCACATCTCCCGATATAATGTTACCAAGACAGTAGACCCCCAACTCAATTCACTAGCTGCTCTAAAATCAACGAGTTTCAGTAGCCATCTTAGATGTACGCGGCTCCATGACGAATCCGGCATCAGATAACCTCTAATTAACTGAAGAATGTATGCCCGAGCATATCAGATTCTTTCTATTTTGGTTGAATCTTCATTCGGATCTGGGAATGTGTCTCGTAACCAGCCCATATCGATCTTACCTCCGTCCATTTTCTCCGGAATAGCGCCTAAAAGCTCGTAGCACACCGCTCCCCAATCGCTAGATTGGGCAGACCCGGTGACTGGGTACCCTTCCAACGGCAATCCTAATTGCAGACTGACATCTTTCAAAGTGATAGTGCACTCTCCACATGAAAGATGGGATGTGTGCATCTCGGGTCTCCACATCTCGATCAACGTACTGATTAGTTTCGGGTCCACCTTGCATCCCCGGCCTACCGTCACCACGTGCCAAAAACCCGCTTCCTACAGGTAGTTCTCTACCAACGGTGATGGAGGAGCATGCATATTCTGGATATTGCATTCCAATATCCGATCGAAAGACTTTTATAACAAATAATAAATTAATAATTATCTAAAAATGCATAAATAAAAAATTCTTAAATAATATTTAAAAATTAAATTTAACGCTTACCATTTTCATTTGTTCCACCGATATGTGCTGCTTATCAAGACGAGTCAATTCTCCGGCCATTGCTGAAATCGTACAAATTTTTACGGTTTAAAAAAATTTTAAAAAAATAATTTTTTTTAAAATTATTTAAAAATAGGGATTTAAGAGAAATTTAAGAGGAACTTGAGAGCAAATTAAGATTAAATATGGATTTGAGAGAAATTTGGAAGGAATTTGAGAGCAAATTGAGAGGAAATTGAGAGGAAATTTGAGAGAGGATTAGTTTGTGAAAAAAAAGGGGTGGGGGTATGTATAGTTTTTTTTGGACCGTTGGGGGGGGGGCAACGGTCAAAAAAATGATCGTTGCACTATTCACGCGCGAGGCAAATCACGTCCCCAGGAGCGCGCTACACGTCAGCAAATCGCGCTTACGTGGACGTGATTTGTTGTCACGCCAGCAAAGTGCTCTGATGTGGACGCGATTTGCTGGTTCGTCCCATGACATCGTGCTGCCGTGGACGCGATTTAGGGGAAAAGGGGCCCATTCCGGTAAATAATAAAATATCGGGCCCATTTCGATAAATTTAAAAAAAAAGTGGCTTTTAATGATAAATTGCCCTTTTTGAACTTAAATGCATGGACAATAGTGGGATATGGAAAATATCACTAAAAGAATAATATTAAAATAAGTGTATATAATAAAGTCATTAAAATCATACTTATATTAAATAATAAATTATTAAAAATTATATATATTCATATTTATTAATAATATATATTAAAAATATTGAATATTAAATAATAAATAAAATCATATTTATGTTAAAAATAAATAATAAAAATAATAATAGATTTAAGAAATGAAAGAGGGAAAACGGAATTACCCCTCCGCTGGAGTTTCAGTTTAAGCCTTGGTCAAAATCTTTAGGCTGATTGGAAATCTTGAGCCTTAGTAAAAAAGAAGCCTAAAGATTATTATAAGAGAAAATTCCAAGTTAATATATGGAGATTAGTCTTTTTGCCTATTAAAATATTCAACGCTTTATGATTACGAACAAACTAACGTACCTCTTGTCCTTAATAGCACTTTCTATCTTTAATCTATCTTTACCTATATAATTTATATAATTATATCCTATTCTCACGAGCGGCGGATCTAAGCTCATCACGAATACATATATAGTATTTTATTAAAATTATTTGATTAAATTGGGTTCATTCGACACATTTGAACTAGTCCGATTCGTGAAACATGTGGAGAAATCTATCTACTTGAAGCCTTGGTGGTTAAGTGAAACACTTAAAGAAAACTAGGGTTACTATGACAAATATGAAAAGTAATCTTAGAAGATTTAAATTTTTAATCTTAGGGGATTTTGTAAATCCCTTAAGAAACCCAATTTGTAGATTAGTTTTGATCTTAACCGTCGATGTAAATTAAACTATACCGTTGGATTTAGGGGAGTTCAACTATAAATAGAGGTATTCCCCTCAACTGTAATGATCTTAATCATTCCATTCAAATCATTCATAGTTATTGAATATATTTGAGAGCATTTACTCAAATATCTTGTGTGCATTGCTTTCTTGTGAGTTTTTTTTGTTCAATTCATGCTCTTTTGTCTTTGTGTGTGTTTCTACTTTATTTCAATGTCTTGGAGAGTTTCCTTTGTAAATTCTCACTTTCGAAAGTAAAGTTGACTTAGGAGAATTTAAAGCTAAAGAATCGCTTAAGGTCGCACGATTTGCAAGACTAAAGTTCTAGCCCCATGTCAGTTGGTATCATAGCTAAGATTCGAAGGTGTCGGTTGAAATGAGGAAAGGAGTATATGAGCAGATTGAGCCTATGGAGACCTATGGGAGGGGCAGGAAAGCTAGCAGATCGATGGACATTTTGTTGGCTTTGGAACGTCGAGTGGTTGATTTGGAGGAATCTATGGGTGATGTGAAGGAAACACCCGAGGGTAGTTAAGGGACACACCAATGAGTCGTACTCGATGAGAGAGCAGGTCAAGAAATATGTGGTGGAAGCTCTCAGTTCCAATTTGGATGCAATGAAAAGGGCCCTCAATATCGCTATAGATGACAAGATGAAGAGGAATGATGCTCTCAAAGCAATGGTAATGACTTTGAAGGAACAAATTGTAGCTTACTATCTACAAGGTTGCTTTGGGTAATGAGATGTTGGCTTTAGAACCGAGACAACGTAAAATAGTTCACAAATCAAAAAAGTTTAAGGGACAAGGTTCGACAAGGATGTGGACAATTTTCTCTACGGGATGGGATAGTACTTTCTTGCGACGGGCATCTTCTTTAATTTATTCTATTTATGTCGCTCTTTTATGGTGGCAGCTGACAGCCTATAAAGGTGATGGACATCTTCTCTAATTTAAGGTGGTGATGTGGTTTTTACAAAAGCATGTGTTCATAAGATTTGAAACTCTAAGGTCTATCATCAGTGATGAAAGGTCCCACTTTGTGAAAAACTCTTGAACTTTCTTTGCAGTTATTGCTTGGCAATGGCCTAGAAGTTGGATCTCATATATATCAAGTGTCCAGAAGTTGGTTATTTTACATGATATAATTCACTATTTTTCTCTTAAATGAGTGAAAATCCTTGTGTTTTGAACCACGAATTTGGTTTCTGGACAAAGAACATTGAGACAACCTTGAAGTTAATTATACCTATGGCTCATTCTTTTTATGATGTGAATTATATTACCATTATAATTGTAATAGGCCAATTTTGGCCTGGTTAAAAAATCATTTATGCAGCCCAAATAATTCGGCCCAATAAGGCCCAAATTGCAAACCCTAATCTGCTAGCCCAAAATACAAAACAGAGGCAGAAAGAAACCCTAGCAGCTAGCAGAAAAATCAACAGCCGCACCCCACGCACGTCACAATAACCGTCGCACGTTCTCCTTCCACGCCGCGCACAATGCCCGTACCTGTAACAAATAAACCTCGAGCAACACTAATAGGATAGATACAGCAAATTGTAAATGGTTTTGGCTATAAAAAGCTAGTCGATTTCTGTAACAGGGGTTAGCAAAATATTGTATTGAAGTATTAAAGAAATACGAGTATAGAATCGGAGGAGAAAATTTTTGAAGGTGATCAGTTCTGTTCTTTTTTTCTCTCTTATTTTCTTTTTACTGTTTTTTATTTTCTGCTCTTTCTTAAAAATAAATAAACGAAAAGAAAAAGAGAAAGTTACCTGCGAGGAGGAGACGACGAATTCTGCCCGAATTGAAGCCGGAAGGAGGCTTCAGGCCGCTGAGGTGGTTGCGGCGGCTAGGGGGTTTGGGTAAAGGAAAACCCTAACAGAGAACCCCCCCTTTTTTTTCCCTCTGTTCTTTAAAGAAAATGAAATAGAGATGTTTTTTTTAAAGGAAATTTTTTTATTTTAATATTAAAGAAAAGTGGTGCCGTTTAATGGCCATAAATTTGTTTTTTTTATTCCAATGGTTTATTTTCGCAATTGGTCCCTTCCTTTTACAGTGCTTTTAAATTAAATTATTTATTTCTTATAAATTTGGCCATATGTTTTATAACTATTTCAATTTAATCCGTGTTGCAGTGCAGTGTTTTAGTGGAAGGGATTAATTTCTATTTTCGTCCTCTATTGTTAATTTCGTGTTCTAATTGGTCCATTCGTATTTTATTATTTTCAAATTTACCTTTTTTTTAAATTAAGGTTTAAATTAGTCCTTTTGTCATTTTTCGCTGTTATTGTATTATTTGTTATTATTATTATATTATTATTATTATATTTACATATATACACGCCTATGTATTTTATAATATATATGTATTTTAAATGTTTTAACTACATATACATATTTTATTATTATATTACTATTCTATTTTCATAGTTTTTGTATATATGTATATATCTATATTTTATAATACTTATATGGTTTCCCAATTTTATAATTTTTATGTTTATACAATTTTTTTTATAACGTGTACATATATATTTTTGTACTCTTTTCAAGGCTTATTATAAATATTTTCCATGTTTTTATATTTACTAATACATTATACTTATACATTTTTAAAATGTATGAATATATTTTATATGTATTTTATTATTGTTTTGTTTTTATGACTTATGCATTTTCCTCTCATGTCCAAATACATATTTGCAAAATTCGTTTATATATTATACTTATGTATACTTATAATTTGAATTAAAATATTTGATTCATATTGTATTATCATTTTTAATATATACATATATATATTTTTAAAATATATTTTGATTTTATCAAAACATTAAAATCATTTTTTATGATCCAAAGGCTTTTAAAATAAAAACGATATTCAAAGTTAGAGATTTTCGAGGAAATTGAGCCCTAACATATTGGTTTCTGATTTTCTTTGTTAATTCCAAATAACCGAGAATATTCGTTATTCAAAATGTATAAGTAAAAATCATTTTTGGGAATTTAATTTGTTATGTCCTAACGTATTGGGCATGACATAATTGCTTCCTCGAAATGAAGATTTACTTATAAAGCAAAAGTGATATTCAAAATTCGGGGATTTTGAGAAATTGTACCCTAACGTATTGGGTCTCAATTTCTTCGCATGACTTGAATAATTGACTATCCTTTTCAGATTTCAATATTTGTGTTTAATAAAATCTTTTAAATTTTTGACACCAAGACATTAAATAATCAATTTGGTACCGACTTTTGAGCGTTACGAGGGTGCTAACACTTCCTCGTGCATAACTGACTCCCGAACCTATTTTCTCAAATTTCGTAGGCCAAAATTATTTTAGGTGAGCCAATTACACCTCGATAAATGATCGGTGGTGACTCCAATTTTTTTTTTTAAAGTCGATAACTAAAATTTTTGTTTTCAAAAAAATGGTTTGGACAATAATCATTGCACAATTTGATGATAAAGAATTTTAATTTCCTTTATAGCTCGTCAAAGTTGCTAAGGCATTATCAAAGTTGGAATTTTATTGGTTATAAATTTCATAAGCCTTATCCCTCTATTTCTAATATATATTTGGCTAGCCAAAATGCAATATGAAAACAATGTGTGTTTCGCTAAGAGTGTTGGTGCAGTACATCACAGAAGAAGCTAATGATATGATTTTGGCATGTGACAATTTTAACACCATTATTTTATTAACATGAAAGATTTCATCCAATGTTGGAGAGCTGTTGGGTTTATTCCTGAAGATATTGCCACATACACAAGCCACCACGTAGGCACCATTTATATCCAAGCCATCTAGGTTCGCTAGGCGACTTCGCTGACATGATTATTTTACTTTCCTGGTTCAACATCTCTTCACCTTACCTTTTCAGGTTTTGCAATAGTAACCAAATTACAAACAAGTTTCATAATAATTTTTCACAATTGTTTACAAATTTTTTTTAAATTTGACCCTTATTTTTTTTAATTTAAATTTAAATACAATATTTTAAAAAAGGTTGAATTTGGTAGTCAACCTTACAAAAAGAGTCGAATTTGACAATTTAATCTTCTAAAAAAGAATCGTATTGCTATTTTTAACAAAAAAATAGACTAAAATGCTAAAATTTTAAATATAGAAGTCTGCTTGACAATCTACAAATACTTTATGTTTTTTTTATATTTTTATTAACTTACTATAACTTTGTTTAATGTTTTTTTATATTTTATTAATATTTTAAATTATTTGTTAATGTTCATATAAGACAAATAGTGTCATGTTAGCATTAAATACACATAAACTATCATAGGAGTTGGCACATTAAAATCCATAAAAAAAAGTTTTAATCAATATTTCATTTAAAAAAATGATTTAACTCGAAAAACTAATAAGCTAAAAAGTAATAATATCAAATTTACAAAAGATAAATCCCCGAAGCATCAATCTCATCTTGCATCACCGGCTTCTGTTTGTCGATAGCAGCTTCGGAGGCTTTCTGCTTTCCCAGTCCTTCCATAGCCCTGTCCACCTTAAGAAGGGCCTTACCTTCAAGTGGGCCACTAAAGTCCAACAGCTTGTTAGTCTCCTTTAAATTCTTGCTGGACACGCCATTCCCGAACTGAGTACCATCTGCCAACTTATTAGTCAAAACAGGCCCAACAGGCGACCCACTAGCAGTACCGTTTGGACTCACTAGGCCAGCAATATTTTTAAAGCCCAATTGGTTAGGTGGGCCTTTGTCCACAATTTTACTTACCAGTTGACCGGTGCTTTGACTGTGGCTGGATTTTTGTGTCTAATAAATAAAGTCCAACCATTTTCCCTCAAAAAAAAGGAGAAAAGAGAAAAGGTTACTTTTGTTTATTATTTTTTCCATAAAAATGACAGTAAACGAAATAGACAATAAATAAATTCCTACTAACATAAAATATCTCTTAGGTTTCTTTCCCCCTTCTCAATCTGTATAGTAACCGGCAACAGAAGAAGCAATAAAATTCTTAAACCGTATAGTCACGGGCAGGAGAAGAAGTAATAAATGAAACCATTATTATAATATAAAAACTCTCAGGCTTTTTTACCCCTTTAATCCAATCTCTTTCGCTTTCTTTCTTCTGTCTTCCTTCCCAACCAAACCTTAGCCACTTCCTCGGCATCCACACATTCCTCTGTCTTCAATCCATAGCACCCCATTTATTCGCCCACTCCGTCTCTCTCTGTCTCTTCTCAATTTCCTCAATTTTTTGTTGGAGTTCACTAAAAAACACCCCCTACATATTAAAAAAACACCCTAATAAATAACACACCTTTACAATGTTCTTTTACTTTATTGTTTGGTTAGTAATTAACATCTTTCTAATGTAATGATTAAGAATTAATTACCACCTCTCCACTCACTTCTTTATCTCATTTAATTGTTAAACATTTTTTATTATTGTATTATTATTAAATATTATAAGTATTATTATTGTATTATTATTAAAGATATAAGTATTATTATTATTCAACATATTTTTTATTATAGGATTATTGTTAAACATATATATATGAATACATAAATACAAAAATATGATAAATTAATATTATTCAACAATAATCCTCTATAGTTATAACAGGTGTTTTGATATTACAAGGTTTCAATTGTCTATAAAATTCCAGACGTGACATTTACATGGTTTGTCATCCAGCTGTAAACGGGGCTCTATGGCAGATCCAATAAGCCAAAATGGTAGACATTGGGTAATCTCCTTCTAATTGTACCATCACATTATGATTATCATATACATGTGCAATTGTAATAGTATGATGGTATTGAAAATGTTCCGGACCTCTCCAAAGAGGAAAGAAAGTTATGTCACCTCGCTTGGTTAAATAATTGAGGATTACCCCAAACCTGTTGGCAATTAGGACACCTGTCATAGGCATAACCATCCAGTGTTCTGCTGGTGCAGGGCATTTTGAGAAACACAGTGAATTACGTAATTCATCGATTCCATTAGTGAAAACTCTAGCATAGACATCATATGAACTCAATAACTCGTCTAGCAGTTGATGTCGAACATAGAGCCATTGATCTTCGCCATAACAAAGACAAACAGATATTGCTCGGAATCCACAATTTCCATCACCCCTGATATCTTGTACATGTGTGATGTAAGGGTGGAACATATCTGGAATTTCTTTCATTAGTGGATGAGTGTCACATGATTCAAGCATCTGGTTTAAGTCTATGAAATTTGAAACTTGCTCTGATGGCTCCTAGTTTAAGTCCGGAAATTCGATTACGCATGAACTATGTCTTGCAGGTTCTTTGTTCAACTCTACCAGATCCAACCCAACAAATTTTGATGTGGTTGAATGGCTACGTCTTCTGAGAGCTTGACTTATAGAATTGACTCATTTTTGTTGTTGTTTCTCCAAGGTTGGTCGTCCACACGTATTTTTTTGAATTGTAGGTTCTTTAATGAGTGTTTTACTCGGCTGGAATATATCTATTAACTTTCTTAACAGAATTTTTATTTCGACTTTTGACTGCTTAGTGAAGTTTTCTTTGAACATTTCTAACTCACCGTCACAACAAATATCCTCATTTTCCACAGAAGTTGACGGTGATAAGTCAAACTTCCTCCAGAATACATCTATTGAATCCAACGGAATACACTCATTTGCATTGAAAAGCCATTAGTTTATAAAAATTCAATATATAAATAAAATTTAGGAAATAATTGTTAAATATACCACCTGAATTCAAGTAGACTGATAGCATGCAAGCACATGGTAACCCACAACTATGACGTAGTTTACAACCACAGTTTGAAGAGTCAAGTTGATGTCTACTCGACCGCTGAAGTTCCCCTTCTAGGATATCTTGAGCTTCAAGTGTCATAAAACCCCGTAATAATCTGAAACACGGTAAGTTGTGTCTGTGTTTGAGGACAATTCTACTATTTTCAAAACTTTCATATATCGATGTAAGTTGAGACTTCACAATCTGATCGATACAACCAACAAATTTTTCTAGAGAAGAATTTTTTGCGCAAAGGTATTTCTTTAGCTTTGCATGCTGGCTCTCAACTCTATTCGTAGTTTGTTCTCCAAAGTTGAGATGCCGATCAATCCAGCCCGACACAAACATTTCCTTATATTTGCTTAACCACACTTGATCTAGATATTTTAAAACACCTGAATTTATATAAATGTTAGTTATGTATAAAAAGTCTTCTAAAACTATAAACAATTATTTATAAAATAACGAGGCTTGTACCTGGATATTCGCTCAACATTGATTGGAGTTTTCTGTAGTTTTCGGTGTACAATATCCACGTTGGAGATTCAACGAGTACAGTCCACATAGCACAAAAGGAGTCTCACTCATGTTGCGACTTGATAGACTGCCTACAATGTTTTTTAATATTTTCAGTAATGTGCTATCTGCATAGTAACCGAGTGGCATCAGGGAAAACTTGTTGGCATGCATTCATCAGAGCCAACTCTCTGTCCGTCATAATAACACATGGGTACATGCACTCTTCTGGTGTCAACTTTAGACATGTTAATGCCCAATTATAGTTCTCATCCTTTTCGTTAATGATAAAGGCAAAAGCTATACTAAATGTCTTGTTGGTTGAAGTCACGCCAACAATTTGAACAAAAGGCATATCATATTTGTTCGTTTTGTACGTTGTGTCTACAATCAAAACGTGCAAAAATGCATGGCATATATCCAATGATCGTGGATGAATGAAGAATAGATTTTCCTATTCATTTGAAATATTATTTATTGAAAACTCAGTAAAAATTGTTTATCATTCAAAAGCAACATAAGAACCTGTATTGGAGTTTTACTGACATTCTGGGACAAGCGAAGCTTTTGCCGTGCATTGTATATGGTTTTTAGTGTAGAAACGTTATTCTCATTCTGCTCCTTTAGTGCCGATAATATGTCACGTGGTGTAACATTCTTACTCGTCAAATCAACCAATAATTTTTTTTCGTTTTCTTTCAACCGTCTCGCATAAGCATGTCCCTCCATATGTTGTGCAGGTGGATGGTTATGTTGATCACATATCACCCTCAACGTCCACCCATCATATTGTTTTTAATACGAACCTACTAATCAGAATTTACAATTGGTCTTTTTGGTGCCAAACTTTTTACTTGATTCTTTAAATTTGTATTCACCGCCACGATAACAAATAAGTGTGATGTAAGACACCACACCATTTTCCTTTGCTTTTGATCTTCTCGTGACGATGATATAACCAAGAGAGAATGTCGTGTTTTGCACCCATTGCCTCAGCTCTTCACGAGACTCGAACACCTAAAAGTTAAATAATTTTGTTAACAAATATTAAATGTTATGAAGATAAAAAAAATATTAGCATCATGATAAATATTATACCCGATCGGTAAAAAATGGTGATGTCGCCATAGAGATCTCATTGCCTTCATTTAAGTTACTTCTATAAAAATTCGACATCTTTTATTGAACGTTACAAATTATGACGAAAAAATCAGTAGTTATAAAAATTTAAAACAGATTTTAATTTATACAAGAATTAATAAAGAAAAAACGAAAAAAAATTTAGAAAAATAGATTTTTATAAAAACAGTTTAGAACAAATTTATAAAAAATAAAATTACAAATAATAGAGTGTAGTGAGAAGGACTTACTTAATTTTGTTAATAATAATATGAGTTTACGTTAGGGTGTTGTTAATGTTCATCAAAATAAACATATATATATAACTCTGCTTATTTATTGTATTAATTACAACAAAATTAATTTTTCCCGTTTTTTAAGATGTTGACTCTAATTTCTTGGACTAAATTGATTACACTAATTAATTTAAGATGTTGAAAATAAAGATATTTGAAAAATGTACTAATTAATTTTTTGGACCACATTAATTTAAGATCTTGACTGTAATTATTGTATTAATAAAAAGACTCATTGGGAAAAACACTCATCCAATAAAATGAGAAATGTTGTAATCAATTACATGAAAAGGAGAATTAGGGTGTTTTTTTAATATGTCGGGGGTGTTTTTTTTAGCGATACCAATTTTTTTTAGTTTTGGGTCAGAAAAGGCTAAACACACACACACCCAAACTTTACAGCAGGAATAGGGTTTTCGTGAGAGGGAGAAACCCTTGAGACCCTTCTGTTGAGGAAGTGATATGGAGCTTGCAATTTGCTGGTCAAGTTTAGGACGCACGGCGTGGAGATTTCTGGAGCAGTTCTCCTGGCGGTTCTCCTTCCCAACCTGCAAACCTTCCTGTTGCCTTCCATTAGCGAAAACTTTCAGGTATTTCGATTTATGGAATTTTTTTATCAAGCTGTTAAACTCATTTGTTGCAATGATTTAGAGTCTGTCAATGGGAATTTAAAATCAGTGACTTGTTTTTAATAATTGAATCTGCCAAGTTTTTTGGTGATACCATTATTGTTTTCCCTATTATTTTTTGAGTAAAAGCACATAGAAATATGATACTTGGATTCGGATGAAGGCGGAATCATATAATTTTTTTCTACTGTGTTCTATTTTTTCTGTTTTTTGTTTCCCTCTATTTGCTTTTTCATCTATGTTCTGTGGTGTGTGTGCTTAGCGTGATGGGTTCAAGGGTTATCGGTTCGGATTTGTGTTCCTATTGCTTAAATGATGTTCCCTATTCTTTTTCGTAAGAGAGTGCTTCTAATAAGTATTCAATAACAAATTAGAGGGCATTATAGAATAACAAATTAGAGGGTATTATAGCATGCTTGGTCTCAAGAAATTATATTTGATCTACTTTTTTATGTTTTAATTGTTGGGCTTAACCCTTTCTCACTTTGGACAGCTAGGATATATTGTTCTTTTGGGTTGCAAGAATGATTATGATGAGAATCGAATTCATAGCAATTGTTCCATTTTCATATGTATATCTTCATGGTCTAATCCGTAATTCACAAGTAAGTAGAGTTTCTTTTGGGTTGAAATGGTTGTTCGACAAACATGAAGTGAAGCATAAGATTATCACAACTTATCATCCATAGACAAATAGGCAAGCTGAATTGGCAAATAAGGAGATAAAATATGTACTCGAGAAGGTAATCCGTCCAAAACGACGAGATTGATTGAAAAGACTGAATAGTGCTTTATGGGCATATCGGACAACATTCAAAACACCTATAGGGATGTCTCCCTATTGGTTAGTTTTTGGGAAAGTCTGTCACTTGTCTTTGGAGTTAGAACATAGAGCTTTATAGGCTCTCAAGTAACTTAAATTGGATCTCAAGCTTGTTGGAGAAAAATGAATGCTTCAGCTCAATGAATTAGAAGAATTTTAGATGTTTTCGTATGAAAATACCAAGCTATGTAAAGAGAAATTAAAAATATGGCATGACAAACACATCTGAATCTGTGAGTTTGAAGCAGGTCAACAAGTCTTGCTATTCAATTCCAGATTAAAGTTCTTTCCCAGTAAGTTAAATTTTCGTTGATCGGGTCCGTTCACCATTTTTCAAATCTTTCCATACGGGGTTATTGAACTACATGACGGTAAGGGAGGTAAGTTCAAAGTCAATGGTCAATATCTTAAACATTATTGGGGTGATAAAGTTGAGCGAAATAAAACCTCATTCACTTTATTTTATTGAACTACTTGTTCTTTAATTTTCACTTTGATTTAGAATAACTGACGTAGACAATATTTTATTGATCATTATATTAAAAGAAATTTTTTCTAGGAGGTTGGATTTTATGTGGGGCCACATGTGACCCCTCCATTTTTTCTAGAGAATTGTTTTTTATTTAATTTTTTAAGAAAATATTTTCTAAGTGCCCTATTAAAGTTTTGATTTGCTGAATAAAGGGTTAATTTTGACCTAATTTTCACATGCAAGTAAGTTACTTTTTTTTTGTTGTGTTCTTGTAAATATTCTTAGTAGCTAATAATAATATATATACATATATTATGTTTATTTTCTCTTCTGATAGGTGCTTGTGATCAATTAGATAAGAGTAATTGAGGGTTTGTTTAAGGATTTTTGGAGGAAGTTAGAGAGTTCATTGGCAAGGTGGGATATGCTTTTTGCCCCAATAAATGATGGCAGATTGAGGTTGAAATCTATGATAATGTAACACTCCTAACCCGTCTTCGTCGTTGGATTGGGGTTGCAGTGTGTTACTGTACAAATAAGGACATTTATCATTAAATAGACACATAAATATAAAATAAATTATAACATTCAATAACAAGGCATTGAACATAAAAAACATTGCCTGATGAACGATATACGGATATTAGTACACAATTATCCATCCGAAACACGTCAAATACTCCAACGAGCCAATTCAACCGATAATATGCCTCGACACCAAATGTCTAGCCCGTAGGCTAACATTCCCCTCATAACACGCCTCGGCACCAAGTGTCAAGCTCGAAGGCTTTACATTTGCCCCTAGTAACATGCCAGAAATACTGTAATGTAACATGATAGTCCGAAACAAATGATGGACTTTGTTATATTTAGTAAACAAGAAATAAACAGGAATCATCATCTCATCTCAAACTAATCCCAAATAGCGCACACTATAACATATTGGCATGCTAATTGTACTCTATCTTATGTTCATTGGCTTAGGAGATATTACCGTTAAACCAAGTTCAACAATTTATTATTCCCATTTATACTAATTTAAATATTTACTTTTACAATCAACAACTAAATTCTTATTTAATTTATATTGTAAAATATATTAAAATAAACCGAACGAACTTACCAGGGCTAAACTATAGTAACGACAAAGATTCAGGGACTATTTAGCTACTTTCCTTTTTCCTTAGTTATCTACTTGTTCTTGATTTATGATATAATTTATTTCAATTATTAGCCTCAATTTCATATACTATTCAACTTAATACATATAACTTTCTATTTACAATTTTGTACATTAGACCCCAAACATTTACATTTTATTCAATTTGGTCTTTAAGACCAAAACAAGCTTATTTCACATAATTAAACTTTAAACCCATTGAACCCAATTTTTAACCATTCTAAAACAGCCCTACAATTTCAGAATTTATCAAGAAAAACATGTCCATTTTAATTTATATCCAATTTAATGAAAAAACTTGAAATTAATAAAAACTACTTTACAAACTCAATACAAATCATTACTAAGCTACTACCCAAACCAATTATAACTATAAAACGTCAAAATTTTTAATGGAATAATTTCTATACTTTAGTATTTTCACAAAATAACCCTTAATCCAACTAGATATCAAGATAACAATCACAAAAATGTCAATTCCATGAAAAATAAGTTAGGAAAACCCTTACATGTATAAGCTTGATATAGCCAAAATTTCAAGCTCTTTTCCTGGAGCTTCTCACTTCAATTTTCAGTGGGGAACCAAGAAAATGAAGATGATGCCACCATCCACCATCCACTATCCTCAATTTTGGTTAAATTCATTTATTTCTTTTATCATTATATTTATTAAGTAAATTTATCGTTTCATATTATAACATTAGGAAACAATCAAGTCACCATCCACTGTCCTCAATTTTGGTTAATTTGCCATATTGATTCACTCTCTTTTTACTAATTACTACAAATGAGCACTTAAACACTCATAAAAATCATTTTTTGCACTTTTTATGATTTAGTCATTTTTTCTTTAATTGACTATCTAAACATCAAAATTTCTAAACCAAAATTTAATACAATACTAATGACCTTGTAAATATTAATTATTTAATATTTACAGACTTACATGTCAAAATTGTGGTCCCGAAACCACTATTTTTAACACCACTGAAAAATGGGCTGTTACAGATAATATGGCATCTAGCTTGCTAAGTTTGAGTGGTGATTCATCATGAACAAAAATAAAATGAGGGTTCAGGTGCTCTAAGCGAAGTATCTACCGTGTCGTAGTTTGTTTGAACCATGATGTGGTACGAACTGCTCACATATTTGGAGGAGTATGCTTGTTGTTCGTAAAGTGTAAGTGTCTTTGTTAGAGAATTTGTGATGGTTCGAGGACTTATTTCTGGCTTGATAAATGGATTGTTGATGGTCTGCTAATCTCTCTCTGCTCATCGAGTCTAAAATTTGAATTAGAAAGTATTTCGGTTAGAACTGTTATTGACAACACTTTTGAGATTTCCTCTATTGTTTAGTCATTTCTACTTGAAAGGGTTTTCAACTAGATTTTAGCTAATCTTGCGTAGGTCAATGCTTCTCTTAAGGATACATTCATTTGAGTTGGTTCAATTAATGGTTTCTTCATGACAAAATTGACATATAATATGTCCCTTGATGGTGATGCTTATGTTCGACCGATTGCTACAGCAATATAAAGATTGAAAACTCGACCAAGGATTAAATTGTTCATTTGGCTCTCTTAGAGGGACCGAATTATGTTGAATGTTAATGCCTGGTTCATAATCTAACTAATAGTCCAAGGAGTAAGTTTTGTGGACAAGTAAGGGTGGACACTGAACGTGTCCTTCAATCTTGCTACTCAATGAAAGAAATTTGGAGTGCTTTCTTGAGTTCGGATGTTGAATCCCAATTTTATGAGTTGTTGATAGGGGACTGGTGGCACTATAATCTGATTGCTTGTGGGGATAACAAAACAGGTGATTGGGGCTGGCCCACTGTGTTTTCAACTATTTTTTGATTAGCCTAGAAATACTGAATTGACTTTGTTTTTGCAAATGTAACTTTACTCAGCCACGCTAAAATTCAAAAGGTGTGCAGAGTTTTAACTGAACTTTGAGGGAGCTTTAATGATAGTGTAAGATGTTCAAGAATTAGTGTAACAACCCATTTTCAGTGGTGTCAAAGACAGTGGTTTCAAGACTACAATTTCGACGAGTAATTCGTAATAATTATTATTTAATTAATACAAGTCAATTATAATTTTATATAGAAATTTTGATGTGATAATTTTCAAATAATTGAATAAATTAGGTATAAGTGGTTGTTCTAAAAGTCAAGTGGTTTCGAAAAACGAGATAACGAGACATTATTTCTAGAAATATAGCCATTTAATATTCTTATTAAACATTTATGAAGTTATTATATTAGTATGTGAAGGTTCGATTCGAGAATTTTATTGTTTGGTTAGTTAATTAAAGAAAAAGGTCTAAATTGTGAAAGTTGTAAAATCTAGTTATAATTGAATTGTAGTGAATAGATGGTTTAAATCACATAAGTGGAATGATTTAAATGGCAATTATACCATTCATATTTGGCATGGACGGTTAAAATTTAAAAAATGCTAAAAATGTATGTTTAATTGAAGGGTAATTTTTTAATTAAATAAATATAACTTAAGTAAAATAAAACAAAAATAAGGCGTCATCTTCCTTAGTGTTTCTTACCATCGAAATTGAGAAGTTGAAGAACACCTTAGCTTAGTTGACATTCGATCAAGCATAAACGATTGCGTGTAAGTGAATTTTCACCGTTTTTAATAATTTTTATATTTCTGAGATCATTACAACTAGATCCAGCTAACTTGTACCTTCGTTTTTGAAACTATTAAAGATTATGAATTTCACCATTATTGAATATTAGTTATTCTTTATGTTAAATGGTGAATTTGTAGTCTTAGGTGTTGATTAAGATTACTTTGTAAAGTGATTTTTGTTAGTTTTTAATGAAAGGATTAACTTGATAAAGTATTAAAATTTACACAGATTTTTTTTGATTGTGAATAATTATGAACTATACTAGTATAGGAATAAATTCGGCTAGTAGGGGGAATTGTGAAATTTTGATAAATTTAGAATTTTGGGTTTATGGACTAATTTGTGAGAAATGTAAAAGTTTAGGGAAAATGTGTAAATAATTAAAACTTAAAGGTCTCATGCATTGAATTGAGTTTTTGATGTATGTGAATTTAAGAAATTGAATTTAATTGCTATATAGATCAAGAACCAAGTAAAAAAGACAATAACCAAGGAAAGGGAAAAATTACGGAGTAGTCCCTGTGAATTAACCGGAAGCGGATTGTAGGTAAGTTTATAGTATAGATAAATATATTTATATAATTATATAACTGGTGATATTATGATTTGGTTAAACTGTATCTGAATTAAATTATGATGTTAAATTGAAATTATAAAATGTTTACAATTAAGTACAGATGAGAGTTGATTATTCAGGAGTTGGTGAATAATATGGTTAGTTGATATTGAAATGAATGTAATTGATTCATAGCATGTGTATGGATATTTTGGAAGTGCCTCTAATTTATAATGTTAAGAATTTTGTTAAGTGTCTGTTTGAACGTAGTAATCGATTAGGATACGATTGGCATGCCAGTAGGGTTAGTATGCGCACTTGTACGAGATTAAAATTTGGTCTTCTAATTGTACATTTGTGTAACAGGCAGTTTTTTTAGTGGTGTCGGAAACAGTGGTTTCGGGGCCACCAAATCCAACGAGTAATTTAGTAAATACTATTATTTAATATTTATGAGTCAAATGTGATTTTTAAAAGGGTTTTTGATTTGATAATTTATGTTATATAAGTGATTTATTAAGTTAAAGTGGTTTTAGAAAATGAGGTATCAGGACCTTATTTTTATAAACTTAGCCATAAATATTTTTATAAATATTTACGGAGTGTCATTAAGGCGGTATTAAGGTTTCGTTAAGAAATTTTAACGTTTCGATAGTTAATTAATTAAAAAGAACCAAATTAAAAACAAGTGCATTCCCGGGACTCTATTCCCATAAATCAGACTCGAAAATATTTTTTAAAAATATTTACAAAGTTAATTGTGTAGTTAATTAGGTTTCGGTTAAATGAATTTACTTGAATTAAAAGTAAATTAGGTATAAGGACTAAATTGCATATAGGGTGAAAGTTGAATTATAGATTAAAGAAAAATTGAAAGGACTAAAGAAGTAATTATGCCATTATTTCTTTATGAGACGGCAAGGTAGATTTTTTTTTGTGTGAAATCATCATAAAACTTTAAGTTAATATAAACTATATTAAGTTAATATATATTATAAGTATTAAGTATATATATTATATTATATTATATTATATTATATTATATTATATTATAATATAATAAAACAAAATAATAATATAATAATGTATAATAAAACAAATAAATGACAGAAAAAGAAATAGAAAGTGAAAGGAAACAGAAGGGAAAAAGAAAGAAAAAAAAAGAAAGAAAAGTTAAGGGTTTCAATTGTTCAAAATTCAATTGGTTAGTCAATTTAGTCAATTTTTCTTTTAATTTTTATGTTTTTGGAACCCCGATATTAAACACTACTCGACCCATGTCAAAATTTTAGAATTTATTGAGTTTTTAAATGTTGTTAATGTTGAATAATTTTAGTATTAGGGAAATTGATAGATTTTTAAGTTAGAAGTGAAAAATGATTGAATTGTAAAATAAATTGTAAATTTTGAGTAATAGGGACTAAATTGTGAAAAATTAAAAATTGAGGGATTTAAGTGAAATTATAGAGTTAAATCTAGTTTAAAGTGGAAATTAAATGAAAATATAGGATTGATTCTGAAGAAATAAAATTAGTCTCGATTTAGGGACTAAATTAGAATTTAGACAAATCTTGAGTAAAAATTAAAATATGTAATATGAAATTGAATTGTATTGTATTGATGAATTTTAATTGTTTTAATTCCGTAGCTAACATCGTACCGGAATCCTCGACTAAAAAGGGGAAAGATAAAGTCGACGAGGAATAGCTCGAAATTTCTGGTTTGTATTTCTATAATCCGAATTTAGTTGTTAATTGTTATAATTCAATTTAATATATCTGGTCAGTGTTGAGGTGAGAATTATTGTGTTTTGCAATTGAAATGGATTGATTTAGTATGTGATAAATTTATTGAATTTATATTGATTGAATTGGTATATATATTGAATATATATTGATTATTTGAATTGAATTGAATATTAGTTGTATTTGAAAAGTGAATTGAAACCCTATTAACTGTATCGGGCTGAGTCGGATATAGATGGCATACCATAGGATTGGAAGAGTTCAGGGATTTCTTCGACTTCGAGTTGATGAGACACTGGGTATCAATTTACTACTTTGGATTAATTCGATGAGGCACTGGGTGCCAATTTACTTCGGTTTAGCCGATGAAATACTAAGTGTCAATTTATTACTTCGAATTATTCGATGCGGCACTGGGTGCCAAATTGTTGTGTTTTGGTTGGATCCGTGTATCCGTCCGAGTCGTGTTAATAGGGGTAAATAAATAATAAAGTTTTATAATTGATATTGAAATGGTATGGTATGAGAAATGAAAGTGAAATAGTGAATTGAAAATATAATGTGAAATATGTTGCAAATATATAGAATATATGAGTTATATACTCATGAAATGACTATGGAATGGATATTGCAATTGTATAATGAAATGTGAAATAAATTGTGAAAAGCTATTTATATAGCAAGTATGAGAATTGAGATATTTGTGAAACAAATGAAATATGATATGGTTGTTGTAATAATTAAATATTAATATGTGTTTATATTTCAATTGTATATTTATAATTTCTTATCTTTAAATATTTGGATTATAGAAATACCACTGAGTTTATACTCAGCGTACGGTTTTATTTCCCATGCGTAGGTTAGGCATTTAACTTTTGATCGCCGATTCAACATCCAACAACGATCCCGAACTCAAATGTGGTGAAGTTTATCCTTTGTGTCGGCATGTACCTAGGGTGTCTAAATAATAGTTAATTTGTGGTTTGATTGTAAATGAGGTTATAAGTTTAATTTTGGTTGGTTTTATACATATAAATATGTGTTTGTTTTTGAAGCCATATTATGACATGATAAATTGAACTAAATCTAGATAGGTGCATGTGAATTTAATTTTATGTTTAAGTGCTCAAGAACTAGGAAAATTGATTTGGTTTTGGTATGTTTATAAATTGGATTAAAATGATGCTTTGATGACTTGTTTTGATGATATGAATTGTTTGAAATTTCTGTCTGTTTGATCTGTAAACTCCGGTAATACTCCGTAACCCAGTTCCGGCGAGGGATACAGGTTAGGGTGTTACAATTTGTGCCTTTGTTTGCACTTCAGTGCCTTTGTTACGCATCTATGATGCCTTTGGTGTGGTGTAGTTACCCGAGTATCCGAGTCAAGTTACTATAGTTCATCAGACTATGTATTAATTAATTTACAACTTATCTACTTGATTAATTCTATTGTACATCTATGGTGTTGTTAAATGAAAAATGTTACAATGAATTTCTTGTTTATAAATGTGGATGGTTACATTGAGGGAATTTGGATGATGGTATTGGGTAAGTCTTTTAAGAAGGTGTTATTATGTTATATATATATGAATAAATACTAATATGGTGTGAACTTGTATTTGATTATTAGGAGTTAAATTATATACTTGTGTATTTGTCTTGGTTAAGGTAAGTTAAATCATGTTTAGACTATGGACTTATTAGGCTTCTTAAGTTTATTTATTTCATTTGTGTTTCATTTATGTTTCTTTTATAGTTAGCATTTTGTGGACTGACCAGATGGATTGATTTGGAGCTCACACTATCTAGCCTTGTTGGTAGTTTTTGTTTATCACTTTGGAATGTGGCATGTATATAGGTTTTAAGTTGTTGATATGTAAAGTGATAGGTTAACTTGTTATAACTAGTTAATGTGGTTGAATTTGGGTGTGTACTTGTGTTGGTTTTGGTCAAGTTGCTCTTTAGTGCCTTATATATATGTTAAGTGGTGATGTCTTGGAAATGGTAGTTTTGTTGTGAATGACCACATCTTTGGTAAATTTTTGATTGATGGTTTTAGGCATGAATGGTTAACTAATGATAAAGCTTATTTTTTAATTGTAACTTTGTTCTTGAATTGAATTGGTATGTGAATTGAGGTGCCTTTTGATGGCATATTGGTTAGACATACGATAGAGAAATATTTGGCATGTATTTGGTGTTTTGAATATGCTTTTAACCTTGTGAAATACGCTAGTTATGATATGTCTTATTGTGAAAGAAATGGTGTTTGAATTAGCTTGATTTAGGGGTTAAAAATGGAGCACACGGCCTAAGACACGGGTTGCCACACAGCAGTGTGCCACACACGACCACCCCCACACGATCGTGTGTCATTATTATTTTAGGTGCAGGATTCACATGGTTTGAGACACGGCCTGCGATAAAACCGTGTCCCAAGTCAATCTGTAGCATGGTTTGGCATACGACTTATGACACAGCCGTGTGACCCAACATCGAATGCACATATGGTTTGGCACACGGCCTGCGACATGGCTGTGTGGCCCTATTTCGAATATACACATGGGCTGGAGCATTGCCATGTATCCGGACTTCGAATGTTCACACGGTCTGGGATGTGTCACATGACCGTATGACCCATGTTTCCTAAATTTTCATATTTTTCTAGAATTTTCTAATTTGTTTTGCTTTGATCCCTGATTGTTCCCAAACCGTTTATAAGTCCCCATAGACTTGATTTAAGGCCCATAAATGTATTTTTGCCATGATTAGATTCAATTTTTATATGTTAGCATTTAATTTGTATAATTGTTTCTGTTGTAAAGTTAAATGTTCTGTTTTTTACGGTAATACTCTATAACCCTAATCGGGTAATAGAGACGGGATAGGTGTGTTACAATTAAAAGTTACTTATTGCTACAACGGGAGAAGCTACCTCACAATTGATTTATGGTGAATGTTGGGAGTTGGGATTAGTCGAGCGAGAGGGAAAGTGCTGAGGGTTCTATTGATGAATACTATGGTAATTGGGTCGTCGATTTTTCAATCTTTTGTGGAAATTGCAATATCAATGTGGTAGAGTTTATGGGAATTTTCAATGGGGTTGAAGTTGCGTAAAAAAAAAGAATTTGGAACATTATAATTGAATCAGATTGTCTATGACTGTTGAGATGATCTTGAATGATATTAATCGTCTTCAAATCCTTATTTTTGATTCATTGGAGTTGTACGAGGTGCATGGTGAAAGGAAAAGTGTTGGAAACTGGTTCACACTCCTAGGGAGAAGAACTTCATGCCAGTTTGGTTGGTGGAACATAGCCTTTCTCTATCTGGTGATATGTGTTTATTTGATTGACCACCGTAGGTTGCCATGAGTGTGTTGCTTGTTGATCTCTTAGGAGTTGATTTCACTAGAATTTTTGTTGGTTGATTATTTAGGGAATATCCCTCCTATATTTACCCCCCCCAAAAGTAAATAGCTTACTTTTTATATTATAGGATAGATATTATACAAGTCTCCATATTCTCTTAGAAATGAGTTAGAAAAAGTTTATTTTTCTTGCTCCAATCATGGTGCTCAAAGATTTCAATACAAGAAATCAAGTTTTTGTTGTCATAATTGAAAACTTAGATTACTAACATCTTAATTTTTATATGAATTATATAATATTTATCACTTTTCAATGTAATAAAAAGCATATAAGAGCAAAATCATCTAGATTAAGAGGTCATTATTAAAAATAGGCAGACGTTCATATTAGATATATTTTAATAGGCGGTTGAAATGACTTTATGCTATGAATAAAATGACAAGTTATGAATTCAAAAATTTTTTGGGTGTACATTTTTTTCTCAATAAAGATTAATCTTATTATTAAAAGAATAAGCAGCAAAATGTTGTCACAACCTAGAATTCTCTAAAGGTGGTGCATCTTTAAACCTAGACAATACCGTACATATCATCTAAAAAAAGAACACAATATAAACTTCATAGTAAACCATAAGAACAAAAATAGTACGTCACAATCGACATAAATCAGAAATCACGAGAAAAAAAAAGTAAAATACAATATAATGTATTTAGGACAGTTAAAGTAATAGTATCGTTGGCATTTCTGACACGTATAAATTTTGTAATTATTTTCTAAAATGTTTTTAGGTAACAAATGTAGTTGGTTCATGTAAAAGGGAACTAAATATGATGGGAGTCCTAACCTTATCTTCTGGTCAGCATTATTGAAGAGAAAATAAGAATTTGTAAAGGCTTGGACTCTATTTTTATCTTTAAATATTTGAAGTAGTTTGAATTAGAAGCATCTTTAAAATTAAAGGATGATATTTTGAGGATAACTTCCTATTTGAATTTGAAATTTAATCTATCTATTCTTTTAAATTGTAGGCTGATCGAGTGAAGCCTATAAATAGGATATTTGTGCCGCACATTCGAAGTGAGCTTTTGAGTGTCTTTATTTGATTGTTGTGAGATTGCAATTATCTATTGTTGTGAGGGTAGATTGAGCTTAAGCCAAAAGTTGTATCGGATGAATTATTGAATAAAATCATTCTCTGAACCAAGCTGGGCCGAGAAATGTTGTTGTATCTGAATTGTGTTAACAAATATAACGTGTTGTCATTTCTTCTTACGTAACTCTCCTAGCAAAACTATCTTATCCTATCTTCTTGTTTGAATATTTGCTACAGAAACAATCACGCTACATTTGGTAAGAATATTATTTTTTTCACCAAGTTTTAGTGATTGACATGATTTATTTTGGAGAAAAGAGAGAATTTTTTTTACTTCTTTTGAAGATGTCTTATTTTTTGCAAGAGTTTTTACTTATCCTTCTAATTTCAAGTGTAAATTTATACTAATAATTCTTTCTTGTTGCAACATTTGGTAGTATTATTATTTTTCAACAGTGTTTTAGTATATGAGTTAGCAATACGCTAATTTTAATTGGTAATATTTAGCCATTGACAAGATCTATTTTAGGAAAAGAGAAGGAACATTTTTTTTTGCTTATTTTGAAGAATTATTACTTTGAGTTTTACTTATTTTTTTAATTTCTAATTTAAATTTTACTAACTATTTTTTATTTTATGTTTTAATAATTGTAATACATATGTATTAAATAATTTTTTTACTCATTATTATACTAGCAATCAAATGAGGTATGTAAGTCTAACAATTGTAATACATATGTATTACGTAAGTTTTTTTCACATATTATTACATCAATAACAAAACAATACATTGTAAGAAAAATAAGTTGAGACTTTTTTTATGTAAAATTAACTCGTGATACTAACTTACACAAAAATGTAAATATAAATATGGTTATAAATAGGTGCAAATATGATATCAAAATCCATGGCCCTAACGAAGGCATCCGGTCTAGATGAACTTCCTACTTTGTTTTATCAGAAATTATGGCACATTGTTGGACTCACTATTAGTGATTATTGTCTTGTGGTTTTAAACGAGGGAATGCATATTGTGGCAATTAATGGTACTCACCTTGTTTTGATTTCGAAAGTTTCGAATCCAACCCGTATACAACAGTTTTGCCCTATTAGTCTCTGAGTTGTCTTATACAAGATCATTTCAAAGGCCCTAGTTAATAGGTTTCAGTCAGTGCTACATTTGTGTGTGGATGAGGTCCAAAGCGCGTTTGTTCCTGGAATGTTGATTACGAATAATACTATTTTGGCCTATGAGATCCTCGATGTGTTTCGGCGCAAGCGGTGGGGAAGGAGGGGGCGTTTTGCCTTAAAGTTAGATATGAGCAAGGCCTATGATAGAGTGGAGTGGGTTTTTCTTGAGCAAATGATGTTGCGAATGGGATTTTCTGTCCGTTGGGTTTGTCTTCTTCTCCATTGCGTTCGATTTGTCTTATACTCAGAGACCATGAATGGGGAGGTTAGTCGTCTGTTCTCGCTGCGTCGGGGCCTTCAACAGGGAGACCCACTTAGTCCGTATCTTTTTCTTGTCTGTTCTGAAGGGTTGTCTTCCCTTTTGCGACAAGCACTTTTTAATAATCTAATTCGTAGGTTTGTCTTAGCGATGGAGGCCCGTTTATTTCGCACCTGCTCTTCATTGATGATTGTTTACTTTTTGGCGAGGCTACGATTGGGGGTGCTTTGGTGTTAAAACGAATCCTTTCTGATTATGAGCGCTCATCGGGACAGTGTCTTAATTTTGACAAGTCTGTTATTTATTTTAGCTCCAACGTTGAGGACACTCTTGCCACCTCTATCTTGGATTGTTTAGGAGTCCGCATCTTTACTGAACCTGAGAGATATTTGGGATTGCCAAATATGATTAGGGGTGTGAGGAAGCAAGGTTTTCAGGGTTTGAATGATCGCATGCATTCCCGAATTGAGAATTGGTATGTTTGTACATTGTCTTAATGTGGGAAGTAAGTGTTTATTAAGAGTGTTTTATAAGCTATTCCTACCTTTACTACGTCTTGTTTTCTTTTACCGGTAACTTTATGTATTGATTTGGAGAATTATTAAACGTTTTTGGCGGAAGCAGCATAAGGGCCATGAAGGTATGCGCTGGTGAGATTGTAAATCTTTATGTGCTCCGAAGTCTGAGGGTGGTTTGGGTTTTCATGATTTGGAAAAATTCAACATTACTTTGTTGGCTAAGCAAGGTTGGTGTTTGGGAACTTATCTTTCTTGCCTATGGAGGAGTATCTGGTTTGCAAAGGGGTTGCTTCACATGGGGCTTTGCTAGCGTGTGGGTACAGGGTCAAATATATGGGTCAGGGATGATGATTGGATCCCAAGTTTACCTAACAAATGTTTGCAAAACACTAGTGTTAGTTCTCCATATTTACCTGTTTTAGATTCATTAATCCTAATTCGAGACAATGGGAAGAAAACAAACTCACTAGCATTCTGGGTCGTGCCCTGGCTGATTGTGTGCTATGTATTCCTATTTTTCAAATGGCCTATGATGACTTCTTAGTGTGGGGTGCTGAACCTTCGGGTGAATTCTTTGTTCACAGTGGTTACAGACTCTTTGTTTCTTCAGGTTACACGATGATTCCAGACTATTACAGACTTTTCTATACTACTCTATCGAAGTTGCAACTACCAGGAAAAGTTAAAATTACAGTTTGAAGAGTTTTTCACAACTACATTCTTAGTTACTATACTTTATATCATAAACGTTTGCGAGCCTCCACTTTGTGTCCACAGTGCCTTGTTGCTGATGAGATTTTAGAACATATCTTTCGAGATGGCCAGCTAGTTTTTACTATTTTGGGGCCCTTGCACATCACATAGCCAAGTGAAACATCGAATACATCTTTACAAAGATTGGCTACTATCCATTTTCACAGTATCTACTAGTGATGTAATCCGGAAAGTAGTGTAAGCGTTATGGTTCCTTCGGCATGCGAGAAATAAGAAGGTTCATAATAATGATGTTGTTCAAATACATATTGTGGTGCATAGATTTTAGGCTTACCTTTTCGAATTGGATTTGATAAACCAGTGGTTACCTGGTCGCCTAATCGATGCTGAGCAATGGCAGCCTCCAGATCCTCCATTTATAAAGGTAAATTTTGAAGTAGCTTACAGTAGGTCTAATATTTGTTCCTATGTAGGTATTGTCATTAGAGATCATACAGGTATGGTGTCGGGTTCTCAATCAATACCCATTGCGCATGTACGTTCACCTTTCGATGTCAAGGCACTGGCTTGTTATCATGCAGTCCGTTTGGCTCTGATTTGGGATTTCAGTCGATCATTTTTTAAGTTGATTCTTTAACGGTGATCCGCGAACTCCTATCTCCTCGGCCTGATGCGTCTATTATGGGTCCCTACATTAGGGCATTACTGCCATGGTAGCACGCCTTCGCGGATGTCGCTTTTTGTAATTCCCT
This sequence comes from Gossypium hirsutum, assembly GCF_007990345.1. Taxonomy (NCBI): domain Eukaryota; kingdom Viridiplantae; phylum Streptophyta; class Magnoliopsida; order Malvales; family Malvaceae; genus Gossypium; species Gossypium hirsutum. The sequence continues at coordinate 58,039,229 of NC_053438.1, read as the reverse complement.
CGCATCGCAAATTAGGCGGCCAATCGGTTGGCATCAATGAGTCTCCGGGATTGGGGTTTAGTTTCTAAGGCAGGTGCGGTGCCTCTTTTTATTTAAGTGGTAGTGAACCATGACAGGGGTGTTCTCGGGTTGGCTTTTCGGAAAAGTTAAAGAGTCTTTTGTTGGGAAATGTGCCTATATTGTAGTAAACATGTAATTGTTTTCTATTTATTTGAACGATAAATAAATAAATAAAGTTAATTTCACATTTCACTATTATGTCTTTTGTATTTATGCCTTTTATATTTTACATGATTGTGACAAATAAATATTAGCTCATTGATTGTCTAAAGTTCAAAAGGTAAGTGGCACTGTAAAGAACGTTTACATTGCGAAAAAGACGACTTACTTTAGTAGATAATCTAAATGAGTTCGTAATCCTGTAAAAGAGTCAAAGTTGACATTTGATTCAAATACTAAGAATGATTATTATGTCGTCTACAATTCCAATTGGGGAGATGGCTGGTCTTGACTATCGGAGTAGTTGACTCCACGAGACATAGATGTATTCATTGGTAGAATGATACATTGGACTGGATCCAAGATGAATTAATTATGAATCCGTTTGTGAACTTGTGACATTCATGATGTGATTTACCTAAATCCTGAGTTAGTCACTGACCATGCGTATGTAACTCATGTGCTTTGATATAAGTAAAGGCTTATGCTCTAAAGATGATCAAGTCCATAGTCGGTATGTTGGGTACATGACTTATGTATGGCATGGTTTTACTAGCAACAATGGAATTCATAACTCAATTAAAGAGTTAATGATGTCCTATTATTGGCATTGCGTGGATTGATAAATATGGAACGTGGCAATGGGTTACTTGTTCTCAAACGAGCAATTTATCACAGTCATTTGTTGACAGTGATCATATTAATCGTTAAGAAAACACAATGGTGACAATGAGAAAAAATAGGATTCTATTGAATGAACGAATTTAACTCAAAGGTCATTGGATAAAGCAATTGGATGAATTGCTTTCGTAAAGAGTATACAATAAGGAATTTTCGATCATAGTACTTCTTGTGGACTGACTCCATGATTAAGTAATTGTGAATTATCGGAGCTATGCTTCTGGACATAATTGTAATCACTAGAGCCTAATTGTATATGTCTGATTAGTCCCTCCGCTAGATCAATAAAAGCTCGATCGAACTGCATTTGAATCAGAAGAAAATCCTACGACTTTGAGAATAATTTAATTGAGTCGATTCGATGTGGAATTAAATTAGGTGGTCGTAAGAATTGTTCAATTAGAGAATTTGTTTAAAGAATTTTCTTAAAAAATTAATTTGGAAAATGTATGTGATTTTTGAAAAAATTAATTTTGATCAAGTAAAATTAAATTAATCAAATCAATTAAAATTAATATGATATTTTTAGAAGTTAATTTTCAAGTCAGACAATTGGCTTAATGGGTAATTGAACTTGAAAATTGAATCTGAGATCGTAAATTGAGTCTGGGAGCCCAAAACCAAGATCAAGACTCAAAACCTAGTCGAACCGGGCTCAATATGTGAAATCGGGCCGACGGTCCAACCAGTGGCTAGACTAGATCGGTCGGGTTGTCATTGGCCCTAACTGAACTGACAACAGTCGAACTGGCTTGGGTTGTTATAAGGGTGTCGCACCTGCATCACCGGACACAGTAGTGCCGGTGGTTACGACGGCGGCGTCCCGGTGACCGGCGACGGTTGGTAATTGGTGGTTGAGTAGTGGAAGAGTTACACTCTTATTGGGACTCTACCACAGAATTTAATTTCAGATTAATTATTATAAAAATAATATTATTTTAATAGTTTAATATTAAATTTAATTTAATACTTAATTAATAGTATTTTATTAATTTAATATTAAAATGATTAAATTTAATCATAATTGAACTCTCTAAACTCTCCCTATATAAAGAGGAGTTTTAGGTCATTATTTATATACACTTGAATTCAAGAGAAAGTTGTAGAGGAAAAATTCTCTGAAGAGATTATTCTAGAAAATTTCTAAAGATATTTTTTTTATTTACAACTTGACCCAAGAGTTTAGAGAAATTACAAAATTGTATCACTGATAATTTTTGTCAAAAATTTTCTGATTCGAAGCGAGCCCACACTCGGTAAACGTGAGATTGAGGATAATGGAGAAGACTATTAGGTCGAAGCGCTCATCCTAGATGAACTGAAAATGTACAATTTTGATTAAGTGTTTATTACTTTAGATATTACAACCAAGATCTTATTTTGAAAATTTTTTAAAACTCTATTTTTTTCCTAAATTTATTTTCCGTTACGTTTTCCAAACTCGTTTATCCAACATCTTTGCGGGTGGGGGGAGCTCAAAGATTTTCATGGTTTTCGCATGACTAACTTGGGATTTGGGATCTCTATGCTGGAACACAGGCTTCAGACTCAGTGGTTGCCTGCTCATCGGTTTTGATAGCTGCTTCTCTGGTTTTCCACGGTCGCAGAATCATCTCTTTTGTCTTGTCATCGGCAGCGTCCCTTCAACTTTGATTTTCTCTGGAGGGTTCGGATGACAGCTCGTTTAAGGTTCCAAATTTTGATCTTGTTTTGCTTACGGAGCTGTTTATTCCAGGCTTAATGTATTAAGGCTTTCGTTTTATTTTTTTGGCTTGTCTCGTTTGTTTTGGACTGGTTGCTGTTATGTTTTGTTTTATCTATCAAACTCAGTTTGTTTTCAAAAGAAAAAATCCCGGAGGTAATATAAAATTCCCAGCTTACTTCCCGCGGGAGCTCTTCAGAAAGTCAAAACATTTTACCTAAATAATCATAAATATTAATATTTTAAAGGTATCAAATAAAACACGACATAACCTATCCATGTCGTAGACTCAGCATTCGACATCAACAGTAAATTCCCTATAACTTGTTTCACAGAATTGTTGTAAGAGTCTACCTTGGAGTCTTAGCAGGGTTCAAAGTTAATGACATGTAATATTATTATATTACACGAACATTTTGTTTTAGGGTTACGCATTCGTGTAAGATATTGTTTAAATATTTTAATATTTCTTTTATTCTGAAAATTAACATAAAAAATTTATTATATATCCATCCACATCCAACACGTATGGATGTTTATTTCAAAGATTATTTATGGTAATATACAAGCTTAAAAGTTCAATTGGTTTAAATTGTTAATTCAACAATGACCAAATAAAACGGAAAAAAAAATTAAAAATCTAGAAAATTAATAACTTTTTAGGAATAAGTGAATATTCTGTTTATGATAATTTTTTTCAATTTGGTTCTTAATTTTTTTTTCATATTAGTCTCTAAACTTGACAATTATATTTTTACGTGATGATGTGACATAATATTAAAGTATCATAGATCATAATTAAGAAAAAATTTTAAATTTCAAGATTATTAGAAAAGTTGGTAAACTTTAAAATTAATAGAGATTTAAAAAAATTTAGAAACTAAATTGAAAAAATTATTAAGTTGAAGAGTAAAGGTTGCTTTATTTTTATTTTTAACAATATCATGTTATCATGTCTATATAAGTGTAGTAGTGAGCAGTAGGCAACATGTACCATTCACGATCAAAAACAGCCTAAAACATGAAGCCTGAGGTTGAAGTAATATTGGAAGAGATAATCAAGCCATCTTCTCCGACTCCTCAACAATTTCGCCATTACCAACTCTCCTCACTTGATCAACAAATACCACCAGTTTATAACCATCTGGTCTTGTTCTACCCCGCCACAACCAATGCCCAAACCTACAACTTTAAGCTGTCGGTATCCCAGGCCCTAACCCACTTCTATCCCCTAGCGGGACGCATCAAAAACAACTCCATTGTCGACTGCAATGACGAGGGGATTCCCTTTAAAGAAGCCCAAGTCAAGTGCCGGCTTTCAGATTTTTTACACGATCCACTCCCTCAACAACTCAACAAATTGTACCCTTTTCCTCTCGATGATGCTGCGGAGTTGCCCATGGGGATCCAATTCAACACTTTCCTTTGTGGTGGAATCGGGATTGGTGTGTGTGTTTCACATAAAATCGGCGATGCTTTATCCTTTTTTACGTTTTTGAATACGTGGGCAGCCATTGCTCGTGGGGATACGAAGAACGTGGTCTTGCCTGAGTTGGTATCGGCCAAGCTTTTTCCCCCGCGGAACGTATCAGTGCCTGAACCAGTAATGGAAAAAAGTGAAAAGAATATAGCGACGAAGAGGTTGGTGTTTAGTGCTTCTAAAATAGAGGAAATCAGAGCGAAATACGCTGTCGATCATGAAATCCGCCCTTCACGTATTGAGGCCTTGTCTGCTTTCATATGGAGCCGCTTCATTGCTTCCACTAAGGAAAAACCAAGCCCTAATGGATTCTACGTGATTTTTCATACAGTTAATATACGTACAAAATTTGAGCCCCCGCTGTCAGCTCAGTCTTTTGGGAACATTTTTCGACTTGCCGTAACAGTTCCTTCCCTGGACAATGGAAAAGACGATGGGTCTAAACTTGTTAGCCAAATAAGGGACTCCATTAGAAAAATCGACAAAGAATACGTGAGGAAACTTCAGGCTGGTGAGGATATATTCGAGTCAACCAACCAAGGGGATGAAAAGGGAGAGACGATCCCTTTAGTTTTCACTAGTTTATGCAGGTTTCCACTATACGAAGCTGATTTTGGTTGGGGAAAACCAGTATGGATCGGTTCTGCAAGCTTGAGCGCCAAGAATCTGGTTGTCTTCATGGATACTGCAACTGGTGATGGCATAGAAGCTTGGATTAATCTAAAGGAGGAAGACGTGGCTAAATTTGGAAGTGATGAAGAATTGCTTGCAACATTCAAAAGCACTGTTGTTTGGGAATGATAGCTACTACAGTTGTCAGAGTTTTAGGTTGCTTTCCATATAATTTGGTTAAGGAATAAAGATTATCTGGTCCTACACCTGTTGTGAAATATTTGTATTTGATGATATAATAGTTATTATACACTTTAAAATTAATTTAGTCTATGGAGATAAGGCCTCTTTTGTATGCCCAATAACCTCTAGTTATGTGTGATTGATCTTGATTTTGTACTAGAGATTAGATTTTGAACTGCTGGAGTCTTTTCACCTGTTAAGATAAAGCACTTGCAGTGGATAATGTTCTTCCCACTTACAAACACGCACACATATATTATATAATAAATTTATAGGATCAGATTCCTATTATGTGGAACTACTATGAAAATTACGTGCAACATTTTTTTATCGGCAAATGGATCGTTTTTATTGTGTGACTGTCTGCTGTAATTAAAAAATTTATTTCGATATATGCACACACAATTAAAATTTTAATTATTGATGTAATAAAAAAATTTTAATTACTCAAACAAACATATAATGTTTACTTTTATAATTTAAAATAGATAAATTATTATTAAAATTTAAAAAAAAACATACACTCACCAAATTAATCTTAATATTACTTTCAACACAAATCTATCTTAATACACAATTCTAACAATTTTACTAAAATAAACATGCACTACCAAACCTATCTTAATAAACATACACTACAAAATAAAATAAACATACATAAACTACAAAATTGGCATACACAATTCTAATTTTTCAAAAAAAAAATACAAATATCTAAACTAACACAATTCTAATTATTTTCAAAATTAACATATTATTACAAAAAAAAAAGTTTAACACAATTCTAAACTACTAATAATTATACTATTAGAGGGACCTTCGCCTGTGGAGAGAGGGAGGGTGAGAGCACCTAAGTGTTTGTAATATAAAAAAACCAAAGATGCAAAATAATTAGTACCAACTTTAATACTAAATAAACTTAACAAAAATACCATGCCTTGATATTAACCTTAATACTAAAAAAAAACTTTAAAACACCAAATAAACTACTACTACTAAAATATAACTAATTATACTACTAAAAAACCTGTAGGTGGGTTGTATTTGTTTTTTCGTCTAATAAATGAATCTGTGGGGATTTGGGGACCAAATCAACCTCTTTTTATAATAATGAAAATAAAATCATATTAATATTAATATTTTAAACAATATATTAAAAAAATAAAGTTAGATTTTGGGTATTGAAACTTAGACCCGTAATTGACAGGTCACATTAGTGGCAGGTCGTCAGGTCATTGCCGCCTGATAGTCTACTGGCATCAGAATGGAAAAAATAAAATTGGCCCACAAGCTCACCTCATAAGAAAAATTAAATTGTTCAAAAAAAAAGTATAGGGACTAGTTTTAACAAATGAAAAGCATAGAGAAACTAAGTTAAAAGAAATGGAGAAGGGAGGAAAACAGAGGGAGAAACAGAAGAAAATGGAAAATAAAGAAAAAAAAAGGAAAGTTAAAAGAACATAAAAGGAAAAAATTAAATTGCTAAAAAAAATATAAGGATTGATTGTATAAATTAACCTGAAATTTTTGTTTGAAATGATGATTTAACGTGTCACGTCAGTTTACCGTTACATTGTTAACGGTAATTAATGACTCAATAACTAAAATATTATAACGCGATAACAAAAGTGACAAAACGTAACATTTCAAATATAAGTGACTAAAATGTAACTTGACGTAAATAAAATTGACTATTTTAATAGGTTACCAAAAAAAATTGTTAAATAAGGATGTTATGAAGTTAAAAATCTATGGAAAAGGAATAAGCTTTTGGCATTGACAAAATCAGCCATTAAAAGCTTATTGAACTATGAAACATGACATGATAAAACATTACATTGCATCTAATGCTCTATGATGTGCTTAAAGCCTGCCAATGGATCCCAACTCCACCTACTTGTGAGAACTAAAACTATAAAAATTATTTTGGTCCGATTTATGCAATGGGAGGAGTCAGCAGCAATTTTAAAGAAACGAGATTTTTGAGTTCTTGTTGTTCTAATTGTGTGTGAATTTTTCTTACATAATAATGAATTTAAAAAATATTTTTATGGTTTCGAAAATGTTGTAAAAAGGATAAAATTGAATATTTTAACTATAGTTCAAAGGTCAAATTATAGATTAACCCTTCAATTAACATTCCACATCATCATTTAACAGATAAAAATTAACGCAGAGGTTAATTTGCACATTTCATAATATATATAAGGACTATTTTATTGATTTTTTTAGTAGAGAGGCTGAAATGTAATCTACACCTAAATACAAGGGCTTTCCTAATACTTTTACCCAATTTCTTCCCATCATCACACCCAGATCTTTCTCTCTATTTTTTTTTTTTACATTTTTCCTCCATTTTTTGAGTTTTTTAACTTCTTTTATTTCTTTCCTTTTTTGTTTTTTTTCTTTTTGGTGATAAAGAAGAAGAAGAAAAAATACTACATTACATAATTCAAACCCCTTAGCAGGGATGTTTCGAAAACTTGCAACCCTTGACTATTCATGTGAGCCAATTTGGCCAGCCTGTTAGTTTCCTGGTTCTCTTCTCTAGGGATATGGCACATACTCCAATGTTGGATCCGTGAAAACAATTAAAGAATTCTCTTAATCAAAGCCAATTGGATCCACCTGTAGGACTCTCCTGTATGGCATTAGCCACTTCAAGACTATCAGTTTGAATCTGCACATTGTTGTATCCTCGATCAATCACAATGCCTAAGCCATCACAATGCCTAAGCCATTTAAGATTCCCCACAATTCAGCCTCGAACATTGAGCAGCTCCCCAAGAATCTATTGAAACCCAAGATCCACTACCCATTTCGGTCACGCACAATTCCCCCTGTTGTAGCAAAGCCATCCTCAGGTCTAACAGAACCATCAGTATTCAAGTAAACTCTATTCCCAGACAAGTTTGAGCACGAACAAGGTGTAACACCCTGATCCCGAATACAGAGTACTCGAATACTGAGGTGCTACATCAAGTCACAAGAGTAACCTACCAAAATTTTCAAATAATTTTAAAACATTGAAATACATTTTATATAAGAGAAAATACCATACATAATTATACTGAAAATAGTAATAAAAGTAGTTACACAAAATATGTGGAGCTCCAATATCATCGTATATCAAAATAGTCAAAATAACAAAAATGATAAATGAGTTACAGAATACAATGCCCACTAATAGATAAGGTATTGTACTCTGAATACGTGATGCTAGGAGTCTCTCGTCGATAATGTTCCTCAGACACAAACAAAAGTCTACAAATCTAAACATTAAGACAATTCGAAGGCTGAGCTTTACAAGCTCAGTGGTACACAACAAATCTACCATACTTCAAACAATTCATAAGTATAAGCATGCAAATCAAATGTATACATATAAACATGACATGAGTATCGAATAATTAAATCATGAGTCATTAAATCTACATAACCAAATCGCTTGCATATCAAACTTGTCAAACTTGTTAGATTGCACATACTGTTCAAATAATCAGGTATCTATATAGTCCCGCGCCACTCATGGCCATTAGTCAAATAATCTCGAGTGTCCGTAGGGTTATCTCGAGTGCCAATCATGGTTGCTAGTTAGGTTAGAGCCCAAAGGCTAAGCGCAAACAAAGCATCAAACATATAATCACAAAAATACAACCATGACATTCAAGTCTCATACTCGTTTCAACTTGCTTATCATTACAGCTAAAATATTAACTAATGAGATGTGACTGCCTGCTACCTTGACATTCTGACTTTTTCTCATTCAAAAATTAATAACTCTTAATATAAAATTCTAAATTGAGCACCGTTTGTTTTAAACGAAACTAGACTTCTGTATAGTTATAGAGATATAAGGCTCACTTCATATTTTATCTTGTGAAATTTTTGGTGATTTTTCAAATTCACTGCTAAATCTGTTTTATAAAAATTATGCTACTAGATTTTTATGACCTTTCAACACTCAAAAATTCATATATTCTAAAATACAAACTGAAATCAATCTTTGTTTGTTTTAAACAAAACTAGACTAACTCACGGTTACAATGTTGTATAGATCACTTTTTAATTATTTTTACAAAATTTATGGTGAATTTTTAAACTTACTGCTCATGTAATAATTTGTTTCTGGCATATTTCACAATTAAGTTTTTAGCTTCATTTTAAATCATCCAAATATGATTTCCACCCAAAGACATATAACATGTATGCATTATCACATAAGTATCATATTTATGATTTATCAAGAAGGATAGGAGAGTTAGAGGGTACCACCTTGATGGAACAACACCAACAAAGTTTCTTGCCTAGCTCTCCACCACTTTGCCTTTACCCTTAGCTTTAGAAGATTCACCACCCTCTTTAACTAATAACCATGTAACACACAAGATTTCCCACAAAAAAATAAGAGTTGATAGGATGTAAAAGTGCATACTTTAAATAGATAAATAAATAAATATGAGAATTGGTAGAGACTTCCTCAAACTCAAACCCTTCCAAAACACCCAAAAACTCCACCTTCATCCTTGATGAACATAGATTTTTTTTTTTCTTCCATGGAACTTAAAAAAAAAACTAGATTAAGACCCTTACCTTCTTTGAGATTTAGAGGATGAAAAAAAATGGTGAAAACTCATTCAAATCTCTCTGCCTCTACATGACTTGCTAAGGAAAAATAGATGGAGAAAAGAAGAAGAAGAAAATGAAGAAATGTAAAAGGAAAAAAAACAATAGGGTGATTATAATTGTCGAAAACAATTTTAAATTTTGAAAAATGGGGATCGACTTTTGAAAATAAAATGGGAGTCGCCACCGATCTTTTATTAAGGTGTGACCGGTTCACCATTAAAATGACTTTTTGGTCTACGAATTTCGAGAAAATAGGTTTGGGAGTCGGTTACGCACGAGGAAGGGTTAGCACCCTCGTGACGCCCAAAATTGGTACCGAATTGATTGTTTAATGTCTTAGTGTCAAAACTTTGAAAAGATTCTAAAATACGATCCTATGAAGTTTAAATTTGAATAAACCAATTTGAATGATAACACGTACTTCCTTTGAAGAAATAAATTGTCACACTCAATGAGTTAGGGTGCGACAACTCAATTGTCAAAATTAGGTATGTCTTTTTAATTTTTAAATTTCAAAATTCATGCATCTTGAGGAGATTGTTCGGTCATTTAAGTCAAATGAGAAATCAGAATCCAGTAAGTTAGGTTTCGTTTTCTCGAGGTTCTTAAACGCCAAACATTGTCTTTATTTTAAAATTAGGATAACAGAATGTCACATCCAATAAGTTAGGATCCGGCATTTTGAAATCCTAAATGCTTAGTTTTAAAATTGTATGATTTTAATAAAATAAGCATATGGCTACCTAAGTTCATCGAGAAAAATTGGAACCCAGTAAGTTAGGGCACAATTCTCTCAAGAATTATAAACGCTAGGCCTTTTTTAATATGAAATAGGATGATGAAAGTAAAATTTTTAAAAGAAATATGTAATGTAAAAGATAAATGATAATTCAAACTTAGACTAAGAAGTGACCAAATATGCAGTAAATAAATACAAATAAAGTAACAATAATGATTTTATTCACATTACACATGAACTTAAAATAAACTTGACATAAAATGATAATAACATTATAGAACAATATTTTGAAATGAATTCGTAACAACTAACATACATTTATTAATTTACAAGTAGTACGCATAAGATGAAAATTCAATATAAATAATGACAAGTAATATAATATGTAGAAGTTGAAATATATAAAATATAGAGATGAAGATATTTAAAAAAAAATTATATACATGTATACGATAATATCATGCTAAAAAATATTTTTATATAAAAATATAATGAGTGAAATTAAAGAAGAACATATTATGGAATGAAAATATTAAAGAATGTACGTGACATAACGAATTTACATAGAAAATGATTAATCTAAATAATAATGAATACATAACAATACATAATACAAGATAAATTTTAAAATAATAGTATATTAGATTTCTTTTAAAAAACGTGTGATAAACTAAAATAATAATTTAGAACAAATATATCACATCTTAGAATTATGTTAACACTTAAAAACAATGCCAAACGAATGCTAAAATATACTATAAATAAATTTAAAATAGATATTAATCCAATTTGCAATTATACTATTAAAACTAAATTTGAATTGAAACTCAATTTAAAATTCAAAAATAATAATAATAAGAGGTTTTGATATCGTAAAAACAATAAACATTTACAAATTAAATGAAATACTAAAAAAGAATAATAAAAAAACGATTAAATTAAGACCGCAGCATTCAAAGGACTAAATTTACAATCAATCCAAAACTAAGGACCAAAAGAACAATTAAACACGCAACTTCAAAAGTTCAAATCCAGAGGACAAAACGCCATCGTTTGATCTTGGACCAAAATGAAATCAGAATAAAAGATGTGGTATAATTTTTAAAAAAAAATAAAAGAAATCGGATTGAAACAATATAAAGCAAAGGAGGACCTGTTGCATAAATAGACCCTTAAACAAAACTGCGCAGATCCCTCCCCGGGTCGGGTCACCGCGAGGGTGCTAGCGTCATACGACGCCGTTTTGAGACCACCGGTCCCCGCCTCAAACGACGCCGTTTATATTTGGATCCAAGTGAATACAAAATTAAATACGAGGTATAAATTACAAATAAAAAACAGAAGTCAAATCATAATTTCATTAAACACAGAAGGACTCATTAAGTAAATAAACCAAACGATCCATAGTGCGCGGATCCTTCCCGGATCGGGTCACCGTTCGGATCGGGTCTTCAAAACGGCACCGTTTCAATGCCATTACATTGGCTCTGAATGGTGTTGTTTTAAGTCCTGCGTTTAAAACTAAAAAAACCCTAAACTACCGTTTAAATTAAATCAAAGCATAAACTTAAAAGACTCTGCGCCGTTTTGCGCTTCTCAGGCATGCGAACAGCCTCTAATTTCAACCTACTCTCTGATGACAACGGAGAAGGCCGAAATCCCACCGCCGGTATGATTTTTTCTTTTCTTTTTAGTTTCTCTCTTAACTATCGATTAATGAACACAAAAATCAGAAAAGGGAAGAAAAGTAATGAAACTAATAACCAGCAAAATGAAGAAGAAAATAAACCCAGAAAATCACCTTTCGGTATTTCGTTCTTTATTATATTCGAATATGTCCCTCTTTACAGTGTTTGTATTGGCTTTTTATAGCCAAAATACAGAAAGAAAAAATAAATCAAAAGAACACTAAAAGAAATCCCCAAAAATCCCCTTTGTTGTCCCTTTTCTGTCATTTTTTTGCTGCTCCTTTCGTGTGTGCGCTTGTTTGTTTGCTGCGCAGGTACGACGTATGGAGGCCAGCTGTGACATGGAGGGGACGTGTGGCAGATATGGAGGGTACAGAGGGGCACGTGAGAGCAGAGGCGCGTGCGAGGAGCGGCTCGAAGGCGTGGTTCGTGCGAGGGCAGTGCCTGTTTGCGGCGCTGGGGTTTGCCCTAGGGTTTCAACTTCTGATTTTGCATCGTTGGGCCAGTAATTGGTTATTGGGCTAGATTTTGTAATTTGGGTTGCTATGGTGTATTGGGTTAGTGATCTGGGCCAAATTTTGTAGTCTGGACTATACTAATTGGACTTTGAATTTATATTTGGAATTTATTTTTATTTATGCGGGCCCGGGCCAAAATTGGGCCTTACAATAATATAGAGAAAAACAAGGACAAATCTACTTTATCCCATACTTCAATCTACCAAACCATCTTTTCCCATTAATTGGGAGAAAACTTTTATTCAAAAATGGTAAAATCACCATATTAGTCATCCATCTTCCCTCTACTTCACACAAGCTACCCAACATCATTTATTTCTTATAAAAAGGTCCAAAATTCACCCAAATTAATTCCAACAAAACTCAATCCCAAAATAAATTTATCCATCGCCAACCCAGGTCAAAACTTGACTCGAGAATTTGGGGCTGTTACACAAGGACTCCAGAACGAACTTGTATGCCTCCTACCAGACATCATAAAGTGTTTGGCCCAGCTATATGAGGCCTTAATAGTGTCATTACTGCTCCAAGACGCACCTTGAAAAATAAATAAGTTACGATTTTTCCATATACACCAGATGAGGATCTCAAATAAACATTGCCAATCAACCTCCCCAAAGCCAAGATCATATTCATTCTGTAAGTTTTAAATGATCCAATCCTCTAGATTACCAGAATAAAAGCTAATAAGTCAGTCAGTATGAATTAAAATGTTTCAGATTTCTCTTGTTGAAGGATAGTCCCGAATAGCATGCAACAAATCTTCGATGATATGCTGACAAACCCCACACGTCAAACTATGGCTAATCCCCACCAAATTCTTTCCACGTTAGTAAGCAGCCACTATTTGAAGAACGTTTTTGTTTTTCAAAATCAAATAAAACAACAAAACTAAATTCATTGTAAAAATTTCTCGGTCAAAAAACAATAATCCCTATCTTATAGCACAACATTAAAGGCAATTTTGATAATTAATGCAGGTTTTGATCAAATTATATATATTTAAAATTTTATTTAGATTCTATATTTTTTGTACTTTAATATATTTTAAAACAGAAATCAAATAATGATGTAGTACAATCTTTGAATGGTACGTTATCTCATCGTAATATTATTACAAAAGTTGGACTAAAATATTTGATGGAAATGAGGACCAATCTAAATAAATCAGGACACTTTTATGATGGAAAGAAATTTTAAGAAATTTTATTTATCGCGAGATGATAAAATTATAAATAAATTATACTTGTAATCACTTAATTATGAATATTACAAAATGGTAATTTAATTATTCAATTTTTTATTTTTTGGTTACTGGCTGTTAAATGATAAAAGGGAAAATGACATCACAACTTTTAAAATTGGCATAATAGCAACTTTAACCCTCAACATTTATGTATTGCATCAATTTAGTATTGATTCTAAAAAATTTAACACTCAATATTTACATTTCATCTAAAAAGCTACAAAAATCAAATCTATCAACTAAATTTGATCAGTAACATACAAAAAATGAAAACACCCAAAAATCAATCATTCTTTTAAAATTAACTCTCAATGCTACAAATAAAAGTAAGAGTACAAAAAAAAAGACTAAATAACACAATGTGTAAATGTTGAAGGTTAATTTTTTGGAGATCTAGACAAAACTGATACAATGTATAAATGTTGAAGGTTAAAATTGCTATTGTGCTAATTTTAAAAGCTACCAAGTTATTTTTCTATTAATGATTTAACGACTAGTGACAAAAAATGAAAAAATTGAATAGTTGAGTGACTAAAAAAAATTACCATTAGATAGGTGATTACCGATGTAGTTTACCCTCAAATTATATCGGTGAGAGACAATAGAAAGAAAGAGTACTATTGGTCAAAACACTAACACTATTAGACTTTTCTGATAAAACATATGTTGAAACTCTTTTTTTGAAATTGACTTTTTATTTAAAAAATGAAAAATGGGAGTCGCCACTAATCTTTTTATGAGGTGTGATCGGATCACCTCGTAATTCAATCGTTTTAATAAAAGGTTTGATTTATTAAAACAATGTTTTTCGGTCTACAAAAATCCAGAAAATGGGTTCGGGAGTCAGTTACGCACAAGGAAGGATTAGCACACTCGTTACGCCCAAAATTGGTACCTAATTGATTACTTGACGTCTTTAGTGTCAAAAATTGAAAATTTGAAGAGAATTTTAAAATACAATCCCTTATTAAGACATTACTTAACTAAATTAGT